>NC_089515.1:11452460-11752460 GCF_036850995.1 Saccopteryx leptura | reverse complement strand
TCATCAAAAGAGAAACATTTTGCTAATTTGACAAAAAATTAATTATACCTTGTTATAACTTACATTTTTATTACTAGTCTCTTTCTCTTTTAGATAATTTTCCACACTTGCTCGTTGTGTTAAAACAAACCTAGGGAAATAAATGAAGTGAATTAAGAATAAAATTAAATTAGTTTTGACAATTGTACACATTTATGCAAACATTCATATTAAGAAATAAAACATTTCTAATGCTTCTGAATAGTCTAGAACCTCCATTGATCTACTTGTATATTCTTGTGGCAATACCATATCTAAAAATATCATATACCCAGGAATGAACCTAACAAAAGATATCAAGACCTCTACTCTGAAGCCTACAATACTTTTTGAAAAAATTAAAGAAGACCTAAGGATGGACTATGTTCATGGATTGGAAGAACTTTATATTATAAAGATGTTGATTATTCCAAAATTGATTTATTGATTAAATACCATCTAAACAAATTCTAGAAAGCTCCCCTCCCTTGTCAAGTCAAAAACCTGATTTTAAAATTTATATGGAAATTCAAGGGCCAAGAAAAGCTAAGACAATCTTATAGAAGACATACAAAATGAAAGACTTATACTACCAGATGTCAAGATATATTATAAAGTAATAACAATTAAGTTAAAAAGAGTATTGTGTATAAAGGAATTGAACAGACACTTCAAAAAGAGGATATTCAAACAGCTGATAAGCATATAAAAGCCTTTAAATGTCATTAGTCATCAGAGAAATACAAATTAAAACCGTGTTGTGACACCAATGTACACTTGCCAGAATGACTAAAATTAGAGGCAGACATACCAAGTGTTGGAAGGAAGTGGAGCAACTGGAACTCTTAAATAAGAATGTAAATTGGTACAATCACTTCTAAAAAAATGGTTTGGCAGTATCCGTTACATGTAAACATGTGTCTACCTATGATGTAGCACTTCCACTTGTAGGCATACACCCATCAGACATGAATACATATGTTCATCAGAAAACAATGTTCATCAATGCAAAAAGTGAAGTATATTCATACAATAGAAAACTATATGGTGATGAGAATGAACAAACCACTACTACATGCAAAAACACAAGTTCAACAAAAGAAGCCATGCACAAAAGATGAATGAGTCCATCCATATGAAGTTCTAAGATAGGCTGAACTAACTATGATGATAGAAGTCAGGACAGGGTTCCCTCTGATATATAGAGTAGCGGTCTAGCCATGACATGGGTTCTGGGCTGGTGGGCATGTCCTGGTTCTTAACGAGCTGCTGATTATATAGATGTTTTCTTTTTGAAAATTCATTTAGGTGTATACTTATGATTTATGTATTTTAAGTTTTATATATTTTTGGCTATATTTTTTTTCATAGGAAGAGGACCACAATGGTCAGTGCTATGTCATCTTTTTGTTTTGTATTGCTCAGGAGAATTCTGAGGCAAAACAGGTGTTCCTTTCTTGGGTACAATGAGAGAATTTTCCCTTACCTAAAACTAAGAAAACATAATTACCAGATTATTCCTATATTGCTATTTTAATTAATATTGCCTGATCTACAGGGAGCCTTTTTGGATCTAAAGACTTTCTTTTTCTCCTTCCTTCTTTTCTTTTTTAGTGTTATACATTTTTTTAATAAATTTTTTATAATAATTCTTTTATTTTTTTACAATTTATTTATTTTTTACATTTTATTTATTCATTTTTTTAGAGAGAGGAGACACAGAGAGAGAAAGAGACAGAGAGAGGAAAGAGATAGAAAGAACAGAGGGAGGAGCAGGAAGCATCAACTTCCATATGTGCCTTGACCAGGCAAGCCTGGGGTTTCGAACGGGCGACCTCAGCATTCCAGGTCGATGCTTTTACCCACTGCACCACCACAGGTCAGGCTAGTGTTATATATTTTTTGTCTATTGTTAGATCATTTTATCTTCCATTCTTTTTTTTTTTTTTTTTTTGCTATTTACATGGACACTCCTGATAAACAATCATTGACTGTATTAAATCCATTTTTAAAATAAAAAAGTCTTTTTGTAATATTCATCTCTATTCTGGGACAATGTCTTGACCTTATGTTGTATTTCACAAACCTACAATTTTATAAAAGCATTCAAATTACTATTTGTGGCTTTCAATTCAGCAATTGTGCTTCTCATCATTTGATAGGACTTCCTAATCTTAGGTGTCACTTGCTCTTGATATGGTGTTGAGAATACAAATTGGACAATTCCTAAACATTTTCCTGCTCCTGCAGTACCAGGGGCTTAGGAGAGTGTTTTGTCTGGTTTCTCAGATTGCCCTCCCCCGCTATTTTGTGCACCAGGACCTTTTCTCTTCTGGTTTCTTTCTTCCGTTTGCACATCTTTACAGAGATGCTCGGAGATGGCAGCTAAGAGGAGTTCTGTTGTTATTCATACACTTTTGCCTGTCATTTCTATAGGTCCTAAAATTAGCATACCGAACTCTCTAGAAACCATCCCTGTTTCCATGGTTCTTATACCTTAACAGGGAAGGCTGACATTGAACGTGTGGTTGCAGGTGTGGGAAATGCAGGTGAAGAGCAGGATCTTACAAGAGAGAAATTACACCTAAACTAGGTGGATGGTACATGACATACTCTGCAAAGACTCCCTAAAGAAGTGATGTTTTAGGCTGAAATCCAAAAGTGAATGGCAATAAAAGAACAGCTGAAGTAAAGGGACTCCTGTGTACTCTGCTTTGATCTTAACTCTGCCTATTGGGTTCATTCTGCAGGAAGTTCCATCGCCCAAACAGACAGGAGACCAGGGCAATACCGAGATGCAGTATAACTATAACCAAGGAGGGACTCAGCTCCATGGGCTTCAGGAGTCTTCTCAGCCAAAGAGAGTAGTCATGTCAGGTAGTGAGTTTGTTAGAACCTTCACTGCCTATCAGTTGGTGTCAGCTGAAACCAAAGTGACATTCTAAGGAGAATCTGGGAGGAGAGAGAGTAGCAGGGAATTCTCTCCGTCCAGTGAGGGGCAAGTGACATCTTCATAGTTTTGGAGTCAGGTTCAAATGACCAACCCACAGACTCTCTGGGGTAATTTATATTACTTCAATCAGAAGTAAGGGACTAACAGAAAATTTTTAGGGATCCTGAGTTACTTCTTCCTTGGCCAAAGTTGGGCTCCTACCTCCTCTGCCCATCCATTCTTTCAACCTCCTCAAACCGTAATTTATATCAGAAGCCTGGCAGTTATGAAAGATTCATCGAATGTTGGCCTTTATAATTACTGCTTGCTATGCTTTGTCCATTTTGGTGACTTGTCACAGGAGAGGTTGTTCTAGGGTTTGCAGACTTCTACTTCCAAGAGATCAATATATGGAGGGGTGCCATCAACAACACGTGAGACCACACTGTGAATATCAAACCTCAAATGAAAAGTGCAAGACTTTTCCATTTTATTTCACAGTCTATAATAGTTCCTGCCTCCCAGTAAATGGAGAAACTGTTTAGAAAAATCAGGCCACAATTACCCCTGAGAGAAAATATGTTTTGAGTCTAGTAAAGGCCTTTGCTAAGTGACATTAATTATACTCGTTTAGGTTTGACATTATTAATTAACCTCAGTTGTTTATATCGTAGCTTCTTATTAAAACAATATGATTAAAACAAATAGTTAAAGAACATTACTACCACCTAAATGAGTACATTTTAAGCTTATAAAGGTGTCTATTCACAATCTTATTTGATAACACACTTTGATTCCAGTTTTTATTATGCTAAAATATACATAACATAAAATTGACCATTTTTACAATTTTTAAGTGTATAAGTCAGTGGCTTTACGTGTGTTTTCAACATTGTGCAACCATTACCTTTGTCTATTTCCAGAACTTTTTCACCATCTCCCCCCAGAAAACCTCAATACCCACTAAAAATACCCCCCCTTTTTTTCTCCCCAGACCCTAGTAAACACTTGTCTACTTCCTGTCTCTATGAACCTGACTATTCTGGGTACCTATGTGAATGGAATCACACAATATTTGTCCTTTTGTGTCTGGCTTCTTTAACATAAGCATAATGTCTTCAAGGTTCCTTTATGTTGTAACGTGTATCAGAATTTCATTCCTTTTTGCGGCTGAATAATATTCCATTGCCTATATACAGTCTATTGTGCTTATTCATTCATTGGTTGACGGACATTTGGATAGTTTCTACACTTTAGCTATTGTGACTAGAGTTGCTGTCTACACTGGCCAGTCTTATTCTTATTTGACAAATGCAGTTAAGTGATCTACCTCATCTCATGGGGAGGTAGAGCCCAGTCTTCAGCCCTGATTGCATGTCAGAATGGCCTGGAGAATTAAAAAGAAAAGAAAAGAAAAAACCCACTCTGGATCATCAGAATGTTTGATTCTTTGGAGTGGCAGCCTGGATGGAGAGGTATAAAGAACCTCCCTGGTGACTCTTCTGTGTACCCAGGACCCAGGACCATGGAGCCCACATCAGCAAGCCTCCAGCTGGCCTCTTGTGACCATTTCCAGGCTCCTTCCTTTGGGTCTCCTCTTTTCTTTATTAAAGTCACCCATCACACTGTCATGGGATTCGCTTTATATCATTTTAGCCCATAATTTGGAGCAGCAAAAATAAAACAAAGATTTTAAAATTCAAGTTTAAAAAAAAGAGAGCCTCCTCTCATTAACCATGAAGCCAAATGCTAGTGTGTTGGCTAAATATATGGATCCATTTGTTTCTTGCATTTTAATCATCTTGTGTTATTAACACACTACAATGCAAACAATTGTGCGGGTTAATTCAGCTCCATTGAAGAAGTCTTGGTCTGTGTGCTACAGCTTGTTGTTCTGCCTAGTTAAATGCTCATGCATTAAGATGCTAATAATTAAACTATTACGATTGACTAACGAACTCTGCCAGTTATAAATGATGGTCTTGTTAGATTCACACCGCACAGCAAGCCTCCTTTTGTACTGAGAAAGTTAAAGGTTAAAGCGCTCTCGAAGCCAGTGAGTGGGTATAGAAGCAATTACAATTTTTCCTTGAAACTAATAGTTACGACAACAATGTTTCAATTCCAACCCAGAAAGAGTAAAAAGAAAGAAAGAAAGAAAGAAAGAAAAGGGGGTGTGTGGAGGAGGATACATCTGATCTGAGCTCTATTCACGGAGGAGAAGGCTACGGAGCTTTCTTTAGCCCTCTGGACAGATGGTGTGGTTACTCAGACGAAAGCCTACGGAGTTACAAACACCCTTCTCATACCTTCTCCCCCAAGAGTGCAGACAGAAATGGCAATTTTCCTGGATTCGGCAGTGAGTGACCAGGGTCAGGAGTACTATTTGAAGTGTAATGGGTTTTCAAGGTGGGAAATTTTGCCCTAAATCTCAGTGTGTTTTGGGGGGAAGTTACTCAATCTCTTTGGAGCTGGATTTTCTCCTCTTTAAGAGCAGGATGATAATAACAGCTCTCTGTGGTGGAGGTTTGATTGTCCCACTGAGCACCAGTTTACATTCTTTTCAGTAGAAACCTCCAAGGTTCCAGGCAGAAGTCTTGTTTCTTGGTTCTCAGTTTCTGCGGTTGATGGGAGATGGTTCCCACCCTCAGGCTCCAGGGTGAGCATGTGACCAGGCCTGGCCAATCAGAGCACCACATCTCTCTGGCCTCTGCGGGGGCCCAATCAGAAGCAGTCAGAGCACATCTGGGCTCTGGCAAGAGCGCTCTGCAAGCAGCTCTCCATTGTCCAGTGCTCTGGAGCCTAGAAGATGTAAGCCTGGAGCAGCCGGGCCACTCTGTGCAGAAGGCCTTCCTGTCACAAAGGAAGCTGAGGAGGAGAGGCAGACTGGAGGAGCTTTTCTCCAGGACTTTTCAATGACATCAGCTAAAAATGTGCCTGTAGTCTCCCCATGAGCCAGTTTGAGTTGAGTTTCCTTTGCCAGCCGTGATTTTTTTCACGGCTGAGGGAGCCGCGTGAAGCTGAGACTCAGCCCTGCCTCCTCCGGGCGGCCCCTCTGATGGTGGCCCTCTCTGATGGTGGCCCCCCGATGGCTTCAGAGTGACCTGAGCTCCTCTCTTTGACTCTCAGGATCTCTCAGCAAGCTCTGAGCAGGGCCCGGGGCTGGCATGCATCTGTAGGGGGTTTCTCTCTCCCACAGGACTGGGGTGGACTCCTCAAAGGCGGGTCCCCATCCCCCCTTTCAGCGTTCGTGCCTCAGCTCCCTGCAGCATGGGTGTGCGTGGTGTGGGGCAGAGATGCAGAATTGATCAAATTCAGCAGTGAAGATAAAACCAAATAAATACATATATATTTTTTCTTTCCTAGAAGAAGCAATAGAGGACTGCCAAAAATATCAATGAAGATCATGAACTCTACACATTGCAGGAACCATGTCTGTTATCCATCCATCCATCCATCCATCCATCCATCCATCCATCCATCCATCCTTCCATCTGACCACCTAAAACCAAATATTTTTTTATTGCCAACCATGTGCCAGGCGCCAATCTGGCCATCAGGGAAAGTGTAATGTACAAAATAAAATCTCTACATGTATGCTGCTTACATTTTGGTGGGGAGAGAGAGAGAGAGAGAGAGAGAGAGAGAGAGAGAATAAATGAGAAATCTAGTAAATGTATGACATGCCAAGGATAGTAAGTGCCATGATGAAAAATAAAGCAATGTGGTAGGGGTGAGAGTGATGGGCATTGGGGCACCCAACCGCAAGGACCTCAAAGAAGTGTACAGATGTGCCTCCCAGAATTTCCTTCCAAAGGACAGAAAGTCTTGGCAGTCACTGCTCACCAGCATATAGGGAGTAAAATTTCCAGTATCCAGCAAAGTGCTCGACATTTAGGGGGTACTCAGTGAGTATTAGATAAATGAATGCATGAGAGATGATGGATGGACGGATGGATGGATGAAAGGGTATTGTCATGGTATTTGGGGCAGGATGGAGGCTGAGGACAGGCCTGTACCCATCTAGAAGAGGCGTGGGCTTGAGAGGATGGGTGCCTCACCCTGACCTTTGCTCACCACTCATGAGGACTACTCTGGGGAATATGAAGTGGGCTCAGGAGGCACCTAGAGGACTTCCTGAGTCTCCTGAAACTCCCCCCCCCCACACTGGCATCAAAGGCAACTAAACCTGGTCCCAGAGTCTGTGGATCAATCAAAGCCTTGAAACGGAGGGTGGCATCCCAGGGTGAGGCTCTAACCCAGGTGACCACAAGAATTCCTCTTCCTGGATCCACTCAAGTGCAGCAAAGACTCAAGTGGAACCTAAAGTAAAAGTTAATAAGAAAGCCACACTGTGTACCTAATGGATTTTTTAAATCAATTACAAAACAGTCTCATTGATCATTTGTGAACATCTTGAAGCCTTTATAAATTAATTTCATTTAAAAATAAACACGCTCTCACAGTCTGTTAACTTCATCAATGTGGTTTAAATGTGTTGTTGAAGGCAACAATAAGTGTGTGTGTGTGTTTCAGCCTGACCATCCTGACATCAGCTGCTCTGCATTTGAACAGGGTCCACTGCCCATTCACAGAAATGCTCTGTTTGTCATGTCATCTTCGATGTCCGCCCTCCTGTCCAGGCAAGTGGCAGCTCTTATACAGTTGTCCCACGAGTCTCACTGTCTTGGGCCAGCTGGGTGACATCTCTTCCGGCTCAGCAGCAGCTCTTCTCATGGGGCTGAGGTAGTGACCGATGACTGGGGCAAGCCACCCAAAGTGAAAGGGACAATGTGAATGCAGCCATCCTGAGCCCCAGGGGGGGCAAAGAGAGCCGGGGATCAGAGCTGTGAGGTCTAGCTTCGGAGGGGACACTGGGTCAGTCCCCAGGGCTATGCAGAGAGGCTGACAGTGATCTGACTAACAGGGAAATACTGTTTTCTTGTAAGCCAAGGACATGGGAACAAACCAATAGGAGGGGCCTTTGCAAGGCCCACAAGGTGACTGCTCAGCCTTTTTAATGGTGGCCACATCATCCCTGAGTTTTGCTGTGGGCACCTTTTTTTTTTTTTTTTTTTTTTTTTTTTTGTATTTTTCTGAAGTTGGAAATGGGGAGGCAGTCAGACAGACTCCTGCATGCGCCCGACTGGGATCCACCCGGCATGCCCACCAGGGGGTGATGCTCCGCCCATCTGGGCTGTTGCTCTGTTGTAACCAGAGCCATTCTAGCACCTGAGGCAGAGGCCATAGAGTCATCCTCAGCGCCTGGGCCAACTTTTGCTCCAATGGAACCTTGGCTGCAGGAGGGGAAGAGAGAGACAGAGAGGAGGGAGAGGGGGAGAGGTGGAGAAGCAGATGGGCGCCTCTCCTGTGTGCTCTGGCCGGGAATCGAACCCGGAATTCCTGCATGCCAGGCCAAGGCTCCACCATTGAGCCAACCGGCCAGGGCCTGTGGGCATCCTTTTTGCCGAGTGAGGCAGAGACCCTGGAGAGGGGCCAGCAGAGGCCACAATCCCCTGGAAGCGCTGAAAGGCAGAATTAGAGAGCTGGATGTAGTCTGCATTTTGAAGAGGAAAGACAGGAGGGCAGGGGTGTAGAGAGAAGGGCTTACTGGCTACCCACGTGCAAGTCTGCAGACTAATTTCCAGGGAGAATAATGGTGAGCTCCGCCCCCCCCCCCCCCAAGCAGGAGAGAACTAAGTTAGATATGAGGAAGGCTGACTTGAAGTAAAAGAGTTTTATCACAGTAATGACCCTCCATCTGGGGCTGTGGCACTTGTCCCTTCCCGAAAACCTGCAGGAAGCGAGCTGACGGGGCTGTCCTCTGCACGGTAGGTACAGCTGTCCCTGTAGACCGAAGGCTCGGTCTGATCTGACAATTCTGTTCTTAAAAATAAAACTTTTCTTGTTCCTATCTTCTATGTCTACATAATCACACTATTTCCCCACCTCCAGCTCATGCTAGCAACCTGTTCCGTGTCCTTCTACCTTTCTCGATGCTCATAGAATTATAAACAGACATACACATATGAACACATGTACATGACATATACATGTTACATGCTTCTCTCACTCGCCACCGTGTCATGGAAATCCACCCCCAGGTCTCCTGGTGGCGCTCTCTCTCACTCATAGTGGGCACGAATTCTAATTCTGGTGGCCATTCTACCGGCGGGAATTTGTTTCTTTGTTTTTTTAAAAAAATTTTGGCTGTTAACGAATATCCTTATGTGTTTAAGTGTACATCCAAATCTTCAGGTAATTGTGATTTTATTTCTATGGGACAGAATCCCAGAAGTGAGAATTCTGAGCCCCTGGGATAATTTAAGGCTTAAGAAGAAAAATAGTAGAGAAGGAAAAAAATGTTGCATGTGATATAAGCCCCAACCAAGGAGCTCCTGAGGTTGGGATCTTGTCCATGATTTAATGTTTCTACATTCTTAAATGGTCCAAAGTGTTTCTTCTGCCTCCTATAGAACTATGAGTGCCCACAACTACTCAAATTCTCCCTGACGCTAGTATAGGAGAAAAAAAAATACTGAGGCAGGGGCAAGGTCACTAAATTTGTGACTTGGAAATTCACCCAGCTTCTGCACAACTCTTACTCCCTCCATCTGCAAAGGAACCCACAGGTCTGGTGCAGAAGGCTGGCGGGGATCCCCATGACGCAGTAAGGTTGAGGAAGGATAAGCACCAGGACCTCGTAAGGGGTGGACACTGTTAGCACCAGCTTGAACTTGCCCTTGGAGGCCTTGGCAGGAGCTCAGCTGCGATCCAGCCTCCCTCTTCCTCCCATACCTACTGCTATGGCCTCACTGGGAGGCTCAGCTTTACCAAAGGTACTGCTCGGAACATCAGCGCTTTCCCCTCCCTGAGGGAAACATTACAGGAATTGAACAGAACAACCACATTCCACTTTAGCCTCAACAAATGAATGAGTGGTGATGAACGAGAAGGAAAAACCACAAATACTTAGGGTAGTTTAGGGGGAGAAAAAAATCTTTGAAATGGGCTGATACAATCGCTACCCATTCATTTAGCTGCGTTATTCATTAACCACAGACCAGGATGAGCCCGGGGCAGGACCGGCTGAGGGCAGGGCGGCATCCCCCATTTGTTCCGCACACAATGGCAGCCTGAGCGAGAATAAAGTGCTGAAATCTGGCGGACACTTCACCCTGTGTCCTGGCACACATGCCATAATGTGTGCTGTTGGTTTTCTAACCCGGGGGGAAGGGTTCACGTTTGTTTTTGAGCCGATGGAAGGATGCTTAGTGTCAATGAGAGGAGAGGGGGTTCCATGCAGTTGAATTCATGGAAATGGTCCCTCCATGTGTGTAAAAATCTCAGTGACATCACAGGACTTCACGGGAAAACTGGGATAAGTTAGGGGGCCTGGTCTCTGGTCATAGTTCTGCCACCATATAGCCTGAGAACCTTTGTGGAGGCATTTCACCGCTCTGGGCCTCAGTTTATCCAAATGGAATTTAACGCCAGTAGAACAGATGAATTCTGAAGGCACTCTCAGCTATGAGACTCTAAGTACCTTTTAACTAAAAAGAACATTTTTAATGTAACAAAGAAATCATGTTTTTATAGAGAAATCAGAAAATAATGATGGACTGAAGAAAGAAAATTGAACAAAATATTAAATCTAAAATGACAGTCCTGAGAATAGAAATTGGAAGACCAATTAAATTTGAAATCATATTACTAAGCAGGAAACATTATAGACCAACTCATGCATATGTTCATAGGCTTCTGAAATAGGCAGACATATTTTTTAGTAGATACGGATAAAATCTGTACTTCTAGTAAACAAGGGATCATTCCAGACATGTACATTACACAAGCTCATTTGTAACTTAGCATGACACACGAATGTCTTTTCATGTATACAGCCTCAACCTCATTTAAAATGCCCACCTCGCCCTGGCCAGTTGGCTCAGAGGTAGAGCGTTGGCCCGGTGTGTGAAAGTCCTGGGTTTGACTCCTGGTCACGGCACACAGGAGAAGCACTCATCTGCTTCTCCACCCTCCCCCTCTCCTTCCTCTCTATCTCTCTCTTCCCCTCCGCAGCCAAGGCTCCACTGGAGCAAAGGTAGCCCGGGCGCTGAGGATGGCTCCTTGGCCTCCGCCTCAGGTGCTAGAATGGCTCAGGCCACAACAGAGCAACACCCCAGATGGGCAGAGCATCACCCTTTAGTGGGCATGCTGGGTGGATCCTGGTCGGGCACATACGGGAGTCTGTCTGACTGCCTCTCTGCATCTAACATCAGAAAAATACAAATAAATAAAATAAAATAAAATAAAATAAAATGTTGGCCTCTTTCAGGATATGGTTGTTCCAAATTGTATTAAAGCTGGACACTTAAGAGGCCTTGCATCTTTCATTATTATCAATAATGCTATGAAGAACATCCTGGTTATTACCTCTTTGCATACATCTTGACATTATGTCATTACCTAGGGTTGTTAAAAGGTATGAATGGATAACTAATGGGCGACTTGTGCAGGGAGCCGAGTAGAGGCTGACTGAGGTCTCGCATGTTTCAGACTCTCTGGCAGGAGAGGAGGGAAGTCTGAGCCCAAACACTCACCACGGTTCTTTAGAAGGGAATCTCTCCTGTGTGCTGGCTGACCATTGAGCAGACAGGGGCTTGGGTGGCTGATTAGTGAGATGCTCATGAGTGTCTACCTGTAATGCTAAGTTACAAATGAGCATATCGTAATGCTCTATGGCTAGAATAATCCCTCGTTTACTAGGAATACAAGTTTTATCTATAAATACTAAAAGGTATGTATACCTCTCCCTTCCCGTCGGTCTGTCCTTATCTGTCCCTCTCTGTCTCTGTCACACACACACACAGACACAAGTAAAAGGTCTGTATACCTCTGTGGTGCAGGGCCTCTGGGATGTGTCCTAATTTCAGTGCCCTGAGCTGCAAAGGCTTTCAGGGGTGTTGCAGGCAGAGCCACCTGTTGAGGGGAGGGGAGTGAGTAATCGTGTGTTGCCAGGAAATCAGGAGAATGTTCTGTGATAACGATCACTGCTCAGCTATTCCCTGGGGCAAGAACTCGGGGGTTCTCCTTCATTGACTCTTGGAATGTCATTTCATTACCCTCCTCATTATGAAAGGGGAAGAATAAAAGTTGAGGCCTCATAAACAAGTGCTTGTGAGATTACTGAGATAACACAGAACGTGCATTTGAATTCCTCCATGATGAGAGCGGGGAGAGAGCCCTGATCACTCAGCGGAGGGTGGGGGTGCCCGCTCCCGAGTGTGGAGTGTGCTGTGACTTCCGGGGGAGGCCCCCTGTACCCATTTCACAGACGGGTGCCCTCAGAACGCAGAGGTCCAAGCGGTGAGTCCCACTCCATGCAAGAGAGCCACAGCAGAGCTGAAAACCCATCCTTGGTCTACGGCTGACCATCCCTGCCTTACCGGCCTCCCTGTTGGAAGGTTGGAATGAGGTAACGTCTCAGAACGTCCTCTGTAAACTATAAAATGTTATATGTCTATGCGTGAGATTGCTATGACTTATAAAGCTAAGTTACAGCAAATTTTAAATGAAAAGCTCAAGTGGCCAAGCTGTAGAATGCTAACGTTCACATTCATTTTTCCTCACAGGACAATAAGAATTGAGGACATGTATTGAACTCCACTATGAGATCTAAGTGCTTCTATGATGCTAACACGTGTAATCCTCGCACACACAAAAAAACCCTGAGATGTAGGTGCTATGATTACCCCCATCTTAGGGATGAAGAAATTGGGGTGCAGACTTTAAAAAATGGCACAAAATCCCACTATCAATATGTTCTAAATTTGTTGTCTGTGATGCATTCCTAGATCACGTACACATGTACGCATGCCCAGAAAAAGAGGATTTGGGTTTGGCCAGACCATTCGTGTACCTTAGGAAAGTCTGGGCCGGCCCAGAGATTTGGCCGTCTGTTTTGCCAGCACAAGGCTGAGGATCATCGAGTGCGGGGGTCTCTCCTGGAACAGAAAGGGTTGAGCTGACCCATGACCCGGAGGACCCTGAGCTATTTTACTTTTGTGCCACATATGTAGATGGGCTCTGAAGACGACCATCTCCCCTCATTGGAAATCATGAATTTTTATGAAGCCAGTCTAGAATTCCCAGAATTCAGCCGGCTGCACTTTGCAGACCCTAAAATGCTGTCGCCATGGAAGGTTTCATTGCTTGCACCTGCTAAAACATTTGAGGCATTTGAGAGGCAGTGAAACACATTTGCTTTTCATTTTATCTGACTTTGGAAACCTTTGAAGTGTTTAATAGTAGAGCCCAGGAAAGATCCCTGCCTCTTAATCATTGACTTGTAGGGCGCATTCTCGGCTGGTAGCCTGTCAAGCAGAAACTGACCTGAGCCCAGTTTTATTAAGTGTCACATGCCCAGTCACTGTTCATTAAAGGTGTTTTAAGGTTTGAATTATGTAATTTATGAGAAAAAGAAATAAAAATTCCATTGTTTTTATTAATATGCAACCCAGGATCTCTCACTCATAACAAACTTGAAGGAAAGTTGGGCACAAGGACGTGAGCGGGGAATGCTGGAGGTGGCCTTTGGTTCTCCGGACCCCCTCGGTCCCCTGGCCCTCCCACACCCACTGCATCCAACCCCAGGCAGGAGCGGGAGCCAGGCCGGGGGCAGAGCTCTGCGAAAGGAGCCCTCCCAACCTGCCCTCTTGTCTCCCCTTACCAGGGAGCTGATATGACAAAGCCACCACCTTCCTCTTCTCTTCCTGGCTCTCCGCCTCTTTTCCAGAAAGGTCTAAGACAAACAAACAGCAGGAAAAAGCATTCCCAGAGTGACCCTGGGTGGCCACGTGAGTCACAGTCATTGAGAATGCATGTGCCTGTCTCTCAGGAGAGCTGGGACAGGGCTATGTGCCACCTGCTCTAGGTGAACGACCTCACTGGACTCTCGCTTTATTGGACGGAAAGCAGTGACCGTCCCATTTTACAGAAGAAACTGGCACCAAGATTGGGCCTCAGGGCTGCCCTTGTCCTTTCCCTTGAGTCCTAAAGACATCCTTGGCCCAGGTCAGCCTTCTCGGAATCACACTGCAGGGCATGCCAGGAGGTAGGGATGCACTAGACCGGACAGTGTGTGCCTTATCTGAACCAGAGCTCCACGCAGAGACCAGCAGGCTCCCAGCACGGTTATCAGCCTTCAGGAAGGATATCTTTCTCCCATGGATCCTCTGTGCATTGTCAGAGCTTTCACAAGTCCCAGTCTACTGGAGGCTTTGCATAATGGTGGCTCCTGGCTGGGTGGCCCTCATCTAATATAGCAGGACCCCCATCCTCCTCTGGAGGCCCCTGTCCTCTCCAGCTTCCAAATAAAGATGGGGGAGACAGCCCTGCCTGCCCTGTGGATGGGTGGCTTTGAACTCCTCTAGCAGATGTTCGCTTAGACATGTTGCCCTCTGACCAGCACAATCAAGCGCCAGCAGGGGAACATTCCCTTTCCGAAAGGTGGATGCCCCAGAATATTTAGAGCATGGTTAGTATTTGAAAGCTGGTGCAGCTGAAGGTATTTCTCCCCCTCCCCCCATGTCCCCATGTTCCTGTACCCCACACAGACAGAATCGCACATTTGATTTTAAGCATTTTCTTAATCAAGTGACTCATGTGTTACAGGTGCAAAGTCACACCGGGCTCTTTTCCCCTTGGCTCAAATTTGTGAGTTTTTATTTCTGAAAGGGGATCTCAGGTGCTAAGCCTTTTCGCAGGAATGGTGTCGAGTTTTGAGAACAGGGGTCCTTTAAAGTCAGAGTGGGGGGTGGGCATGGCTAGCGCTAAATGAATCCCTGTATGGAAAGCTCTGTGCTCCCGGCCGACCCCTGCCAGCAAGAGGCGAGGTGGTGGGCCAGGTTTTACAAATCGATGTCAATCATTAATTAATTTTGAATTACCAATCAAGTGATATTTTGATAGTGCTGGCTGCTGGCAATCTGGACTGGAGGGGCTCTGCCTTTGATCTGCCAGCCTCATTTCCATGAGCAATAAAACCACAGACCTCTGCAGGGCAGACCTTTGCAAGGCTACAGGACCCAGGGTACTGATATATCCCAGTGCCTCAGGGAAGCTCTGAGCTGCTTGTCCGTATCTGAGAGGCTTTGGAGAGTTTCCAGAAGGAGTCACCACAAATCTATGAATTTGTTAATTCTGTAGGGCTTTGGCTTTGTGCTAGGCACTGGGAAACAGAGAGGAGTCAGTAGTTCAGCCAGTTGGAGAGGCAGGTGAACAGGCAATTTCAGCATACAGGGTTAGGTACAGGCTGGGATGGGGAAGAACAGGCAGCTGTGGGAGCTTTGAGATGGTGCATCAGGGAAGACTTCCCAGAGGAGGTGACACCTCGGTTGAAACTTGAAGCTGGTGTGGGAGTTAGCTGGGCAATGAACAGAAAAGTAAAGGAAAGCTCAGAAGAACCTTCAAAACCCTGGGAAGGAGTTTTGAATTTTATCTGCGGTTAGTGGAAGCCAATGATTGGTTTTAAGAAGGGGTGGGTAACGTGAGTAGATTCATATTCTAGAGAGCCAAGTGTGGAGAGAGGATTGGACGGGGGCGGGAATAGAAGCAGGGAGACCAGGTAGGGCTAATCAGTCTGACGTTATTAACAGGGAGCCTGGTGGCCCTGGCCGGTTGGCTCAGTGGTAGAGTGTCGGCCTGGCGTGCAGGAATCCCGGGTTTGATTCCTGGCAGGGCACACAGGAGAAGCGCCCATCTGCTTCTCCACCCCTCCCCCTCTCCTTTCTCTCTGTCTCTCTCTTCCCCTCCTGCAGCCAAGGCTCCATTGGAGCAAAGTTGGCCGGGCGCTGAGGATGGCTCCATGGCCTCTGCCTCAGGCACTAGAATGGCCCTGGTTGCAACAGAGCAACGCCCCAGATGGGCAGAGCATCGCCCCCTGGTGGGCATGCTGGGTGGATTCTTGTCGGGCGCATGCGGGAGTCTGTCTGACTGCCTCCCCGTTTCCAACTTCAGGAAAAAACAAACAAACAAACAAACAGGAAGCCTGGCAAAGGGACATTCTGAGTTAAGCAAAACCAAACGTGGGCAGGTATGTTGCCAGGGAGTGTGGGGGAGACCCTGCCGGGAGACCTGGTTCTGAATTGTGAACCCTCAGCCCCGCAGGACTGCTACTATAGGCATGGTCCTCTTGCCATTGGTTGGAGCCTGAGCCCACTGAGCCCTACTCAGAAATGGAACCCCCCGGGGACGTATAGACAGTCACAGGGAGGAGAGGTCTCAGAGGACAGATGGGGGGGTGCTCCTAAATCAAGTCTAATAAGACTTCATTAAACTGATGGAGTTGAGTGGCTTTGGGGAATGAAACTTTTGAGAAAGAACTTCTTTCTGATTCTAGACATACGACAGGTAAGGGCTGGCCCAGGTGGCGATGGAGGGTGGTCCTGAGTGGCATGGACTTCAGGTGATCATGAAGATATCTTGGCTTGAGTGATGGAAAATATTTTTTTCCTCATAGGGTTTGGTGAGATAGGCAGAGGTACCCACTATACCCAATGAGATGCTCAGCCCTTTCTTTCCAAAAAGGTTTTAAATGTGAATATCCTCTACCAATCATTATTTTTTCTAACTAATTGAACATTTATTATGTGCTGGCTTTGGTGCGTGATTTCTCATATTAGCTCATTGAATTCCCTCATCCCTGGAAGTAGGCATTATTATGTCCATTTTCACTGATGGGAAAATTGAGGCTCAAAGAGAGTCTATATATCATCAGTGCAAGGTTACACACTGATACAAGGATGAGTCGGGAACTGTTGCATGAATGGTAAATCCACCCATGGCTGAGGCACTCTTTAAGGATTATGGAGGCACTGGAGTTGGGCGCTGGAGAATCGTCTGGCTCTGCAGTGGCATTCAGTGATGTGAGAGTTTCTGGGAGGGGCAGTTCCCCTGAGAAGTTAGGTGCTGTCTGTGTCCGATGTCCCCCCCCTCCCGAATCTTCTCCTACCCCTCCCTTGGCCAGGCGGTTGAGCTGGCAAATCCGTCAGCTTGGATTGCATGTTCCTGATTTCTGCCCATCCTCCCCCTTGGTCTGTCAGTACTGCTCACTTAGATGAAGCCACTTAGCAACGTTTTTCAAGGCACTGAATGCAACGCTGCCTGCAGAAAGAAGCCTGGGGGAAGAGAAGAGAGATTTGCCTAGCCTGGCCCACCCTTTAACCACCTTTCACGCAGAGTCATTGGCCAGGTGAACGGGAGGAGCCCACCGAACCTGGAAATGCCTGGAGTGAACAGCGTAGCTGTGGCACGTTGCACCTCGAATGCCGTTGTGGGCTCCAGCTAGAGTCCCTCGGCCGTGGGGACAGCAGGCAGGCTGCTGCTTTGGAGATGATGGTAAATGTCGACCCAAGAAAAGCTGAGAGAAATGGGGTGAAAGTATTACTTAGGATTTGTCGGCACAAATCAGAGCAGACTGACATCATCTCCAAAAAGTTGACACTTAGCATCCTTTTCGATGATGCACTGTCCAAACAGATTGCTTTGTGTTGGGGGTGGGGGGCAGAACGAGAGAGGACCCTCTTCTGATTTCACAATGAATTTTAAGGGTGAAGCAGGAACACTTGACCTCTATCTGGGGCCCTTTGGTGGGCACCTTGGCTATTTCCCTGACCTCTCCTGGCCACACTCTGGGAAGGCTAATACTATCCACATTTTACTAAGCAGAACACCGAGCCTCACAGATTCAATGTGATGTTCAAAATCTCAGCAGGGGAGTTGGAGACTCACTTATTTCTTCTCTCTCTCTCTTTTAAAAGATTTTATTGATTTTTTTAGATATAAGAGAGAGAGAGATAGAAAGAGAGGGAAGCATCAACTCATAGTTGCTTCTCAAATGTGCCTTGACCGGGCAAACCTGGGGTTTCGAACTGGCGACCTCAGCCTTCCAGGTCATCACTTTTTCCACTGTGTCACCACAGGTCAGGCTCACTTACTTCTGCTTTATTTCAGGAAGTGTCCTTTCCATGTGGCTGTGGGAGCACCACACAAAAGAGAGGGTTTGGGCTGGTGGAGCCCATTTTAGAAAATGTATAAAAATGTGTTGGTGAGCAAATTGCCATCATTTTAGGTGAATTCTGTTATTCACAAAAGCAATGCCTACTTTCCAACTCCAGTATGTGAGAGATTTCCACAATATCGCAGTTTGAAGTTTAACCTACCAGCACTGAGATTTTTGCCCAAAGGTGGCCCTTATTCTGGGGGAGACGGAAACAAACGTGAGACTCTACCTGCCCCAACGAGGAGAGGACAGGCACTAACTTGCCCAGCAAGGGGGGCAGATTCAGTGCAGTGGGAATTAGCTTGAAGTTGCCACCCAAAGGTTGGGGGTGGGCACAGGGGCCCAAGCCAGGTGTCCCTTCCCTAAGGCTGAGAGGTGACAAGATGGATGAGACCGGGTGGCATAGGCCATCCTTCCAGCCTGCCCTGGGCTTTCCCAAATGACCCCCACCTTGCAATGCTTCCTAATTCAGTGACTCTCTCAAACTGCAGTCCATAGACATTGTCTTGGAAACCCATTAAGTCCCATACAAACTTATGAAAAAAATAGCCTCATGTCAATAATATAAAAATAATTCCGTAAGCAGGCATCTAAACGCATCTCTGTTGCAATAATACATTGCTTTGTGGTAGAATGAATGAGCCTTTTATTTTGCTGTGACTCACATTGGGGCTCCATGATAAATTCTCCACAATCTATGAATTATTTTTTCTTTTAGTTCGAGCCCATGCAACAGGTGGAGTTTGAGAAACCGAGCCCTCACATAAAATTCTACTCCCAAGCCCTGGAGGCCAGAAACAGTGAGCCCGTTACAGGGAGAGTCCCTGATCGCCTGGCTCCAGCCAGCAGGCTGTGGGACCATGGCATTGCAAGGAATCGCTTACCCACTGTCTTCTCAACTCTGAGCAAAGCGTGGCTTTAGTAAGATGAAACCTGGCTGGAGTGACATGGCTGCCCAGCAGGGGCACACAGCAGGGTCTGTCCCAGAGACCCAGACCCACGTTAAATGGGGCTGATGGCCTGAACTCCAATTCTTTCCAGGTGTGGCTCCCACCACACAACTGCATTTCCAGTTTGACTGTTTCAGTCTGGGACATCGGACATGGGCTTCCGCTTTGGGGTGCACTGTTAAATATGTAGGACTTGGGGGGCCCAATGTACCCGGGATCTGTAGCCTTCTCAGCTGCTGTGGGACTCTGGCTAGACACAGACTGCTGGGTTCTCCAGCAATGGTAAGAGCAACGGTCATCTCCATTGCTTACCAAGGTCTCGCTGTACAGTGTTATCTCATTTCAGCCTCTCCCAAGGAAGATGGGGGTGTTATCATCACCCCCTTTTATAGATACCCGTGGCTTGACCACATCAAGTGACCTGCCCGAGGTCCCCTAT
This sequence comes from Saccopteryx leptura, assembly GCF_036850995.1. Classification (NCBI taxonomy): domain Eukaryota; kingdom Metazoa; phylum Chordata; class Mammalia; order Chiroptera; family Emballonuridae; genus Saccopteryx; species Saccopteryx leptura. The sequence continues at coordinate 11,733,060 of NC_089515.1, read as the reverse complement.
ACAACAGCTGTATCCACAGCCTCTTCTGATTTCAAACTATCACAGAAAGGGTTTGCTGAATACCTACTGTGTGCAGATCCCTTTTCGGATGCGATTGGAGACAACAGGTCCTGCCTTCAGAATCACGATGTCCAAACAGCAACCACCAGGCCTGTGTGGCTACTGAGCACTTGAGATGTGGCTTGACCTAATAATGGAAAGGAGCTGTGGGTGTCAAACACACAATGATTTCAAAGACTTGGTGCAAAAAAGAGAATGCAAAATGTTTCATTAATATTTTTATGTTGGTTGTGTTGAAATGATAATATTTCACATCTGTCAGGTTCAATACAATATAGTATTAAAGTAAAGTTTACCTATTTCTTTTTGCGTTTTTGTAAATATGGCTACTAGAAAATTCTGAATGACATCATGGTGCTTATTATAATAATAATAATTATTATTATTATTATTATTAAGTGAAAGGCAGAGAGACAGACTCCCGCATGTGCCCCTACCGGGATTCACCCAGCAAGCCCCCTATGGGGGATGCTCTGCTTATCTGGGGCCATTGCTTTATTGCTTGGCAACTGAGCCATTTTAGTACCTGAGGCAGAGGCCACAGAGCCATCCTCAGCGCCAGGGTCAACTTTGCTCCAGTGGAGCCTTGGCTGCAGAAGGGGAAGAGAGAGACAGAGAGGAAGGAGAGGGGAAAGGGTGGAGAAGCAGATGGTTGCTTCTTCTGTGTGCCCTGACTGGGAATTAAACCTGGGACTTCCACATGCCAGGCCGATGCTCTACCGCTGTGCCTACCAGCCAGGGCCATCCATGGTGCTTTTGTCTTTAATTTTTTTCCTGTGGACAGCTCTGCTGCACACACACAGTTTGGTCCTTGACCTTGGGCTGGCTCAGACAGTCGCAAATCTGGCTTCTCTCGTCATAGTGATGGTGAGCCCTGAGAGAACGGGAGTGGGTGTGTCCTTCTGCCACAGGAGAGCAGCAGGCAGAGGGCTGTACACACAGGAAACAGCTGGTTCCGGTTACTGGTGGGAGTTACATCTTGTTAAGTTCCTTCTGACAATGAAATAGCAATACTGAGCCATTGCTCCTAGGGGAAGTACAGGGCTAGGTTCCTGCGAGCCACTTCTTACAACATCTTTGCCAACGGATTGATACACAATATCATTGAATGAGTGTTTTTGTTAAAATACGTGTTATTGATTCATGAACATTGAACTTGCTGTACAGCCTACAGCGCTGTAACTCATGCCTGAATAAAGCTTGTCTCACACTCTGTAAGGCATATCACTGCCTTAGGAACACCTCACAATACTATACTTGGAGACATTTTAAACAGTGAAGTCACCAACAGTGTGCGCAAAGATGTGAAAACTATGGCACTAAATACACCACAAATAGGATACTTATGAAGGTATGTGGCGAGTGATTCAAGTTATTTGCTGCTTGATACATCTGCGAATGACCACAGAAGCACTACACATCCTGATTTGGGGGTTACAAATAAATTTTAAGGAGTAGGTCAGTTTCTAACTGCAAGATCTACAAGTGATGAGGACTAGCTGTATTTGTTCATTGAGGTCAGTCCTTCTCCCCATTTCCCGCTGGCTGCTGGTCCTTTGCTCCCAAAACTTGCCCTGAGACTCCTGGTGTGTCCACTTCCCAACACTTCGGTCCCCATGCTGGAGCAGCAGACCATTAGTGGACGAAACCTTGGCCTTCGAGGAGAGGACAAGCAGCTGGGGTCAGCCCCGGGCTCACAGTTAGTAATTCATGGGACCAGGGCAAGACGTGTTACCGCTTCAAGACTTAGCTATCCAATCTGTAAAATGGGGGCATGACTCTTTGTCTCTCTGCCTTGCAGACACTGCTGTGAAAATCTCATGCAGGGAGCTGCAAAAGCATTTGGAAGCACTAAGCAACACAGAGATGTTTGGAATTTACACACTGGGCACGTACGAAATACGTCAGCGCTCCGTTCTCTCCTCCCCTCCTTTGTTGAAGCTTTCTGGACCTGTATTTCCTCACTTGTGAAAGGGGAGTAGGAGCACCTGGTCAGCCAGGTGGTTGTGTGATGGGATGAGGTCATCGATGAGGGCAGCAAGCCAGTGTCCAGCACCTGAGGATGGCAGTGGGTGATATGGTCGGTCCATCTGTCTTTCCTCCTGTCTCCCTCCAAGTGGGTCCAACAGACTGATGGGCAGAAGCAAACAAAACTTAGCTAATGGACCCACGGAGAACATGAATTTCAGGAAGGCCAGCCTCACTGATTCCTAGGAGGAAGCCTGGCTTAGCGGAGGGCTTCGGGGTGGGGGTGGTGGCCAGAGTGGGTCACCCTCTGGGCCGAGGAATTTGATTCTCTAGAGTCAGAGGAAAACATCCCTGCTGACCTGGGGCAGACCTGCTGGGTTTGGAGAGCTGGGAGGGGGTGGCGTCAGGGGGTCATTTGTCTTTAGCCTCAGGAGACAATGAACTCTGGGCCCCCTGAGCAATGGGACTGGGGACAGGGAGGGATGTCCCAAGCACCTTCTGCTTTCTCTCACGCAGCTTCTAAGGAAATTCCACCGCATTGTATTTACAAGGCATCCCCAACTGTCAGCTTCCTTGAACACAATGTATTTAATAAAAAGCCATTAAGCCTTGTAAAGCTGTCAGAAATCTAAATGACACTTGTAATAAAATCTTGTCGGTGACCTGTTCCGGTTAATCAGGCCCAGTGACATCATCACCCACGATCTGTCTGATACCCAGGGTGCTAGGTATATTTAGACAGCTTTATGATCCACGCGGATTTGAGTTATTAAAATCGTACAGTTTTGTAAGGAATTTGGGATTTAATAAAGCAGTAGAGAGACTACAAAAGGAACAATAACCTTCCAAAGAGCCAATCCTCCTGCATGCTGGGGGGACATGTGCGCAGGCTGGTCACGGGCAGCTCTGATGCCAGGTGCTCACGTGGGCAATTTATGTATCTATAGTGTGTGTATCTGGCATCTGCAAGGCTAGCACATATATTACATCGTACCCAATGACTTCGAGGTGGTGAATTGTGCTTAAATGTAAAGATTTATGAATTTATTCAGATTACAAGAAGATATTACCACCAATTGCACGTTGGCTCTAACAAGCCTCTTTTGAGCAAAATATACGGTAACTGCCAGATTGTAAATATCTTCAGCCCTGCCTGCCACCTCGGTAGTTTCCAGGGCTCTAGTCCCCTTAAAGCATAACCTTACTTATCTTGAACTACAAAAGCCAGGCTTCATGTAATAATCAGGATGAGACAGAAGGACAGACACGAACAAGGGTTACCCATTTGCTCAATAATCTATAAATTTAGACTAATGGGGCAGATATCAAAAAAATGTGTCGGGCACAGGTATATATAAATCACACCTGGCCTCCTGGCATAAACTGGCACAGCATTCCTGATATTTCAGTCAAATTATTCCATTTGTTTCTGAAGATATTTTAATCCCACATGACCTCAAACTTCCCGTGAACCAGGGCCTGGACCCAAGGCCGCCCACGGCCTTTGCAATAAATCCGTTGTCTCCCTTCCCGGCCCTCAACCCAGGCCCATAGATCACCTCTCCCTGCATCTTGCTTCAATTACTCAATTAACTGCAGTAAAGTTCTTGTAGGTTTTGCAGATGTTGCTTTATTATCAAGGCCTCAGACGAACAGGAGAGTTCAGGAGCCGAGGTTATAGGAAGGTTGATGGGGGAAGGGCGGATGGGGCACCGAGGATACTCCCAGCACCCAACCACTGGGGCCGAAGTCCGGAGAGGGGCACTGGTCCCCCCACACTCCCCTGTGCTGTTAAATGCCCCTCACTGCTGTGCTCAGGGAATTTGTGATGTTATCTCCCTGAGAAACGGCTTGGGCTTGAGAGAAGTAGGTATTCCACCTTCCGATGAGATAATGCTGTGATTAACAGATGCTTAATTGGGCCATTTATCAAGAACAGGACCTGCCTCCGAGTCAGTGGGCTAAGTAAATTATTGCCCACCCTGCAGGTGTTGGACTGAAAGATCTATCACTCTTCTCGAAATGGTCTTCAGAAGATTTTTATATGAAAAGATGATTTATTTCCAGGAGGAATTCTATTGTGCTCTTATTTATCCAGAATGGAGCAGGGTTCCACCCGGTCCCTCTTCCTTTGTACACAAAAGCGGATTGTTAAGAATTAGAACCACAGAGAGGGCCCAAGCCAGGAGCACACTTAGAAGTCATCAACTAGCACAGTGTGGCCATTTCGCAGATGGCAGCGCTGAGGCTGGAGCAGACGGTGTCAAGTTATGCAGCCAGTTAGCAAACTGCCAAAGGTATTTACCTCCTTTTTTTTTAAAGTGTGATTTGTCTAGCTGATGTAAATAGAATTCCTAAAAATTCTGAACAAAGTATTTTTGTACTTTTAAATGGGGTTTCCCAACCTGCGCCTTGGTGACAGGCTAGCCTGGATCATTTTGTTGTGAGGTCTGTCTCGTGCATTGTGGGATGGCTGGCAGCCTCCTAACCCCCACCCACTGGATGCCAGCAGCTGTGGCTGTAAAGGTAGAGTGGGTTCCGTGCCAAGAGATACATTCAGGGGGAAACTGTGATGCGAGACAAGACACCAGCATGTGGGGGATTAGTGATATTAGAGTCCTGGACACAGGGTGTCCAGGAGGCTCTGGGTGTCGGATTTGGAGGTGAAATAAAAGAATGTCTTTGTGTGAGTGTAATTAAAGCCCATTTCTCCATCCCTAGATAGCTTAGTATCAGAATTGCCCTACCTATAGCAACTACTCAAGATTTTATGGCCTATTAACTTGATTTTACCACTTCTAGTCCACCTTCACCCTGATTTCTTCATCTATTTCTTTTTAGTATATGTGCTGCCGAAGCGAGACACCTATGTCTTTTATTCTGGTGAGAGCTGTGTATGTATGTGCGCCTATGTATGTGCCTATGATATATAGTATCCAGACACACATGAAACCCCTAAACACTCTCTCTGCATATATAAGAGTAAGTCATGCCAAATCCTTCTTAAAGAGGCAGGAATAAATAAGAAGACTAGGACAATAGAATGGGTTGAATGGTCAGGTTTCCCTATGGAGAACCGAGGATCAGTAATCATCATCATGGAATTTTCTCTCTTCGTAAAGAAGCACTTTACCAACTTCACACCAGCATTTCCACAGGCCGCAGAGGGCCATGTGCAGGCTGCTGTCAGAGCAGCACAAGCCGCCACGGGACACCCCAAGCCAGATGCTCCCTCCTGACCAGGCCAAGTTGCTGGACCATTTATTTACTTACTTTCACCTGTTTTGTGTTTTTCATTCCAACAAGACCCCATGTCTGTCCAGAGAGGCTATACGTAAAAATACTGCCAACTAAGAGTTGCTTTATTTTTTTAAAACTCAGGTTCTGTGTTCTGTTCTTATCTAATTGTTCACTGTAATTCTTTCTATTGAAGCTAATGAGCTAGGAAGATGTGCAGGGAAAGTGAGCTCTCAGATGAATTATAGGAGCTCAGACTCACAGGGGGCAGCTGCCCAGGGTATACACTGTCTTCCTTACATGGAGAAGGCTGCGGGAGTGTGTGTTGTGATCTTACACAAGAGTACTCCTCCTATCCTGAGAACCTCATAAGGCATTCAGCTGCCTTATGTGTGTATGTGTATGTATGTGTGCATACGGTATGTATGTGTATGCATGTGTGCGTACGGTATGTGTGTGTGTGCGTACGGTATGTGTGTATGTATGTGTGCGTACAATATGTATGTGTATGTATATGTGCATACGATATGTATGTGTATGTATGTGTGTGTACAGTATGTATGTGGACGGTATGTATGTGTATGTATGTGTATGCATGTGTGCGTATGATATGTATGTGTGTGTACGGTATGTGTGTATGTATGTGTGCATACGATATGTATGTGTATGTATGTGTATCACAAGGACGGTGAAGGAAGTTCAGACTAAGAGAGAGCAAGGGCTTGTTTAAGGTCTTGGATTTGAAGTCTGGATTTGAACCTTGACCTGTCTGACCCCAGATTCAGCCTTTCTTCATGTTTCGCCACTAGATGAAGCAATCCTGAACCTTCTGTGCCAGCCTCTGTCCCTGGTACCATGGACGTGGAGGGGGGAAAGACATTGTGATGGGGTTAGATGGGAGACCCGTGTCTCATTCCTCGGCACCTGGGGGTGTCGGCGGGGATGTTCCTCGGCACGCAGGGTCTGCTCTGCCCTTTCCTTTCACCAGTGCCATTAATTCATTGCCATCCGCAACCCGGGCCTCTCCGTGGTCACTGGTCTGGCAGCCTGCCCACTACCCCTCATGGCCCCTGGTCCAGGCCGGCGTCACAGCCTCTGTAAATGCCCGCTGACGGGCTGTGGATTGATCCTGGCCTCAGTTGTGATGGGTATGGAGCGACCTGCTAACTTGCTCCTGACAACTGTGTGACTCGTTCCATCTCCAGCCCCAGCCTGGAGTCACCAGCTCATAACACACCTCCCCACCCACAGGGAGAGGAGAGAAAAGCAATCATTTCATCCTGAGATGTGCAAACTGCCTGCCGGCTGCCCCCCCCCCCCACGCTCCCCTGCCATTGCCCTTTTCTCTGGCCTCCCCTGAGGTGACAGTGGCTCTAGCTTCAGGGAAGGCCACTCTGGTGGCTCAGCTACCTGGGGGTGGGGGCGTAGTTGATGGCAACTCTTCCCAAAGGAGGTGAATGTCTAAAACAGCCCCCTTTAGGGAGAGAGAGGGCGTTTTATTTTAAGGGAGCTTTCGCTGGCTTGAGCTGTCGTTAAAATCCCCCCTGAACACAATTTGGTGTATGGGGGGTAGGGGCTGCGGTGGCAGTTGAGGCCCACATGATTTGGGGGGTCTCCTCTGAGCACACAGCAAGTAGACCCTTTTCTTCTTTGTTCATCCTGGGTTTTGGGGTAGAACTAATACCTGGGCCCCAACAACATTGGTAATCACACATATGCACTCAGTTACCCAGTCTTGCCCGAGCACCTGCAGCCTCCCAGGCACTGGGAGAGCCATGGCAGTGCGATGGGGGGTGGCTACCATTGTGAGGTGTGGAGACGATGAGTGTCAGGAATGAGTATTAATCAGATGTCTCCACAAGTAAGGATTTGAGGAGAAACCGGGACAAGGGTCATGCAGGACCCAGAGAGGGGCAGTGGGGGCCTGACAGGGGCGCCGTGCTCCCGGGCCACAGAGGGAGGGGGCTGAGTTCTGAGGGACGCGAGTTGGGGTGAGTGGGTCAAAGGAAGGAAGGTTCACACACGTGAGTGTAAAGGCACAGGGACTGGAGAAAGTGTGCTTCGTCTGCGGATCTGCGGGAAGGCCGATGTGAGGTCAGGGATCCCCTGGGTGAAGCAGATGGGACATTTCAGAACTTCAAGATGGCAAAGGTGGCTGGGAGGTGGCCTCTCTTCAGGGCTTCCCTCTGTGTCAGTCTCTGCACCCCAGACACCTGCGCTCACCCCTTCTCTACCAATTCTGTTTTCAAGAAACAATCTCGGGTCATTGGCTTAAATTAAAATTAAAAAAAAAAAAAAAAAGGCAACAGCAGGATGTGGCCTGTGTCCCTGGGTTCTCAAAGCCTCCTTAAACTGCCCCCATAGAACTGTCCGCAAGACCCCAGATATAAGAGCCCCAGAGAGGAAGTTACGGGAGTTCAGAGAATGCCACGTGGCCACCAGGGGAGGTGGGACGAGACTTCTCAAAGGAGGAGGATTTCTGCAGACTGACCTGGTGGTAGATTAAGGGACCCACCGAGGAGGCCAGTTTCCGGTCCCTTCTCCAGCCAGATGGCTGATTTTAGAAGCAAGGAGGGGACTTTTAAAGGACAAGTGCTCCTTCTGCAGAAGAGGAACCTACACTCCTTGTGAAAAGAGAAGCCTCCTCCTCCTCTGGTTAGGTATTTTCCTCCTGGTGGTGGGGGGCAGGGCTTGAAGTCATGATGGACAAAACATCCCTAACAGTCTCCCAAGCAGGTAGGACCAGACCCCACCCACCAAAAGGCCCATTGCGCCCTCACCGTTGCTTCAAAATTCAGCTCGAACCTCCTTCCTTGGTCTTTAGGGCAGAGAGACATGCCGTTCGCTGTCTGTCTGTGCCTCAGAGATCTTCTTAGGAGCTCACCCATCTCCAACTCACTCTGTGGGGCCAAGACTGGGGACGCTCTTGTGATACCACCAGCCAGTGTGTATAGCTAGGTACAGGCAGAGCCCCATTTCCTGCTGACCATCTTACATGTGGGTTCCCTTAGAGTCCTGTCTTTCCAGTGAGGGCACAGGTGCTAGAAGGTCAATCCCTTGCCTTTCCTGCAGCTTGTAAGACTTTGGGCCCTACAGCCTGCCTCGTAGGCTCTGTGCTAGCCAAGGCTGTCTCCCCAGAATTTGCCCAGGGCTGCGAGCGGTTACTAAGGCAGTGTGCCCAGCCAGCTGGGGTGCTGTGAGCAGGGTTCCTTGAGGTCCCCGAGCCCCATTTTACAGACGGGAAGAACAGCACTGGAGGGCAAGGGTGCGAAGGGAAGCGGGTAAGTGAATTAACCCAGCCCCACAGGGAGGCGGTGGCAGCCGGAATCAGCGTTTCCACGCTGGCTGCCTCAGCCGCACTCCTAGAGCCCGGCTGATAATTGCTCATTATGTGCTTAATCTGGGCACAGCCGGGCCTGGCAGCGGAATTACATCACATCAAAGCGAGCGCTTCAAAGGAGCAGAAAGCTAGCCTCCGGGGTAATTAGTGGAGGGCCTATTCTTTCCTGCCTGGGACAGTTGGAGGGGTTTCAGGCAAGGTCCAAATGGTACCAAGTGAAGCTCAGAGTTGTCAACTCTGCTGAACTTGAACAGACGAGGCTGATGACTCAAATCGCTCAGTCTATATGTGTGTGTGTGTGTGTGTGTGTGTGTGTGTGTGTGTGTGTGTGTGTGTGTGTGTGTGTGTTTTCTTTGATAAACTGCTCAGACACTTTTCTGCCTGCTTGACCTGGAAGCCCTGATGGGTTGATTGTCCTCTACTTCCCTAGAACTCCATGAACCCTCCTTCTGTACTGGCAGGAGCTAGAAGACAACACACACACACACGCACACACACGCACACGCACGCGCGCACACACACACACGCATACCCCCTGCACACATATTCACCACCATTGTGACCCAAAAATAAAAGCTGAAAGAAGATGACACAATCTTGCTTGTGCGCAGAGGTGCTCGGACCTGCATCACCATGACTCAGTTTCCCCAGGTGCCCGTGCACGGGGCTCCCCAGGTGTCAGACCTGGTTTGAGAAGTGTTGGTTCACCCTTCAATATAAAACTCAGCCAGGTGGGTGCCACGGACAGGGGCAAAGAAACCAAAGGATGTGCCGGCTGGCTTGGTGAGACTCGCCTTCTCCCTCCCTCCCGGCCGGAGGGGACAGGCAAGGTGATGTTATGTCTCGAATCCCATTTGCAGTCGCCTTTCCACAGCCAGGTGCCCCACCGGCACGGCGCGGAGGTGCAGGAGGTGCTAAGAGACGTTATAATGGAGTCTGGTATGTCTTCCTGATGGCCTGCGGGGCACTCGGGCTAACGGGCGGAGTGAGTTTGATCTAGGAGAGGAGATGGTGCTGAACGGGCCGGCGGGGGACGGGGGACCCTTGGCGCCTCCGCGGGGACCGCGCACTGGTTCGAGCACTGGCTGGCGCAGGAGAACGCAGACGGTTTCTCATTCCTGCTTTAATAAGAATGACTCGCTTGCTTGAGAGTTTGAAAAAGAATTAATCTTCCCCAGCTATTCACCGTATTTAAGTGGTGGGTATCTTAAGTAATGAGGTGACTAACGTGGTAGAACTCTGGGCCAAGTAAGGAAGGCGTGCTCACATATTGAACCAAATCCATCAGACAGGAGTTGGGGGGGGGGGGGGGGCACGGTAAACAGGGCATCATTTTTAATGGAGAGAAACAGTTGCCTGTTAATTCTGGAACAACGCTGGCCTGACCTGAGTTTGAACAGTGCGGGTCCACTTCTATGCAATTTTTCCTTTTCAATTGACCCATGCCGTTCAATTGACCACAGTTCAACTAACCACAGTTCTATCGATCTGCGCAGTTCAAACCTGTGTTGTTCAAGAGTCAGTTGAATATTGGAAGGCTGCCTCTATGGGGGGGAGGGGCTGACAAGTTATATGAGCATTTTTGACTGCCATCGTAGGCACCCTAACCCTGTTATAATTGCTGATAATGCAGACTTTGGCCTAATATTGTCTTTATTAATAATTTCTGGGTACGAGACTATCTTGTATCAGTTATTTTGCTAATATTGAGAAGTAAATGATTTAGCAGATGTTTCAAGAGTTGGTAGAGCATGGGCATTACTACTTCTTTGTGGTCCCAAGAATGAACCCGGACACTATTGCTTCTAAGTCCAAGACCAACTCCCATCTCCTTTCAGAAAACTTTGGCCCGGGTTTTAGGCTCCCTGTCCTACAGCTGGTCCTGTCCTCACATGCCTGTTCACCTCTAATGATTAAAGAGCCCCATGCTGAAAACAACCTTTAAGATGACCTCACAAAGGCCGACACTTGCTAATCCTCCGGTGTGAATAGAACTCATACCTGCTCAGCATCCCCTTGGTCTCTGTGTCAACTCTATTGGAAATCACAAAGGGCCCTTCTGGGAGCGGCAGGGCCTCGTGAACAGAGGTGTCAGACCAGCATTTGAGCCTGCCACTGACCAGCTGGCTGAAGCGGGGCGGGTCAGCCTCAGTTTCATTGTCTCCAGACTGGACACGGGGTGGAATACGTGAGTGAGTGTGATGCGAAGCCATCTGGGTCGTGGATGTGCTCCCCTCGGTGCTCCCAGGACCCCATGTCTCCTCCACTTACAGACACTGAGCTGTCTGTCCACGAGCCTTTTCCCCTCTTCACTCAGTTCCTCGGAGAACAAGATCTGAGCTTCGTTCTTCTCTGCCTTGGAGCAAAGTTTGGCACACAGCAGGTGCTCAATAAATGCTCAGCAAACAAGTGAGCGCCTACTTGGCCTCCCCTGAAGCGTGGAAATATACACAAATCAATGGGTACAATCAGGGCCGACTAAATTAATGGGCTGAGTGAAAAATAAAACCGTGGGGCTGGGCCCTGGCCGGTTGGCTCAGCGGTAGAGCGTTGGTCTGGCGTGCGGGGGACCTGGGTTCGATTCCCGGCCAGGGCACATAGGAGAGGCGCCCATTTGCTTCTCCAGCCCCCCTTCCTCTCTGTCTCTCTCTTCCCCTCCTGCAGCCAAGGCTCCATTGGAGCAAAGATGGCCCGGGCGCTGGGGATGGCTCCTTGGCCTCTGCCCCAGATGCTAGAGTGGCTCTGGTTGCAACAGAGCGACGACCCGGAGGGGCAGAGCATCGCCCCCTGGTGAGCAGAGCGTCGCCCCCTGGTGGGCGTGCCGGGTGGATCCCGGTCGGGCGCATGCGGGAGTCTGTCTGACTGTCTCTCCCCGTTTCCAGCTTCAGAAAACAAAACAAAACAAAACAAAACAAAACAAAAAACCGTGGGGCTGCTTGTTCAAAAATTATTATGAATTTGAAGACAGAAATGGCAGAGTACTGAGACAGTGCAGGATTCTTCTGAGCATGGGCCCTGTGCACCTGCACGGCTCACATATGCATGAGGATGACCTGAGCACAGTGAACTTCGTAATTAACGGTGCTGTGTTAGTCTGCTCGGGCTGCCAAAGCCAAGTTCTACGACTGTGCCCCTTAAACAACACAAATTTATTTTCCTGCAGTTCTGGAGGCTGGAGGTTCGGTATCAATCTGTCCTCTGAGGCCTCTCTCCTTGGCGTGCCGATGGCCATTTGCACCCTGTGTCTTTACCCTTCTCCTCCTGTGTGTCCGGGTCCTACTCTTGCAAGAACGCCAGTCATAATGGACTAGGGCTCACCCTACTGGCTTCCTTTTAACTTGATGACCTCTTTAAAGACCTGTCTACAAGTAGGGCCATTTTCTGAGGTGCTGGGGGTTAGAACTTCAATATATGAATTTTGGGGGCAACACAATTCAGCCCATCATAGGTGTCGTCAAATATAGCTGCTGAATTTGGTTTCAGCCACATGCAGTTCAACCCTACCCGGTAGAGAGGTGTATAACACCTAGTGTTTGTGCTGATTACCAGAGAAAGGATAAAGAAGGAAAGCTCACCATTGACCCTGCCATCCAGGGGTTAATGTTTTGAGGTACCTTCTTTCTGCCTTTTTTCAATATGTGCGCATCTTGATGGTACCAACTGAGATTGTACCATTTGGCATCTTCCTTTTTTTAGTTAATCACATACCCCTCTTCCACCCCACTGAATATGTTGAATCAGTTTTTGGAATTTTTACAGCAACATATTATATTCCAAGTGCATTCACAGCTCTCAGATTCCCAGGATAGGCTGGTAACTCTTCAGCCTGGGCGGAGAGTTCCACACACACGAGGCCTCCTCTGAAACCACCCTGGGGCGCACAGAGCACGGGGCAACGAGGCCACCTAATCCTGCCAGCCAGGGCATTTCCTGACACCCGATTGGGTCAGAATGTGGAGCAGAAGGGAGAGTGTGAAGAACAGGATCATGGCTTCAAGGAGAAGTCTCCATCTGTCCTCCGTGGTTTAAAAGCTAATTACTGTGCGTGTGATGGCTCAGCATTCATTCCTAATATAGTTCCCTCAAGAAACAGCCATTTAGTTCACCAATTATTTTATCTCTTTTAGGGATACTTTCTTAATTGCAAAAGAATCTAAAAATACAATTGGAGTACTTGATGTGTGCAGTATCTTGTTTAGAAAGTCAGGCTGGGAGAAAGAAATGCAATTAAACTGTCAAAATGTAATTGTTTCTCATATTTAATTTAAAGTGGCTCATTCCCATTTACTTTTCATGGTTTTGGAGTTAAAAGCAAAGAAAGTTACCAGGACAACTGGTGGCTACGGAATGAGGACGTGAGGCTCAGAGCACGGGCGGTAGCGTAGGGGCAGCTACCCTCCAATTACTTTGCTGTAATAACACGATATGGGGCTCAGTTTCTGATATACCTGTAGCACAGAATTAGCCAGTTTGGAGCACAAAGGGCCATTCTGATTAAAGCAATACATTCTGACCTAATAGTAACCCAGGCCCAGCCCCCAAAGAGCAAGTATGTATGTCCAAGTACCATGGTTTTCAGCTGTGTAGGTGGCTCTTGGCTATACTTATAAATTTATAAGTATAATTTAAGGATCATTAAACAGAATGAGTAAAGTAAAAAGTGTCCCATCATGCTGGGTGGTCATGAGAATGCCATTTATTCTGGAAATGTGTCCTGATTTGGAGCAGTGGGCTAGGCTCCCGGGAGTTGGAGATGGACATCTCCCCAAATAGCTCAGGCAGAAGTCAGGGAGACAGATAAATAATTTTGATGGAGTCTGGCCAGTGGTGGCATAGAGGATAGAGCATGGACTCAAAATGCTGAGGTCACCGGTTAGAAACCTGAGGTCGCCAGCCTTGAGTCCGCGGTTGCAGGTTCAATCCCTGGTCAGGGCACGTATGAGAAGCAATCAGTGGATGCACAACTAAAGTGGGACAATGAGTTGTGGCTTCTCTCTCTTCCTCCCTTTCTCTTCCTGTCTTTCTCTTTTAAAAATATATATTTTCTATTGAATTTTATAAGCACTGAGATAGAGGTAAAAAGAATAGCTGTGAAGCCACTGAGGTAGGAGAAAACCCCTGGATGGCACAGATCTGCTAGGGCAAGGCAGGAAGGCATACAGTGGTACCTTGGGATACGAACAGACCAACATACAAATTTTTAAGATACCTGTCGTGACTCAAACCGTATTTTTGTTCAAGATCCGAGTGAAATTCCGAGATACGAGTCGTGATTCAGGAAGCTGCAGCTAGTTGGTGCATTGGCTCACGGGTCCAGTATCGGCAGTTTGATATACGAGTTGACTGACTAACGAGCTCGGTTACAGAACAAATTAAATTCGTATCTCAAGGTACCAGTGTAATTCCATTCAGCCAACATGCAATTGCCCACTGTGCTTGGGGCCCAATCCAGACAGGGGCTCTTTTCTAGAGGTTGTGCTCTAGAAAAGTGTGGGCAATAAAGGAGATGAAATGAACAATAAAAAATGAACAGTAGAGTTGTAGGTACTCCAGAAGTGTGTGGCAAATGAATGAAATAAAATGTAAAATAATACCAAATGCTGCAAAGAATGTCAAGATGATGAAGATGTGGCCGTTGTTACTGCCCTTGGAGGAGGTGGGGAGGGGGGACTAGTGGGGGAGGGGCTGTATTCATTTAGCAAGCCATTTCTTTTCCATAGCATTGTCCTTTTTATTTAAGAAATAATGCATACTTAGCAGGACACAGTATCACCTAGTATTTCTGCCAAGAATTCGTAACCCAAATCTAATCACAAAGCAACATCAGACAATCCCAAATTGAGGGACATTCTGCAAAAAATAACTGGCATATAATCTTAAAAATGCCAAGGTCAAGAAAAAGGCTAAGGAGCCATTCCAGATTGAAGTGAACCACAAATGAATTTTCTGAGTTCGACAAGTCTTCATACACGTATTTAGGGGTAAGGAGGTACAATGGCTGAGGGAGGAAGGGAGGAAGGAGGGAACGGAGAGCAAACGGGTCAAAGTAATCACTCGCAAGGGGGATGTTGAGGGGAACACGGGGGAGGGAGATGCATTCGGGGGGACACTAGAATCTATGTAAACACAATAAGTTAAAATCAATTTTTAAAAATGTAATCATTCAGGGAATCTGTGTACAGGCTTTCTGGAAGTTTCCTGTATAGTTCTTGCAAGTTTTCTGTAAGTATGAAATGACATAAATAAAAAGTCAAAAAATATATAAGCTCATTTTAGAAACTTTGGAAAATTCAAAGGAGCACATAGCAACCCAAAGTAAAATAATCATCTTATTCTTCAGAAACAATCACGCTTAACAAGTTGTCATTTCATCTGCGTTTTCACAGTATTAAGGATGTACTGGACAACCTTTTGACAGTCCCTGAGTGACATATTTTGAGCACTTCTTGTGGTTATGGACATACACCGTCAAGGAGGTCTGCCTGGCTTACTGACATGTTTGGTCCGGCAATAGGGATTGTAACCCTGATGTGGGGGCATTGATGAAGGGGCTGGTGGCAGGTGCTGATGGCTTTCCCAGCCAGGCGTTGCGACGTCCTCCCCATCACAAGCGCTGGACGCGGTTCCCACATCGTGCTCTGGCTGCACTTCAACCCCTGGTCTTCTTTGGTCTTCGTTGTTCTTTGAAAATCAGTTGGAATGTGAAATGTTTACAAGTCCCTGTTATTTCCATCTTGTTGCTCTCTGAGCCATTGTTAAAGCAGTTTTCCCAACAGCAGCACGGTTGACATTTTGAGCCAGCCCGTTCTCTGCTGGTGGTGGCGGTAGGGGGTGCTGTCCTGTGCATTCTAGGACTTGTCATTGTGGCTGGTGATATTACTAATGTTTGTATATGGAACAGTAGATGTTGCTCTTGCACACCTGAGATTCTGCGTGCTGAGCCATTTAGGCAAGTAGAACTGTTTGGATGTACGTGAACACTAGCATATGTGCTCACGTGTGCCGTCATGTGCACGCACATCATCTTTGAGGACCTCCATCCCGGTTCTCCGGGCCCTGGGTTGGGCCACACTGGCCAGCCCAGCTCAAATTTCTCTCTTGCTCCTCACACATCTGTTCCCCTTCGCACTTCATTACCTTTGATCGGGCTGGTTATCGCGGCAAAGTTCTTCCCTCCTCTCAACACCATCTCCCTCCCCGCTGCCCACGCCAGCTCTCAGCAGCCCCCAATCTTCTCATTACACTTCATCCGTCCACTCCTGTCTCCCAACGCTGTGCTTTCCCTCAGTTCACTCCAATTTTCTTCCTGAAGCTCCTTATCCCCACCCCCCACCCCTGAATCCTCTCCTCACCCACTTCATCATTTTAAACCTGGCCTCCGAAAGCCTTTCTCTTCCACACCTCTGGAAGGTGCAAGAATCTTTCTTCCAGCTCTTCCAGCTGCCCCACCCTGCCCGGGCTCAGCAGGCCTCATGAGTCATGCAGCTTTGCTGGCTGCAGTTTGGATCCCACCTGACCTGTGTGGGGCATTAAAGGGCCAGCACTCTACTCTGAATCAAGACAGCTTACATTATTCGTGCCAGCGCACACCCTGCGTTATCTCATAGAGTGGTGTGGCAGGTGCTACCGTTGTCTTAATTGTATAAGTGACAGCACTGAGGCTCAGAGAGCCCAAGGTGAGGTGCTTGGCCAAGGTGACAGACCAAGTAAGTGGTGGAGCAGGGACTTCATCTGGGTGTGTGCCTGACTCCGGACCTCTTCCACTTAACCCAAGGCAAAGCGCCATGATCAGGATATTGGAACAATCAGGGGTTTGGTTCTCCCTGTTCCCTGTGCAGGAATTAGCCATTCATTGAAATTGGGTAAGAAAAGAACAGATGTAACCTCAGAGGTATCCTCTTCCAAAAGCCATCCCTGACATCTTACCTCCCCCCACCCCCCTGCCCTATGACTTAAATCATTTCCACCTGTTTACATGATTGACATTACTTACCTGTCTCTCCTTTTTTCCTGGGGGTTGCTTGGCACATGGCATGAAGTAAAAGCTTAATAAAGGATTAGGACAGAAATGATCTACTGGGGATGATGTCAAAAGTAACCCAGGGACAAAGACCCACCTCCTCCCCACAAGAAGGGTCAGCTGGGAATTCTCTCTTGGGAATTTCCCAGGACAGGCCCCACAGGTGTGTCACTCAGTGGTCACCTCCTCATCCAACTCATGCAGCCTGGGGAGTCCTCACTCCTAGTCTGGGAGTCAAACCTGAACAATACAGGGTTTGTGGCTGGGAGACGGAGGTGACTACCATTGCTGTGGGCTATAGGGTGCAGAGGGAGCTCTGCGCCTATCGGGTCAATTTTCTAATGGGCGTGGCCTTCTAGCCCATTGGGTTTTCCCAGAGAGGAGGTATTTGGTGTGGCTGTATTTGCAAATAATGCAGACAGCTAAGACCTGTGAGCCAGGTGCTATTCTTGCTCACAGACACTATCTTACTTAATCCTCACCACACCTATAAGTGTCATTATGCCTGTTTTCACAGACTAGGAAACTGAGAAGCAGAAATCAGATGACCTTTCCAAGATCAATGAGCCAAGAAGGGTCAGAGAAGAATCCGAATCTAACTTGGTCTGATGCAAAGCCCAGACCACATGGCCACAAGGAAGAAACCAACCTCCTGGACTTAAGGAGTCAGCCGTGTTTGCCAGCCGACTGTGCTCAGATCTCTTCATCCTTAGAAAGAAGCACCTTTGCAGGGCTGGGCAGCAACATGGCAGCCACCTGTCTGGAATAGTCCCTTCTAAGTCTCCTCCTTAGCTCAATCCAGACAGAAGTTATTTTCTTCGCACCTGCTCTGTGTCAAGGAATGAGCAGGGCATAGCGAAACAACGTGGTCTCTGTCCTCAACCAGATGGTGACAGAGAAGCATGAGGAGAAAAAAGCATGTCACCACTGCTGTGAGCCCAGAGGAGAAAGGGTGACATTCTAAGGAAGAGGGAGCTCACGGGAAAGCTCCTAGGAACCGGTGGCGGTTGAGTTGGCTCCTAAAGGAAAGCATGTGGCCTGGGATCACTGGCTCCGGGACAACACAACTTGGAGGCTTTATGTCCAGAGAAGGGTGACATCTGGGTAATGACCAACAATTTAAAGTCTTCCTTTCAACACCCCCCACCCAGCCACCGAGGCACTGTGGGTAGGGTAGTGATTATGAGCTCCTACTAGGGGTAGACTAGGTCCTAAGCCTTCCTAGCTTCCTTTCTGCGAGGTTCTCTGTGCCTCAGTTTCTGCATCTGTACATTGGAGCCAATACTGGTAGTCCTCACGTTTAGGGCTTGGCACACAGTGAGGCCATTCAATCAAAGTGCTATTGTCACCATCATTCCCTGTTATCATTTCTGTAGCCAACATCCTGGTGGGAGGCAGAAGGGAAGCTGCTATAGGAAGAACCCCAGTCTCTACTTCCCCCACTGAGCATCTGTACCCTAGCTTCCCCTTAACCTACCTTCTGGAATTGTAGGGTGGGTTGTGTGTTCTCTGTCAAGGGCTGCATAGAAGAGAACAGAGCTAGCAGAAATGGCACATGCCAGAGGTCCCCAAACTACGGCCCGCGGGCTGCCATTTATCCGACCCCCGCTGCACTTCTGGAAGGGGCACCTCTTTCATTGGTGCCCTGGAGTACTATGTGGCAGCGTCGCTCACATACAGTACTACTTCTGGTGGTGCCGGAAGCATGCCTCACGGCTCTGGAAGCGCGTCATATCACTTGTTACGGCTAGCAGTGACAAATATGGAACCAGACATCGACCATCTCATTAGCCAAAAGCAGGCCCATAGTTCCCATTGAAATAGTTGTCAGTTTGTTGATTTAAATTTACTTGTTCTTTATTTTAAATATTGTATTTGTTCCCATTTTGTTTTTTTTTACTTTAAAATAAGATATGTACAGTGTGCATAGGGATTTGTTCATAGTTTTTTTTATAGTCTGGCGCTCCAATGGTCTGAGGAATAGTGAACTGGCCCCCTGTGTAAAAAGTTTGGGGACCCCTGGCATATGCTATGCAAAAGATGGCCAGCTTCTCAGCCAAGAGGGATTCAGTTTTAGAAAACTTGCGTTATCTAAGTAAATCTGATCTCAGCTCTGTCACTTAGTAACTGGGTGACTTCAGATACCTTATATAATTTCCGTCAGCTTCAGTGTCCTCTTAACTCAGGGGATAGAGGAATAGAAATGAGATCTGCATGTTCATTTTGGGCATGGTGCATTGCAGTAGAGAGCACTTAGTGTGGGAGCTGCTGTGTTCTCTCTTCTCTCCCCTCCTCTGCTTCTTCTTCTTCCTCCTCCTCTTCTTCCTGGAAGCCTCCCTTCCCATTTCTTGCCTGGATGGGCTAAGAGTTTCAATAGGATCCTGCAGTTTCCACCCTCAGGTACTCTGGCTGTGACGCCCAGCAGCAAGCATGACGTTTCAGTGCACGTGGCTAAGCCCGCGGCGAACCATCTGGTTATGGGGAGAGGATGACAAAGGCCCTGAGGAGCACAGAGCACCTCAGATCTGAAAGCAGGATACTGTGACAACAGGGGCTGCACCTGGGTGGCGAGACTCTGATCCCATCACAGGGAAGCTCCAGGATGTCATGGGTGCTGGGCTCCTGTCACAGTGAGGGATGCCTGTGGCCAGAGCTGGCAATGAAGCAAGAAGGCGACATGAGCCAACGTGTCCTCTTTGCAGTTACACCCACGAAGAACAGGGTTCTCTGGGGCTGCACGTCCTCTCTGCCCCTCAGTGATGTCAGCATGCCGGTTCTCTCTTTCGCCCATTCAATACACGTTTATTGCACGCATGCCTCGGGCCGAGTGCCCTAGGTAATGACAATACACTGGGCACTAAAATGGGCCAAGCTCCTTCCCCTGCAGAGGTTTCTGTCTAGCAGGGACACAGACAGAAACAGAAACAGCAAACATGTAACTATACGACTACAAGAGTAATAAATGCTACTGGGGAGACTGGCAGGGAGGGAAACAGAGCAGAGCAGGGGCCACCGCCCTGAAGAAGTCAAGGCAGGACTCTGGGGTAAGGTGACATTTAAGCTGAGCGCTCAGGGAAGAGAGGGAGCGTCTCAGAGAAGGTGCCGTGAGCAAGGCAGCATCCTGGGAAGGAGTCAGTCACGCGCGTTTGCGTCTTTCCACAATGCCACGTTTGTCAGGAGAGACCTCCCCAAGAAGCCCATAGAGTCACACGCAGGTCACACACAGAGAGGGGGGTTCATGAAAATAAATGAGCAGAGTGAGCACCGGGCACAAAGTCCAGGTCACTGGTGCTGTCTGGAGGTGGAGAGATGTGTGTCAGTCTAAAGTCAAATGGCTGTAAAGATCTGTGTCTAATGGAGCAGAAATCCAGTGGGCTCCAAGCATGACCCATGGTAGAGCCAAGCTAGAGAGTCAAATGGTTGGAGTGCTGAGTTCTGATAGCCCCCACTGGCGGGGAGGTCCCACTCATGTCAGCGTCCAGATGGAGTCCTCATCCAAGGATTCAGACTTGGGGTTTTGAGCATCCTTGGCCCCTCCTAAGGGCATTCCTGTTACAGCCCATTACTTCAGTCTAGGCATAGCACTTGACATAACTGTCATGGCTGACAGTGACTCCATATTGGATTGTCAAAAATGTTCAAAAAGTCCACTCTGCTCTTACCTTATACAGGAAGTGTGTGTGTGTGGGGGGGGGGGGCTGGGCCGAGGGAAGAAGGTCATGGATGGTCTGCGCTCTAGGGAGACTCGGGGGCAGGGAGCGGGTCCAGCAGTGTGGGGGGTAGGGGCAGAGGCATAAAGAGGCAAGATCAGGAAGGGCCTTGGAGGCCGTGGGGGAAGGGTCTGTACTGCAGCCTCAGCTGGAACAGGGGAGCAGCCCTGGCAGGATCCGGGCAGGGAGCTGACATGGAAGTCAAAAACCAGGTACAACTGCCCATGGGCAGTAGAAACCGAATTTCTCCAGTCTCTGCCTCTGCCTGGCTTTTCAGAACCTACTTGGTAAATTTATAGATGTTAAGAACATTGGGATGGTGAGGCTATTTCTTGGTAGAAATATCATACAAATACCTGATCGCATTTATCAGAGGGCTAGGGGCCTGGGTGGGGTAGACGAGTGGGCTGCCTAACACGGTTGAAGTCTTACAATGCTGAAATTCCAGGGTGTGTCTGTTAATTAAACACTTCAATAGCACTTACAATGGACTGTAATAACTCGATGGGGCAGGTACGGTTTCTAGGGAATGTGTCATTTTTCTGGGAGAAATAAAAATAGAGCAAACCTCATTTTTGAGCCCCACCCATTTGCAATTTCTGCCTACCTCTGGCGGATTCTGTGGGGCTTGGATGCAGTCATGAATGCAGCACGCTGAACACATAGTAGGTAGGCTCTTAAGAACTAGCTGTTTCCCAGCCCTTTTCCTTTTGTCTATAGAAAATAGGTTTTCTAAGCAGGGGGAAAGGAAGAAAACATATAATTAGAATGATAGGCACTTTTCAACTTGGTTAAGGCATACGTTTCAATCACTTTGGAAACACCCATTCGGGCACAATTGCTGGACTAATTATAAATCACTCCTTTTTATTCACTAAGCCAGAGTCCCTGAGGGCCCCCACAAAGGTGGGTTCTGTTGGACTAATTCAAGGCCCTCTGTGTTTGGCAGACCTCCTTTGTCATTCTCGTGTTGGGGGACAGGCCTAACAGGTGTCTTACAGCTCAGCTGGGTCATATCAGGTTCTTGCTGAAAATACTTAAATTTCAGAAAACACGCTTGGCCTCACGCTACAGCCAAATCCATAGGAGGCGAAGAGATATTGTAATGGGCATCTTTAAACATGAGCGGACAGGTAAAAGGTGTCTTTCTTTAACATCAATTCAGATTGGAGAGGCTTGCATGTTTACCGATGTTTAAAATGTTATTTCTTCGGACAAAGTGAGGTTTCCCCTGTAGAACGGGCCCATTAGGGTGAAAACTTCTTCAATACAAACCAGAGTTCGTGGCCTGAGATTAGATTCTAAATTGCCTACTTAAAGTTACTCAGTGCAGGTGTCTTGAATAAAAAAATACAATACAGTGATTTTTAAATATTGTAGAACAGGGCCGTGGCCAGTGGTTCGGTTGGCCCGGTATATGGAAGTCCTGGGTTTGATTTCCAGTCAGGGCACACAGGAGAAGTGACCATCTGTTCTCTTCCCCCCCTCCCCCCCCCCCCGCACTCCCCCTGCCCTTCCTCTTCCTCAGCTGCAGCCAATGGCTCAATTAATTTGAGCGTAGCCCTGGGCACTGAGGATAGCTCGGTTGGTCTGTCAGCCTTTGGTGCTAAAAATAGCTTGGTTGAATTAATCATTGGCTCCAGATGAGGTTGCTGGGTGGATCTTGGTAGGGGCACATGCAGGAGTCTGTCTCATTATTTCCCCTCCTCTCACCTAAAACAACAACAACAAAAAACAATGTAGAACAGGCCCTGGCCAGATAGCTCGGTTGGTTAGACGTTAGAGCATCATCCTGAAGTGCTGAGGTTGCCAGTTCAATTCCTGGTCCGCAGCTATCCAGCCAGGGCAAGGTATGTTATCTTTGATACAAATAATAATAATAATAATAATAATAACAAGACAGACTCACTTAAGGCAAAGATTAGGATGTGACTACCCACCATGACCCACTTTGAGTTAGAAATTTTTATGTTCAGACTATCTTATATGGTTACTTTTGGTCTCTGAGTTTGTAGGGGCCCCATGCAGGCCTCCCCTGAGCTTGTCATGTTTAGTATGTGGCCCCTTTTTGTCTTCACTGTGTAAGAAATGGCATGGTCATCACTACTAGTCCCTGCAGGGCCCCAGTCCTTACAGGCCTGTTTCACTAGAAGGGGAGCATGTGGCCTCTACTTTTAGGGTGCCCAGGGGGGTCAGAGAAGACAGGCCAGACCGGATGGACACTCTGGACCCACTCTGGCTCCACCCCCTTTCCAACTCCTTCCTGCCATGGAACTATGCTATCAAAAACACTGGGTGCTATTTGTTTGTTTATTAAATCAATGTCCTTTTGGAACTTCAGTGATGAGATGCAGTTTAACTTAACTGTAGTCTAATTTCTTCCCTGGCCCAGAGTGACAGAGGGAGGTTTGTGTGTGGGTTCTGGCTTATGAGTGAAAATTGTCTTGTTCAGAGAAAGGCTTGGGTACCGGCAAATGGACCAGGGAGGCTGGCACAGATGCAAATCAAACAAAGCAAAACAAAGCAAAAGCAATGAGAGAGAAAAGAGAGCAATCCAGATAAATGGAACAGAATATAGAGTGCAGGACGAGACCCACACATAGATGCTCAGTTGGTATTGGACAAAGGTGCAAAAGACATTCAATAGAGAGAGGGTAGTCTCCTCAATGAATGGTGCTGGGATGATTTAATATCCATATACGAAGAATCAACCACAATCCATCTTATGCTCTATACAAAAACAAACTCAAAATGAATTATTGACTTAAGCATAAATTGTAAAGCTATAGAATTTTAGAGAACTAATAACATCATTGTGACATTGGGTAGCAAATAGTTCATATATTTCAATACCAAATGGCATGATCCATGAAAGAAAAATTCCATAAATGTGACCTCATCAAAATTAAGAACTTCTGCTCTTCAAAGACAGTTAAGCAAAACAAACAAAGCAAAACAAGAAAATCCACCACACGTTAGGAAAAAATATTTGCAAGTCCCACAACTAATAAAGAATTTGTATCCAAAATTCATACAAGGAACTCTCAAACCTCAATAATAAAAAATCTTTAAAACCCATTTTTTTAAGAAACGGGCAAAATATTTTAATAAAAACTTCACCAAACAAGAGATGCAGTGCAAATAAGCCTATGAAAGATGCTCAAAATCATTAATCATCAGGGAAGTGCAAATTAAAACCACAATTTAGAAACTATAACACACTTATTAGAAAAGCTAGAATTTAAAAAAATCCCTGAAAATGCCAAGTGTTGGTGGGAATTAGCTCTCATATATTACTAGTGAAATACAAAATGATCTAGGCACTTTGAAAAACAGTTTAGCAACTTTTAAAAATTAAATTAAATGTACAACTATCATATGACTCAATAATACCACTCCTAGGTCTTTACTCAAGTGAAAGAAAAACTTATGTTCACACAGAAACCTGTGTGAGAATGTTTACAGAGGCTGTATAAATAATTCCCAAAGCTAAAAACCACTCCGATATCCCCCACCTGTGGAATAATGACCTGTGACAGATCTAGACAATGGGCTGTACGTTGAAGGTATGCTGGGAAACATCATTCGAGATGTCACAGGAATATCATGATGTCCCAAAGATTTGATGCTGTGAGAGGGGCACTTGACCTCAGTGGCATTCTTCCCTCCAAACCCATAGTCTGTCTCATTATGAGAAAAATATCAGACAAATTCCAATTGAAAGACATTTTACAAAATACCTGACCAATACATCTCAAAACTGCCAAGGTTTTGAAAAATGGGTAAAAATTGAGAAATGGTCATTGTTTTCCTGGAACAGAACAAAAAGGCACTAATGAGGGGAAAACGTTGGTGGAATCCAAATAAAGCAAGAGTTTAGTTAATAGTAATGTAGGGACCTTGGTTCCTTCAGACAAAGGTGTCATGGTGGTGAGAGATGGTAACGTTAGTGGAAACTGACACCTGGTGAGAGGTACGTGAGAACTCTGCGTACTCTTCACAACTTTCCTGTAGGTCTAGATTAATCCAAACTCAAAAGATTATTTAAACACTAGGAATGCCAGGCAGCACACATAGCAAGCGCTCAATAAATGATGACTATTGCTATTCTATTGAGGAAAATGCATTGGTAGAAAATGCAAATTATGAAACTTTCATCTTGCATTTCATAACAATTCACATGGTAAATTGCTCTTACAAATGTTATTTCATATATCAACTCATAACAGGTTAGAGCTAGAAAGGGTGGAAGTATTACCTGGTCCAACGCCCTCCTTTTCCAGATGTAGAAGTAGAAGTCCAAGAAAAAGATGAAGAGGAAAAATAATGGTAATTGAAATATCAGAAATAACAGACTATTTTAAAAAGTAACAATAATAAATAACAGCAAATAACACCTACTGTTTACACCCATTATCTCATTCATAACAGTCCTGCAAGATACATTTCCCAGAGGAGGCAGCTGAGGGACAGAGAGGTTAAGTAACTTGCTCAGGATCATACAGCTTGCAAAGCTGAGCCTTGAACTCAGGAAAAGAAAGGGAACTTAGATTCACTGAACATCTACCATGAAGCAGGCAAGATGCTAAATGTCTCCTAAACTTAAAGTCATTACTTTCTTCACAAAATGCTATAAGATCAGCAGTGTTTTCCCAGATTCACCAGTGAGAGACGTAAGGTTTACGTAATTGTCCTGCCACCCAGCAGGCATGTGGCAGAGCTGGGATTTGAACTTGGGCCCATTGGGCCCCAGCCCTGTGTCCTCTCCATCACACCAGGCTCCTCTCAGTACCATAGAATGAACAGCAAGAGCAAAGCTGAGGCTCTGCCTCCTCATTCAAGTTTTATTCCACATTCAGGAAAGCTTAGCGTCTAGTCACACATTGTCTTGGATTTTCCATTTTACAAGCAGAAAAGACTTCTATTCATAATTCCTCAGGACTAGGGGAGCTGACCTAGGGCTTTTCAGATCCCCAGGATACAGGATGACAACCATGTCCACTTTACAAATTTTAAAATTCATCCAAGACCTAGCAGGTATTAACAGAGTCAGTAAGATGTTAACATATGACAATATTAGCTGAGGCTGATGTCTGACGCTCCGGCCAACCTCTTACTGTCCACGGCCGAGAAGGTATGAAAAGTGTTACATGTTTTTAGACATATTGAGGGGAAAAGTACAAAGCAATCATCTGTTTGTATCCCCCTCCCATATGTGGCCACAAATGGAACACATTGAAAAGGTCACGAGGGATCAGGAGATTTAGTGAACTGGACACAATACAGCTTTGTGGTCCAGTTTATTTTCTCATATAAAATATAGGTTGAGATAAACTAAAATCCCTCAGATTTGGTTTTATAGCTTAAATTCATAAATTCTCTACATTCATTAGAAAGCGATGTACTATCTGCACCCACTTGAAAAGCTAGCATCCCCAGGGACCGATACAGAATATTAAAAAAAAAAAAAAGCCTGATCAAAGAAATATTGCTTCTTCCCCCCTTTCATTGAGCAGATGTGTACTGCATCCAGAGAAAGAAATAGAAAAATTCCTGAGTGATTTATTTGATGAACCTAGTTTTAACCGAGGTTACTGCATGCCTGATATCATGACGGGGATTATTAGTTTCTAGTTGAAAATGACCAGAGAGGATCCCGTTCACTTCATCAATATGGTCCATTTATAGGTTGTCAGGGAGGCGACATCACGCAGCCACAGCACTTTGTCTTAGAGTTATTTCTCTATTAGATGGTTGCTGTCTTGATCATGAAGACTTCTAGCTATTTAAGAAAACCCAGACCAGAAAGATATGTCTGCTCTGTCCCAGCATTTGAGACATTAAAAGCAGATGCATCACTTAGAAAAATGAGTCTTTTATTCAAAAGCCCCACTGCCACAGAAAAAGGCATTTGCCACAGAAAAATGAACACAAATTTCCCCACCCCCAAACTCCCCAAAACCTCACTATTTCTATTGTAGAAAGTAAGTGGACTTCTGCTTTTGTGGAAAAGAACACTTTTGTATAACCCAGGGGTTCCCAGACTTAGTCAAGCAAAATTATTTTTAAAGTTAAGTGTGTGTGTGTGTGTGTGTATATGTGTGTGTGTAGTTTTATATAAGATTTCCAATTCTTAATTTTGCCAAATAAACTCATTAATATTTCTCCACAAATGTTATATGTTGTCTCCATAATTCTATTTAAAAAGAACATTTTAATACACACACAAAAATTTTAAATAACATAAACATCGACAAAGAAACACAATCTCAGAAAGACAGTCTTCCCTCGTAGGAGAGAGACCCAGGCACTCTCTACAGAATGAAAGAGCTGTGCTCACTTATCAGCACTGGTCTGCAGATGAGCTTTGGAAACCACTAGAAAATCTGGTAAAAAAAATCTATAAGGAATGATATTGACGTTAGAGGTGGAAACTCCTTGTTCTGAAATTTTTTTTTTATAATGCCGTAACACTTTTCTAAATTTTTACGGCACTGACAGTACTAGGAATAATAAAAATAATAAGTAGGTACTATTTATTTATGGAGTACATACTAGATGTCAGCTTCTTACTGTATGTTTGGTATGTTTGTTTCTTTCATTCTTGCAACATCCGATGGAATCAGTATTATTGTTGCCACTTTGATGAATAGGCAAGCGTGGTCTCTAGAAGTTCTACAGTAAACGATGGGGTTGACAGTCCACCACAAGTCCCCCCACCTCCCGCACCCCCCCCAAATCAAAAGCCAGTGCACTAACCAGTCTGCCCTGCCTCCTTCCGATCACATTCTACTGTCCTTCTTTGTCTGTGGGTCTATATTGCCTACACAGGCTCAGTGTCTTTTTGCCACCTTCAAATCCGCAATGCTTAGTGCAGTGCCTGATCAACAGTAGACTCAATGCCTATTTCTCAACAAAGCAATACATGAAGACCTTCAGTTTGGGTAATGTGTTTTCAAGCACAGTGTTCAAAGCGAGCGGCTTCAATGAGATCATATATGTAACTTTCTGAAAACTTTGCCTGACATAACACAGGAAGCCCTTGATATAGGTGAGTGACTTTCATGACTGGTGGGAAGTGATCAGCTCCCCTTGGAGAAAGCTGTCTTGATTTGATCTGCTGGAAAAGGACCAGCAAACTACAGAGGAATCTTCAAACCAGAGATCTTCTCCAAAAGGATGAAAAGTCAGAAATGACCATTTATAAGGAACGTGAAATAGGTGGAGGGGGAAGAAGGTACAAACTTTTTTTGGCATGTTGGTTTCTTTTCATTCTTGCAACATCCTATGGAATCAGTATATTATTTAACTTCCAGTATAAAATAAGTCAGGAGGATATAATGGACAGCATGGTGACTAGAGTTAATAATACCGGGTGGCATATTTGATAGCTGCTAAGAGAATAGATCTTAAAAGTTCTCATTACAACAACAAAAACATTTCTGTAACTATGTGTGATGATAGATGTTAACTAGATTTGTTGTGATTATGTTGCAATATATACAAATGTCAAATCAGCATGTTGTACACCTGAAACTAATATATGTTAATTTGACCTCAGTTTAAAAGAATTTCCCCTCAAAAAAAATTGACAATTTATAAAATGCCCATGCACATCGCTTTTTTGCTCTTCTTTTGCTGTATATCCCTATATCATATATATTCCATATGCCATATGGGATATATGTCACATAATGCCCCCTATCTCATGGACAAGGGATGTGCAACTTAATAAAATAAAAGCAATCCATAGACCCTCCTCCTGAAAAGATTTTTAAAACAAATCTTGTTGGGCTCCAAAGGAAAATTATAGGGAGTTGAAAACGGGGTTTCTCCTGTGTGTAAGGTAGAAATACAAGCCCTTCCTTAGTTGAAAAGCAGCATTGACCATTGCTTGTTAGAAAGAACTCCCTGATCTTCTCTGCAGATATTCTTTGCAGGTACAGTCTGAGGCTGGAGCTCAGAATCTAGTTTTTTCTTCACCGCTCTGGTACCAGGCTTGCAAATAAGACTATGCTACTCGCATCAGGGCTGTTGTGTGCGTCTCCCAGACCTTTGCTGGAAATTTCCCAAGGTGGGAATGAGAAAACTATTACAACAAGAGCCATTTGTCTCTGACCTCTGCACCCTAAATTACAAGAGGTCTCAGGGACAATCCTTCCCAAGGCACCCACCATCTGGGACCAGATCAAGAAGGTGATGTTCCTGCTGTTTCTTATTCCAGTTAGTGATAGTCCCTGCCTCTCCTGGACAGATATTTCTCTGAGCACAGCAGCCTCGGCTGCTGAAATGATTTCTAAGTCTCTTCCATCAGCAGGATTGGGGGACAAAGAAGTCTTCAGATGAGTAAAAGTGTTGAAAGTCGGGGTTACCATGATAGCAGAATTTATAAATACCTAGTCCCATAGGTTATACTGTGGATAACAACTTCATTGGATTTTTGCCTTATAAAACAATTAGAGATGACTCAAAATAAAAAGGACAAGAAAAAATTGAGGGGATAAATAGATTTATGATCATTTTTTCTTCACCCCTTATGTCCCCCGCCATCCCCGACAGGAACCAGAAATTTCTGGCACATGATACCGACACATGCGTTAGCATTCAGTGATACTTTAATACAGTGAGCTTCATTCAGTCTCTGGTGCTGGAAGGGGAACAACCATTTTCCATCTTTGCTTCTAGAGGGAGAAATGTAAACGACTTCAAAATAATAAACAGTTAAATACTGCTTATAGTATGTTATCCGGCTGTCAATGTCTGCACCGAGTTTTATAAAAATAAGTTCATAGATAAATGTCTATATTAAGAACTAAATGTCAATTAAGAATATCTTTTCAATAGACAATATATAGGCAAGATTATCTTTCATAAATAGATATCTACAAAAGCATATTTTTTTTTCCCATAAGTATATCTATTTTCCAAAGCCTTAAGCCTACTAAGAGTATGTTTTCCTTTTTTTTTCTGTTTTGTTTTTTGTTTTTGCATTTTCTTCATGAATAAATTCTGTACAGCAGTGGTCCCCAACCTTTTTTGGGCCACGGACCGGTTTAATGTCAGAAAATATTTTCACGGACCAGCCTTTAGGATGGGATGGATAAATGTATCATGTGACCAAGACAAGCGTCAAGAGTAAGTCTTAGACGGATGTAACAGAGGGAATCTGGTCATTTTTAAAAAATAAAACATCGTTCAGACTTAAATATAAATAAAATGGAAATAATGTAAGTTATTTATTCTTTCTCTGTGGACCGGTACCAAATGGCCCACGGACCGGTACCAGTCCACGGCCCAGGGGTTGGGGACCACTGCTGTAGAGAAATCCTATAGTAGCATAAACTCTTGCAGACGCTGACCACTTCCTTTGATTCAAGAATCATGGAATGTCCCAGAACATCTCAGCCATCTGCAAACATCCCTCAGATGTGGAACAATTGGACTTTTTACATCTGAAGCCTCACTTGGAAGAGAGACTGAAGTTAAAAGTCTCAGAAAACAACGATGTTTGTTTTGTTGATTTCAAGATAGTCTCAAAGGCTCCTCTTTACACTAGACCAGGCCCTGAGGGCTATTTTGTTCCAAAACCTTGTCTAGAATCTGTATCTCCTTCCGGCCTGCTGCCGGTCTCTCAGTTTGCTTTGGGTTTTTGCTTTTGAGGTTGCTTTTTTCAACCAATGCCATCTGCACTTGTGAATGATAATGAATTGGTGCTCTTCGAGGAACTTGAACTTCTTGGATAAAAACTGTGTTCAGTGTTTTAAGCCGTCAACATTGACATGATTATCCTCAGAACTTGGCTCTATTAACTTGATTATTGAGTCACTGTTTATTGTCATGTCTGTCACAGAGCTGAATGGCGAAAGGTCGGATCAGAATGAAAGAACCCAAGTGCTGTGGTCGGGAGGAGTGGTCTTCTTTCAGTGAAATAGCTGCTGTCGTTTGCTCTTGTTTCGGGGTGGGTGACACAGAACGCGTCTGACTTCGACGGGGTGGGGGGGGGGGAGATCATTTTCAAGCTGTGTGGGGAATCTGCAAATTGGAGGAGGCTTCAGTGTCCTTTCAGCTGTCCGTGCCCTCTGAGCCAGAATTCTCCTTCTAATTCTGCCAAGAAAGCAGTAAAACATGCAAAGATTTATGTTCAAGCCTGGTCATCCCACCTTTGTTTGTAACAGCAAAATACCAATGACAATCTGAATGTCCAATTATCGGGGGTCATCTAAGTAAATGATGTTATCGTACATAATGCCGTGATTCAAAACCATACCTTCAAATCAACTGCTCACAAAAATTAGGGGATATTTCAAAAATGAATATAAAGCTATAAAATATCCCCTAATTTTTGTGAGCAGTGTAATATTTACTAAACACGGGGAAAAATGGTTTGGTAAACCATGTACTTTTTTAAAAAATACAAAGAATGGGCCAGATTTTATGAGACATTACATACTGTGTATCTATAACAGCCTAAACCTGTAGGGCAATACTTCACTCCTGGGTGGGATTATTTTTATTACTTCTTAATATTTTGCTATATTTCCTAAATATATTTCTTTGATCACTGCCAACAGAAATAAAAAACAACCAGTAAATGCATTTTTTTTTCTTCAAACTAGCAAGGATGCAAGGCCTTGCAATTATGTATCTACACAGAGCCAGTATCCACTGTTCAGGACAGAGCCCCTGCAGACTTACAAACCTATCTCCCAGACCTGCTATTATTCCAGGACCTGTATATAGTTGTCAAAAGGAAGTCCCATAACATGCCTTTGCAGCTCCCAGCCCTTTATTAATGCCACATGTGCTCTTGTAAGGTTAAGTTATTAAGTGATATACAATAATTGTCTCTACTCCAAAGCCGACATTTCATTTCACTTGGCTCATGTGGACCTATTTCGGTATCATTTATCACAACCGCTTTTAAAGAGCCATCTCAGTGGGCTGCATTTTTCCCATGCCTCTCTTTTAATACAAGCCGATCTAAACAGCCCCAGTAAGAAATTAAATATAATTACCTATGGAATCGCACAGGGCAAAACGAGATCGCACGCACCAGCTTCCGAAGTAGAACAAGGCGTTTGGAGGCCCCTCGTCCTCATTGCTCCCCAGAGTTAATTTGCCTGTCTTTCCTCCCTCATGGAGAACACTTACATGCCGCCTCACAATGACCTGTTTAGTTGGCAGTGGAAAATTATGTCATTTGCAAGCAAGCTTTCAGCTGTGATATTTTATAATTGTTAAGATGAAAACCCGATAATCCTCTCCCCCCTTCACATAAACTGCAATCCATCTTTAAACCTGTGATAATTCCTAAAACCTGCCGCTTAATAAACGAACAAACCCCAGGCCTATGTGATTTTACGGGGAGTCAATCTTTGATCAGCCAAGCTGAAATGGGTCTGATAAGGGGACGCCCTTCCACTCTGGGAGTCGCTGTTTCCTCCCCGTCCTCAAGTGCCAAATAAGCAGAAGTCTTTTCGAGCTTCTTATCTCTTTCACTTTCTTCTCGAGATCTCTGTCGCTTTAATCCCGCATGTCTGCTGCTGGTTAACAAGGAAATCCTATGTCAATTATCGCCAACAACTTCCTGCTGGGAAGCAGTGGGAAATCAAAGTGTCTGAGAGCCTTTTCACACCAGAGAGTGGTGCAGGGCCTAATTAAATGGCCTTCATATCCTGCAGCCCGGTGGAGGCCACATGATAGATAGCTAATGAAAGATAGCCTAATTTTTCTAAGAACTGTTTGGAGGCTGGTGGGCTGGCCAGTGGGTTGCAGGTGCGCCCCGGTGTGGGACAGCGTAGGTTTTTTTTTTTGTTTTGTTTTTTTTCCCCACTTCTGCTAAATTTCGTGGGCCTGTTGTCAGCACTGGATGACAGGATCGGAAGGGAGCCAACCTTCGGGAAGATTGCGTCTTATTAGGGTTGTTCTAATAAATCAGAGGTCCGCCTGGAGTGGGAAAGGGACAGGCAGGAAGACAGTGACGGAGGGGAAGTCCAAGCCAGGAAGGAGACCGCTGCCTATGGAATTAGTCACCTGTCTCGAACGGAGGAGAGTCCGCCTCTCCCGAGGACCCCTCAGCTAATACGATGCTGTTTTTAAAACATCATTTTTTAGAGCGTCTTTCGGATACGCAGAGGTTGCCGGTTCAATCCCTGATCAGGGCACATACAGAAATAGATTGATGTTTCTTTCTCTCTCCGTCCCCTCTCCTCTTTCTCTAAAAATCAATAAATAAATTTTAAAATATCATTTTGTAAGATCACTGCAAGTCATTTCCTTCAAATGACTTATTTCCGCTGCAGGCACACGTACTACCTAGACAACCTAAAAATAGAAATGTCCTTTCTTTTGCGAGAAATATTGCTGTGACTCACATTTTCTCTAGCAATTTTTATTTATCTAGGGCAGCGGTTCTTGAAGTGTGGTCTCTGGGTAGACACCTTTACCTGGGGGCTTGTTAGGAATGCAAATTTCTCAGGCCCCACTCTGGAGCTATGGAATCAAGGACTCAAGTAGGGAGACCAGTACCCCAGATTTTAAAAAGCCCTCCAGGTCATTCTGAAGCATGTGAACATCTGAGAGGCGGTGATCTAGCACGTGTCCGAGAAAGTCCTTTGTCAATGGCCAGTTTGGGTGGTTAACTGTAAATATCACCATTGGTTGAACAAAGTCTTGCACATTACATAACAGACACATTGTGTTATTTAACTTGACCTAATAGCTGTCTACCTCTTATCGAAATGCATGTATACAAGGCTGGAGTCATTTCCTGACTTCTGACTCATGATGGAGTGCCTTACTGAATGAGGCGACTTTTGCACTAATTTGAGGAAGTGGTGGGCGGGGGTGGGCGGGGGTGGGGGGGGGTGGGTGGGAGTATATCCAATGAAGTGGTCAAATCTGTTTTCTAGAGCTGTGATCGTTAGGCTTGTGGGTTTTTAAAACATGTTTTCAAGGTATCAAATAGAGTTCGCTGAACAATATTTACCCCCTCCCACGTTTCATAAAGGAAAGGACATTTCAGAAAATGACAAAATGAAAATAGTAAGAACACCATTTCAGAATAAAAGCCAATCCTTATAAATAGAAGTTTTTTTTGTTTGTTTATTTTTTGCTTTTGGAAAGCTCATTATGTTGTCCTTATTTTCCTCATTTAATTCAAGATCTATGAGCCCTTTGCACGACACACATGGGCTTGTCGGCTGATATCTAGAAATGGCTAGTGAAGGTTTGGATTTTGGAGAGGGGGGCAGATTTTGGAGTGGTTCTAACCTTGGTTGCACATTGAAGTCACCGGGGGGAGCTTTCGAAGCTCCCCAGGCCCGGGCGCCACCTCCGGGAATTCTGATGTAACTGGCCTAGTTCAGGATGCCCACGACAGAATTTTTGTAAAAGTGAGAACCACCACTTTCGCGTTTGTAAATCGTCCTGTAGTCCAGAGATTCTCACACTTCTACGTGTGCTCGTTGTCACTGGGAATCTTGCAAAAATGCAGCTGGTTCAGGAGGTCTGAGGTGGGGCCTGAGGTTCTCCACGTGGAAGCACGTCCTTGGTGTCGCTGCTGCTGGTGGTCCACGCTTGGAGTATGCAGGCCCCGAAGCGCTTACCTCTAAGGATTTCCAAGCACTCAGCAGAGAGCCCAGCCCTAGCCCTGAATTCCTGCAGGGGAGAGACCACTTTCTCGATGTCAAGCTGGGAACAGAGTCAGGACCAAGGCTGATCCTGCTTGGTTAGTCCGGGTGGGCGGTCTGGGAGCCCCACCCCACCAGCAGCCACTGGCCCCTCGCCCTCGATGTAACTCGGTTCCTCTCCCCGCTGTCATCTGGGTTCTGTGGCTGCCTTGGCCATTCCATGGTAAACCCGGAGGCCTTTTGCCAAAGAGACTCACACTTTGTGGGAGGCCAGAGAGGCCCAGTGAAGAGGCCTGGGGAACGATGTGGCTGAAGCCTGCTGCCCATGTGATCACGCCAATGTTCTTCCCTTTGCTCTTCACCAGCTAGGGAAAATTTTAATGAATCATAATAGTAATTTTGGATTTCTGATTCTATCAAAATAAGGGGGGGGGGGAGAGGAAAAAAGGACTCCTGCAAAATAACAACGTTTGTGCAGTTTAACTCGGGTTTTTATGTAGTTTAATCCAGTTTAACTATATTAATGTCTTACAGTTTGTATAGTAAATATTTTTGTCGCAACACAGACACACACACACTGTTTCTTTGAAGGTGGAATACAGAGCAGTTTTAAAATTAAGAGAAATTTAGAGCCTCCCGTTTTGAAGCCAACGATGTCTTTTAAAATAATATCAATAATTTTCTTCTCTTAATGCCAACAACTCCAGCAATTTGATATCTAAGTCAGTTGCAGTTGCTACACTTGGAATGTGGAAATGGTTTAGAATCTTGAGGCAAATCAGTGTCCAACTACAGAGTTAAAAAAAAAAATGACTGTGTCTGAGCTCACAGGAAAGTAGAGGACAATCCTGCTTGAAGGAATTGCCACATGGGTGAAGCCCAGAGCGTCCTTCAAAGGAATGTCACAGACAAGTGTGACAGAACCCTCTACCCAAAGCTTAAGCAACCCCTGCAGGGAAGACATCATTTGGGGGCAAAAACCACCCCATTTAATCCCGTCTTCAGGGTTGCTAAGGACATCAAGTTAATCTCTGAACAAAAAATCATCCTGTCTCCATTTAACACCTTTCGCTCCTAAATATGACAGTTGGTATCAAATGAAGTTAATTCCATCCCTAACATAGTTCTTGAATCCATCCAGAGTTCTCTTATAACTTGAATGCTGCCATGTCACTCTCCTGCTTAAATTATACAATCTGTCCTTTTTATGGGAAAAAAAAGCCAAAATCCTTGTAATAGCATTTTAAGTGCTCCCTAGTTTGGCCCTCAGCTCATTTGATTATTATAATCGTTATCACTGATACTATTGTTCCTACTACTATTATTACCTCTACTCCGGTGACTTGTACAAAATGTACCTATCTTTGACAAAACTTTTACCATGTTTAATCATTCTGCCAGGACATTTATATGGATGACTTCAACTATGACTAGATACTATTGTTTTGTTTTGTTTTTTAGATACTATCGTTATCTTGATTTTAAAGATGAGAAACTAGGGCACAGGAAAATTAGCTCAATTGCTAAACTACTAAGTATGGGAATTTGGGCTAAGATTCAAGAGGTTTAGATACTGAATAATTGCAAACTGGCTGCTGCAGCTCTAACCATCACAACTGCCTTCCAGGAAGGAAGAAGAAGAAAGGAAAAGAGCAAAATTTCACCTAATGACTTCAGCCTACATTATCAGTCTCAAGAGCTTAGGCACATGGATGTTCGTGGCTGCAGAGGAGACTGGGTAGTAAGAATTTCTTTTCATTTTGGCATAGAGCCCTCCCCAACAAAATCAGAGTTTCATATATATATTTTATTTTATTTTATTTTTTTACAGAGTCAGAGAGAGGGATAGATAGGGACAGACAGACAGGAATGGAGAGAGATGAGAAGCATCATTAGTTTTTCGTAGCAACCCCTTAGTTGTTCATTGATTGCTTTCTCATATGTGCCTCGACCGTGGGGCTATAGCAGACCGAGTAACCCCTTGCTTGAGCCAGCGACCTTGGGTCTAAGCTGGTGAGCTTTTTTTTTTTTTTCCTCAAGCCAGATGAGCCCGTGCTCAAGCTGGCGACCTCGGGGTCTCAAACCTGGGTCCTCCACATCCCAGTCCGACACTCTATCCACTGCGCCACCGCCTGGTCAGGAGGAGTTTCATTAATATGAAAAGGGAAAGGTGGACATTGGGTGAGCAATCAACAGTCTCTGGCCTGAGGCATGGCATTCTCATTCATTCTGGGGAAAAACTCCATTACTTCCCACTGGTGGCTAAAGGACCCGTACATATCAGACTGGCTTTTTGCCTTCTAGTTCCTTCCCTGGGACACAAGCTTATGTGACATGCCAAGGGGATTATTTATCATTCCTCTGGGAATGAAGGTAGATAACTTAGAAAGTGGCTGTCAACATGGTTACATGAGTGAGTCATCAAAGGAAGATGAACATGGTTAGGTACATTTTACATTTTAGCTATAATTCCGCCTGATGGGTGACTGTATAAAAATCATCGAATATGCATCAAAATGGAAAATGAAAATTTATCACATTTGTCATATGTGTGTCCTATCCCCAAACATTTCATTTATATGATGTCTAGCTTTCCGGTCAAGGGACACAGCAGCGCAGAATGTCCACTCCTTTACTCTCCCACAGTCTTGGATGGGTTCTCTCCTCTCATTTGCAGTAATATGTTGATGTCCGCACATTCACAAACTGGTGAGGTGCATGAGCTCACCCACTGCCTTCCCCTGAAAGAAAAATAACTGTGGTATTGCAGGACTAACAATTATTGAGAACCTTTACAATTTTATTTCGTTTTTTTTGCTCGGCAACATTTGATTGGCTTCTGCCCAGCATTCCAGACTATTCCAAAGATATCTATCAGTAGTGGAGACTTTCTAGGCTACTTGCTCCTACATTGAAATGCGAACCCATTGCTATTTAAAAGTTTGCTACAGAATCACAAGGTAGAGGGGGAAGAGGGAGAACTGTTTTACACTGGACCACTACTTGAATTCTGGGGAATTAGTTAGGCATGGGCTAGCTAGACCAATGACGTGAGGACAGAGGAAACAGAGAGAGACATTTTCCTACAGAGGAAAGCACACAGCTTTGGAGTCAGACCAGTGTTTGAAACCAGGCTCAGATGCTTACTGGCAAACTTCCTATACTTTTCTAAACATCAGTTTTCTCATTTGTAGGATGGGATGATGAGGATGATGCCCATGACAGCTAACATTTATGGAGGGTGTCTCA
Organism: Saccopteryx leptura; assembly: GCF_036850995.1. Lineage (NCBI taxonomy): Eukaryota > Metazoa > Chordata > Mammalia > Chiroptera > Emballonuridae > Saccopteryx > Saccopteryx leptura. The sequence goes on along the minus strand of NC_089515.1, from coordinate 11,695,845 downwards.
TTGCTAGATGCTAAATGAGTCACATATATGATCTCATCAGTTCTCATCATAACCCCATAATGGAATTACTATCAGTATTTTCAGGATACTAGCTGTGTCAGTAGTTTATAGCTGCATACCAAACCCCTGAAAATGCAGTGGTAAGCAACAACCACTTCTTTAGCTCCCTGGGCTGGAAACTTAGGCTGGGCTCAGTTGAATCATTGCTCTGGTCTTCGCTGGGCTGCTACATGTCTTCAGTCAGCTGCAGGTCAGTTCTGCCTCTGGGGTTTGGCTGCTGGGTTGTGGTGGCAACTTGGGTCATACAGCTCCTTTCATGAGGCAAGCTAGCCTGGGCTTGTTCATGTGGTAAGGCGGTATCAGAGAGAGAGAGAGTCTACAAGGCCTTTTGAGATGCAGACTCACACCAGCACATCATCACTTCTGCTCTGTTCAATGGGCCAACGCACGTCTCACATAGCCAAACCCAGATGCTGAGGGTGGGGAAATGGACTCCACCCCTCGCTGGGAAGAGACACAAGGTCTCAAAGGAAGGAGGGTAATGGCAGCCAGCTCTGCAAGCAATCTCCTGCACTGCCTCCCTCGTAGGGTTGTTGTAAAGATTCACAAAGGAGAATGGCTAATCTCATTCCATTCTCACAATAGTCCTGTGATGAAGGTACCAATTATTGTCTCCATTTTACAGATGAGTGAGCTGAAGCAGAGCGATGTTGGGTTTCTTCCCAAAGTTGCACATATCTAATGAGGAGCTAGATTCAGATGCTAGCCGTCCAGGTGAAAGCTGACAAGGGCGGTGCCTGGGTTAATATATTACAACAGTGTCAGTTTCCTGGTTTTGACAGTCTGCTATGGTTATGTAAGATTTTATCATCACGGAAAGCTAGGCAAAAGGTACAGAAAACTCTCGTGTTATTCTTTGCAACATTTTGTTCATTGTAAACTGTTTCAAAATAAAAAGTACTTTAAAAAAATCAAGGCAGTTCAGATACTTACCTAAAGCTCTAGAGACATATATATATATTTTTTAATGGAGCACACAGTGGATGTTTTATAAATGTTAGCTTCCTCTGTGAAAGCCCATTCTCCATTTAAAAGAGTGAAGAGATAACATCTCAAGTTTCTAATGCAGTGTAAGAATGGGCACCACCTCGAACAGCCTTGGCAGTGACCACTCAGATCTGGCCAGAAGGAAGTTTGGGGTGGAGAAGAGGTCACGGTTTGTCTCCCTTAAGGGCAAGGTCTGCAGCTATAGGGCGCAATTGGATGCGTTTCAGGATTTCTGCTTTTCCAAGATTACTTTCTGGAAATCGTTTTCAGATCTCACAGATCCCTGAGGAGTCTCAGCTTAGAACTGGGAAAACTGTTGGGAAGTCTAATTAAAAGAGAACAGTATGTTATGGGGATTAGTCTAGCTTGATAGGATCGAGCCAAGCACGGTATATTACCTCTCTCTAAGTTAGTGGAGAAAAAATTTTTAACAGAAGAAATACATTAGCAAGTGATAGGCTACAAGTAGACCTAGTTAGGTTGGATTTTCACAAAGAGTAAGATAACAGCCTTTGAAAAAAATTATAAAGGAAAATAAATAACCATATGTTAAAGCCACAGAGCTGGCAGAACAATAATAATAACTATAATAAGTACTAGAAAGCAGGTTGTGACCCACCACATTGGCTATTTCTATTGGGCCCAGTCCCTGTGCACTAATGATTAGATGAGAGATGCTGGATGTCTAGAATGTTGGGGAAGGGGTTTTTCTGGTGATGATCAGTTGCTTCTACTTGATACCATCACAACAGAAAATAAGGACTATATTAATGATAATAAAAATAATAATAACTAATATTTATCTGGTGCTTACTATGTGCCAGGAGCTCCTTTAAGATGAGCTTTGTCATCTCATTGAATTTTCACAATATTTTACAGGTGAGGGAATAGATTTAAAAATATTAAATGACTTTTAAAGTCTTACTTTAGGGAAGCTGGGATAGATGGTACATTGTCTCAGTATGGGGACAGGTTCACATTGGAAAAGTGCTTTGGGACATAATACCCAATCCCTTCACCTTCTCAGTCACTGGAATTTGCCAAGGAATGGTGGAGCCTCAAAGCCTATAGCAATGAGGTTCTCCTTACTCCCAAGAATAGAGCCCGGGGCACCTGCTTCTCAGGTGGGAAGTATTGAACATTTTTCAAACTCATCATTTCTGAGAATTTCATCTAGAATTTATTTTTGTTTATGATGTGAGGTTAGAGATCTAGCATTCACCCCCACCCTGACAGCCAACCAGTGATTCCTGTGCCATCTGGGGTATCAACTATCTTATTCCTGTTGAATCAATGTGCCACTTTTTGCGTGTATGATGTTCCCAGATCTACTGCTGGTTCTCTGTTTTGTTTATTGATCTGTTCTCTGTTTTGTCTTGATCTGTTCATTTATTCCTCCATCAATGGCACATTGTTTAGATTACAGTGTAGTATGATACACACACGTATATGTTATGCATATATTTATATGTTACACATAGACACATGTTATACAGTATAGGATAATGAGTTTCATTATTTTCTAAGGGAACCCTTCCAAATATTTTTCTCTTTTAAACTTCTCTTGGTCATTCTCAGATAGTTATTAATATATATAAACTTTAAAATAGTTTTATGCACTCCCAGCCCCTGACCCCTCCAAAAAAAAAAAAAAAAGCACTAAGATGCTGAATTAAATTGCATTTCATTTTTAAGTTAATTTGAGGATTGATGTTTTTATGGATATGAAGCTTTCCTATTCCAAGAAAATTATATGTTTCTCCATTCGAGGGGGTCTTATTTTGAGATCTTGAATAAGATTTTATAGCTTTCTTTATATGGGTTCTATGCCTTACTATTAAATTTATTCCTGGTTAACATAGTGAACAAGATTTTTTTTTTCATTTCTATTTTGTAACTGGTGTTTGCTAGTGTGACCAATACCGTGGTACTGGCTCACAGCCCTGTGACCTCCCTGTAAGGGCTCCCAAGTGGGCATCCTTTCTGAAGTGCTGGAAAATGAACAACCTCTAGGAGACTGAAGGGAGATGAAATATAAATTTCCCAGCCTCTCCCCGTGCTCATACCAACGGCCACAGAGGAAGCTCCCTATGACCAGCTTGTAGAAGAGGAAAGAGCCAGTTCTGTGGCTCACAGAAGGGTCAGCTCAATGTGTCAGGGCAAGCTAAAAATAAATGCTGTCACACTGCTCTCACTCTCTCTAGGGGACAAAACCCTGACAACAGTGGGACAGAAAACCTTCCCAGTGGGCTATCATCAAGGGATACAACTTGCCATGAAGTTGGTGTGAAGAGACAAGTGACCTGATACAAGGACATACATAGACTCCTGAGAAGTTGCGAATGATCTGGTTAGGCAGCTACCTGAAAAGACTAGAGGATTAGAGGCAAAAAGGACTGAGGTAGGAGCATGCAGAAGGACCCAAAAAAGTAAGCATATAGTGTCCACCGGACAGTATCCACTGCAGAGGAAGCCCTAAACAACAAGGCTCAATACAGTAGGACTAGTAGAAAGAAACTCTGAATGTGAGCCACTAGCATACTCCTTCTCTGTAAAGTGGGTCCAAGATGATGTGATCTAAGATCCATGGTAATAAATCGGAAACCTTGTGAGCTCTTGAATACTGATTCTGGCAGCAGTAGATGAATCAATTGTTGTGAAAGAGTTCCCACCACAACTCCCTTTAAAGACCCATTGTGCATCCATTCAATACTATTCCCTACACTAAAGACCTTAGTTCAGGGGTCGGGAACCTATGGCTCTTGAGCCAGATGTGGCTCTTTTGATGGCTGCATCTGGCTCACAGACAAATCTTTAATAAAAAAAAATAATAACGTTAAAAATATAAAACATTCTCATGTATTACAATCCATTCATTTCCTACCGCTCATGTTCATGGTTGTGGGTGGCTGGAGCCAATCACAGCTGTCCTCCGGGACAACACCAAATTTTTATTGGATAATGCGTAAGGTACACGGGTCGTATGGCTCTCATGGAATTACACTTTAAAATATGTGGCGTTCATGGCTCTCTCAGCCAAAGAGGTTCCCGACCCCTGCCTTAGTTGAAGGTTATCACTTAACACAAAGATAGCTTTAACACAAAGATAGCTTTATCTCCTCATTTTCATCATTTAGAGCAACTATTTTATTTTCTTTTTTTATCACAATAGCAAAATTCTTAAAATCATTTCAAATAATAATGATAATAAACATCTTGCTTGATTTATTTGATGTGAATGATTTTAGTATTTTGCCACTTGAGATCATGGTTGCTATAACACTGCAGTAAATGGCATTTGCCATATTTAAATCATTTCCTTTTATTTCTGTTTTACTAAAATTGTTAAATTTTATCAAATACTAATATAATTATATTTTGTCCTTTAATTTCTTTAGGTTATGAGTTGTGTTGTTAGATTTCCTAATGTTAGATCAACTTTCCACTACTGGAATGAACCCAGCTTAGTCCTCATGAATTCGTTTAAAAATGTATTGCTGGCCCTGGCCGGTTGGCTCAGCGGTAGAGCGTCGGCCTGGCGTGCGGGGGACCTGGGTTCGATTCCCGGCCAGGGCACATAGGAGAAGCGCCCCTTTCTTCTCTGTCTCTCTCTTCCCCTCCCGCAGCCGAGGCTCCATTGGAGCAAAGATGGCCCGGGCGCTGGGGATAGCTCCTTGGCCTCTGCCCCAGGCGCTAGAGTGGCTCTGGTCGCGGCAGAGTGAAGCCCTGGAGGGGCAGAGCATCGGGGCAGAGCATCGCCCCCTGGTGGGCAGAGCGTCGCCCCTGGTAGGCGTGCCGGGTGGATCCCTGTCGGGCGCATGCGGGAGTCTGTCTGTCTCTCCCCGTTTCCAGCTTCAGAAAAAAACAAAAACAAAAACCAAAAAAAATGTATTGCTAGATTCAGTTTGTATCTTTAACCACAAGGGAATTGAGTCTATAGTTTTCTATTTTTGTATTTTGGTCTTTTTCTGGTTTTATAAAGTAAATCAGACTGGTCTTAAATTTTTTCTATGGTCTGGATTTATTATAATACTGTTTCAAACAACTCCATTTTCAATACTTTCTTTCATAACTTTTTCTCTATCCAAATACCTTATAAATAAAAACTCCATTAAGGAGGGTGTGCATATGTGGGGTGGAGATATATAAGAAATCTGTACTTTTTTCTCAGTTTTGCTGTGAACTTAAAGCTGCCCTAAAAATAAAATTTATTTTAGCCTGACCAGCTGGTGGTGCAGTGAATAGAGTGTCAGACTGGGATGTGGAGGACCCAGGTTCGAGACTCCGAGATTGTCAGCTTAAGCACGGGCTCATCTGGTTTGAGCAAGGCTCACCAGCTTGAGCCCAAGGTTGCTGGCTCAAGCAAGGAGTCACTAGGTCTGCTGTACCCCCCCCCACACCCCGTCAAGGCATATATGAGAAATCAATCAATGAACAACAAGGAACTGCAACAAGGAACTGTTTCTCATCTCTTTCCCTTTCTATCTGTCTGTCCCTATCTGTCCCTCTCTGACTCTCTGTCTCTGCCACCAAAAAAAAAAAAATTTTTTTTAAATAATTTCATCCACTGGCATTCACTACTGTAGCCTTAGTTGGGTTCCCCTGGAAGAATCCCAATTCATATAAATTTTTTCTCAAGCTGAGTAATAACAGTAGAAACAGAAAGAGCAAAGAGTACGAGGTATCTGGCAGGGTGGGGAAAACTGAGTTCAGTTCATTTGGGTATTATATTAACAATATCCAAGTCACATGCAAAACAGTATCCGTATCTGATTGGTTGGAGTAAAAAACTCAGGCACTTTCTGAAAAAAAGATTGAGTTACAATTGATACTGATGAAAAAAGCTCGGAATAAACAGAAGGTTCACCATATGGTGTGTATTTGTTGAAGGACTTTTGTGACAAATCTTTAGAAAATGTATTAGTCACTTTTCTAACCTCAGAAGTACAGAAAAACAAACATCTGACCATTGAGAACATTGACCATTATGAAAATTAAGACAGTTTTGTTATTTAAAAGGTGATTTTGTTTTTAAGAACAAATTTCTGATTCACAAAGGTGTTTTATCCACTTGACCTATTATAAAAGTGGATGCTAGATTGTAAACAGTTTTATTTACTTCTATATTCCCGATGTTTCTTGCAGTATCTGATACTTGACAAGGATCAAATAGATATTCGTTAAATGAATAAATAGCAATGATTCACATTAATCAAGAATTTTTGTTGAGGTTAGTTATATATTTGGATGAAATTTGTTAAGGAATGAGGTTAAACTATATGAAATTACCACTTTACATGTGACAATTTCACATGGTTCAACCTAATTTATATCTGACCTAGAATTTGAACCTAGCATTTACTATTTTAGGCCTGTGGCTTGATAGATTATATCCTATACTCATCTACACTCCGGTCATTGGGATGCTTCTTGGTAATAGAGCATGGTGGTTCAAGGCTCAAACTTTGCAGAAATAAATCATGTTCAATTCTTGGCTTTACCCCCTACCTGTGTGATCTTGGGTAAATTATATATTTTTTTTCTAAGCTAAATTTTCTCATGTATTAAATGGAGGTAATAGTTTCCTCATAGTGTTGACATAAAGATAAACTATGATGCTAAAACAGAATATTTGGCACAGTGTGTACACATAGTAAATGATCAAGAAATGATTTCTATTACTCTCCTTAATTTATGTATGTTTCATTGCCTCTCTCTAGGATATTCAACTTCCTGTCATTTCAAAACCAATTTATAGCAATTGATGGTTATGATAGGTGTCACAACAATGTTTTGCTTCTGGGTGGGAGTGTTGATCAGGAAGACGCAGGAAATAAACACTGGTGGAATGAAAACCCTCTATATTGTAACACGAGTCATGGCCACACGGCTGACACCCATGTAAAACGTCATCGCTGGACACTTGGGATTACTGCAGCTTTCTGTTTGCATGTTATAACTCAGTAGGATCTTTGCCTTTTGGGGGATGCTGCCAAGATGTGGGAGAAGCTGTTTACCATAAACGGAGGGATTGAGCACTGTGTTTTATTTTATGAAAGGCCTCCTATCTTCATGTAAAATGCCTCTTCCCCCATCTCCCCTGTCCCTGTGCCCACCCCACCCTCCAACCTCTGCCTCTGGACTCTTGTCACACGTGCCCATCGTCCCATGTACCCAGAGGTGGCCATCAGAAATGGGGCAAATGGAAGTTTACAAACAATCTGGCAAGCAGCAAAATACAACTTCTATTATATGCACACACACACACACACACACACACGTGTGTGTGTGTGTGTGTGTGTGTGTGTGTGTGTGTGTGTGGTGGGGGTTGAGGGTCAGCACAGGTTTTGGCCTGTGAACTTCTTGCTGCTGACAAATGAATCAGTCAACACAGGAAGTTAATTTAGTAATTGTCATCAGTTCTCATGAAAATCAAAAAAGAGCCAGTATGCCTTATTAGAGCATAGTCTCTCTCTCTCTCTCTCTCTCTCTCTCTCTCTCTCTCTCTCTTTCTCTCTCACACACACACACACACACACACACACACACACACACACAGCTGTTCCTTTGTTTCCAGTAGAGACTCCCAGGGTTTTCCTCTGCCCGCTGTGCTTGTGGAGGTCACGGACACACCCACAAGGAGCCTGGACTCGTGGGCGGGAGTCCCTGAAACCATGCCTCTCTCTGCACAAATGAACGTGTTTAAAGACTCGAGTTTCCACATGGCCAAACCATTTATTTCTAGGTGGGGAAAGGAAGTGGAGAAGGTTTCCCTTGGATGTACAACCGAATAAAAATCTATCAACGTGGTCATTACGGCAGACACGCGGATATTAGCACGGTTTAAACTTCCTGGAACTTTTTGAACCTTGTGGAGCAGAACGGGAGACGGCCTTTAATCGAGGCTCTTCCCAGCCGTCCCTCCACACCTATCAAAAGCAACACCAGCGGCGGGATGATCAATTGGCCTGAACTGTTAGAAGCTCGTTTCTTCCTCAGAAGAAAGGGAGTATTTGTTTCGATTCACACCATACCCCGCTCCGTGCATATGATTTTAGCCGTGATTTCCTATGTGCCTGCGCGAAGGAACTGAGTGGAAATAAAGAACAAAACCAATAAAGAACAAACCAAAAGCACATGTCCCGAGGGGCGCGCACCAGGCGAACAATGGCTGGGAAACAGATGAACCCACCGAAATGTAAAATATTCCACCAAGTTTTGGCAGCTTTGAAATGCTACACTTTCTAGCGCTCATCTGTTAATCATCTGAGGGGACTTTCTCAGCTCTGCCAGAAGGACAGTCTTCTCTTTCTATGTTCGCACAACTGAAAGTGCATACAATTCAGCAGTCAAAGTGACGGATGGGGTGGAAAGACAGCCCGCAAACCAGTGAAGGAAGAGAGAGACAAAGAAAGAACCAGACGATGGAGAGAGAGCTCTGGGTATGCACCTTCACATCCAACCGACTCCACTGTGTATATTGCCCGGCATATAAGCTTTGAGTTAGTTTCCAGAAAAGTCATAAAGTTATAATCATATAAATGATTAATGACACCAGGGAAACAATGTGACATATGAGGAGAACTTTAAGTTCTACAAGAACTATTTCAAGATTCTCTTAGGAAATCCATCTTACTTAATTTTTTGAAAACAAGGAAACCATCAACAGCACAAAATTTAAAACCAAGATAAAACGGCTGCCCGCCATTATTCTAGTTAGTTCCTGCAGGGCGGTGCGTTCCAGATACCTGGGAGTTAGAAAAAACTGGTTTCCTAGAAAACAGGAGGAACCCCAACCAGAGAGAACACGCAGATCTCGTACAACATGACGTTTACAAGGCACACCGTGTGGGTGTGAAATAAACTAAACCTGTTTGCACCCATGTGTTCGGTGTGCCGTCCCGTCATGAGCAGCTGGCTCTCCTGTGACGTGGACCAAAGCAAGTAACCAAGAATTCAGGCAGAGAAACCTGGGCCGTATGATGACCTCCAACAAGGACTTTTCTATTCTTTGAAGGAAAGTGTCTAAGCGTCCAGAGATGGTAGGCTGCCCACGAAGTAGTGAGGTCGCTACCTCTGGCACGATTCACACAGCAGCTAGAAGGTCCCTTTGTGGGCACAAGGGGCCAGACCAGTGGCTACTAACTTTGCTGCACAGCAGAATCATGTTGGGGAGCTTTAGGCCATGCTCACTCACTGGTTGCAAACCCCCTGGATGGGACTCAGCGTCTATATTTTTTAAAGCTCCCCGGGTGATTGGATTCACTGGGGGGCTAGGTCAGAGTGTTTGAGCCCTGGGGGACTTGCTTGGTGCTTCTCAGACTTGACCTGCACACACTGCCCCTGAGCATGCTGTTAAAATGCAGGCTCTGACTCAGGGGCTGGGGTCGGGCCTGAGAGTCTGCATTTCTAACAGGCTCCTGAGGAAATCCATGCTGCTGGTTGCATCTCTTTTTTTGTGAGAGGGCTTTTTTTCCCCAAAGTCCTGGGAATCCAGTCATGCAGGGAAGTCAAGTTTGAATGAATGAATGAATGGCCTACTCTTCTGTCCTTCGGACAGAGGACCTTGAGGCATATTCTACGTGGTTCCTCAGAACACCCAGCCGGACCAGCCCCAGTTGTCTATGGCAGTAAACTTCCTGGAAAGAGGCTAGAGAAATACACCACCCACCTGCTGATGTTGCCCACATGCCTTGAGACTCTGGGACCGACCAGGGCCATTCTATGGAGGTTCGAGATTTTCCCTGCAATCAGCCGTTGCTTCCAGTTGTCAGCACAAGTTGAAGGCAGCTTCATCACCCACACCCCCGCCAGGGCTCAGTGGCATTTAAAATTCAGTCACTGTCCTCAGCCAATGCCTCTGAGCAGAAACAATCCCATCATCCTCTCCCTACTTGCAAAGGTGTTTAAGATATCTAAATATTTTAAAGGTATCTATGAGGATTGGATTCTTTTCTGAGTGGTGACTTGATGAATAAATGATGCCCTAATTTCAGTTTAATTATTGTCTAATGCTGTCTAATTCATTTCAGATTGGTGTTTAACTTCTTTCCAACCTGACAGCCTTTCAGGCCAAATTGATCAAAAAAAGCCAGTGCCTCCTTGACATACAGGCAGATTAGCTGTCTCCAGATATCAGCTAAAGAAAAAGAGCTGCTCGAATCGCTAATATTTTTGGCACTTTGGAAATTTAAACCCATCCAAAACACATCTTTAAAAAATATCATATTTTAAGTAAGGGAGGGGGAGAGTCTATGCTCAGAGTCTGAGATTTTGCTCTGCCAAGTTTGAGCACAGAGCAGATTTTTACGGTTGAATTATAAGCCCCTGAAAATAGGTTTATTATGGAAGTGTGAACACACAACTATAGCCCATAGCAACATGAATGGCCCTGTTATCATAATGCTTGAATCCTTTCCTTTGTGCTGAATTGGCAAAGCTAGACACCTGCTTTGGCCTTTTTACTAATACATGTCAATGTCAGTTAACAGCTTGTGTCCCTCTTTAGAAAGATGCCCGAACATTTTTAGTAATCCTTGCATTGCTAGGGACCGCTATGTCTCCATTCAGGGACTCAGCTCTCATTTATAGCAGAATATTTGGTGACATGAGGAATACATTCTCTTGTGAAAGGAGAAATAGAGGGTTTGGAGGGAGGTTGGCATTAGTTGTGGCTATGTTGAGTGCAGGGGCATTTAACTGTCAGCTATCCAGCAAATCTCTCGCCCCACAGAAGGGGCAGGTGTTAATCCTCCAGTCATGTTCCTTGAGGCTAGAGAAATGCATGGCACCTACAAAAGGAGTCCCCATTTGAGATGCTATCATTTGCCCAAAGTTCCAGCGCTCTAATATTCTTTCGACATCTGAAGTTTTTCCTAAGAAGGAAAACATTTGGAAAGCTATTGCATGGAACTCATACAAGTTCCATAGCAGAACAAAAATTCTGCTCCGCAGCAGGGTAAATCTCCATTGTGATTGGCTGGAAGAGGCAGCCCCAATTATGGGAGGCTGCTCTCAGAGGCTCCGTCTCTGGGTGAAATATTATGACTGCCAGAGCTGCCTTAAACACGTGCCGAATTAAGCCTCATGGAGGAATGTCTGACATTCGTCAACTCAATGTAGTCTAATATCAGTGAGCCAGAACCCTACTAAGTAGAACAATTGATTAATTACATTTTGGTTTCCTGCCTTCTCCTTGCCCCCTAACCCTCCACCCCCAACCCCCAGCCCAGGGAAGCTTGAGAGCTTACTGTGTGCTGGCACTATCGTGAGTACTTTCTGTGTATCAATTCATAAAATCCTCCCAGCAACATTGAACTGGGTACTGTTATTATCTCCGTTTTTACAGGTGAGGAAATGAGCGTGGCAGCTGAGCAGAAAGGTCAGGGCGTTGGCGCTGCTGATAGATGCCCGGGTTTCCCCCCCAGCTCTGCCAGGTCGTGGCTGTGTGCCCCTAGGCAAGTCTCTCAGGCTTTCTGCGCTGCAACTGCCATTGAGGTGCTGTTTCTCTGAAACAGGATCATGGTATGAAATGATAGTTAAGAATTCTTGAAATGAAAATTTCTCTTTCATACAAAAGAGAATCCTATATTTTGATTGCTAAGCACATTTTAAAATTCCCTTTTTCTTTAAATTTGTTGCTCATGAGTGTCAGCTTTCACACTCTTCTGCAAACATTATGATGACCCTCTGAGGGGTCTGGCGTACCTGTGCGTGTGGCCAGGATGGAAGTGAAATGTGGAGGTGGAGGTGGTCCGAGGAGGTGGGGAGTGGGAGGAAAGAGGAACCAAGATAGTTTTTCTTTTGTTGAGAGCAAGTACTGCAAAGACCACATAAACCTGACGCTGCCTGAGAGTGAAGCCAATAGGGAGAGAGACAGAGGCAAGAAAGAAAAAGGGCAGACAACCACCCCCCAGTAAGGCCACTCTAGCATCTTGATTTAGCCCTACCTGAAGCAGGGTCCACTGCTTGGTCTTCACAGTTATATGACCATAATTTCTCTCTCTCTCTTCTTTTCTTATTCTTTCTCTCTCTCTCTCTCTCTTTCTCTCTCTCTCTCTCTTTCTTTCTTTCTTTCTCAGGTTAGTTTGTATTGGGTTTCTGTTACATGAAGTTAAAAAAAAATACAACCTAAAATAGTATCTTACTTTATTTCCCCTCGCCTCTGTTCTTCCACAATTCAAACCTAACTGGAGAAAGAGCAGAGTGTCTAGCTGTTGATCCTTCTTTCTTCTGTCCATCTGTCCATCCCTCCATCCCTCTGTTGGGCAGATAAAATATATTATGCTCACTTCGTTAAAGATGGCACTGCCCATGTGGAAGCCCTTCACCCAGGTGATATTAATGTGTGTTGGGGGTGGGCTGTGGGCAGGCAGGATCCTTATAGCCTGGGGCTTGGTTTTAGGACTAAGGCTTTCCCACCCCTTTTGATGTGGGGTGGTGCAATCCCATCATACAAATAGTGACTTTGTATTAGAGACTTCCCTATTTTGTATATTGGATTAAAGGTTTTGATTTCTACACTATAAAATTGGGGCAGACTGGGAGCTTGCTCTCTCTCAGTTCCTGAGATTAGCATTAGAGGAGAGAGAGCAGAGAGGAGAGCAGAGAAAGGCCACGTGGAGGAGACCAGGAGAAGCAGCCAAGGTGGTGGAGTGCCGAGTGAGAAGCCAGTTTGTGCAGAGTTTGTGCAGGGAGAAGGAAGGAGATGGGGAACAGAGGTGAATAAGGCTGGTGAGCTAGAAACCTTTGATTCTAGGAAACTCGGATAAGTCAGTGGCTTTGTGAGCACTGAATGAGTGGGTTTTGGAGCCCAGTGTGTGTTTTTACTTGCCCGCTGGGTGCAAGCTAGGATTAAAGATGATGGCCCACCAGTTTTTGGCTCCGTTGTTTCTTTACCGACTTTCTGAATCCAACGTGAACCTGCACGGGCCAGGCGGCTGTGGTGGTGTCCGCGGCTACTGGCTTTACACCCTCCATTCAACAAACATCTATTGAGCACTCACTTAGAGCCAGGAGTAAGAACAAAGAGGAATGAGGCCTGCATCTGTTCCTTACGGAGCAACAGGCTCCTTCCCCAAACTGTAAGTCCAGCAAAAGACTGTCGCTCCTATTAACAGTTAGAAAGGCAGTCATCCAGATGGGGTGGTGTGACCTGGGGGGAAATTTCTTAACCTCTCTGTGTGTTATTTTTTTAAAGGTTAGATGGTTCGGCTATATTTTAGGTTTTAATAGAATTCCCACTCCAATCCCCTGAACTGAATGATGCCCATTTTCCAATGAATGAGTGAATGAATTCTTAAACTTCAGGCCCTTCCACATGCACACACCCTGTGCACTGCGCTGACCTCAGGCTAGAAAAGTGTCAAGTATGCTCGATATTTAAACAATTTGGAACGCCCTGTTATCTTCTGCTATGGAGACATGGATTTATCTCCTGGTGAGATGGAGGGATCTTTTTTCAAGAGCTCCTTCAGTCCTCACAGAAATCCTTCAATCCTTCCCAGCAGGCGCCCTTTAAACACAGGTAGAGACCCGTCATCTAATGCATGTTATTTAAAATGTGTGCTTAAAAGACAAAAGAAAGAGACTGGCTCGTCCAACTAACAGGTTATTTTTCAGCCACTTCTCTCTAGAAAGAGTACCTAAATCTTATCACAAAAAATGATTAAACATAATGCAGATTTATTAGGAAGGCCTCCTTGGTTTGTTCTCACTCGAGATTAGTGTGGGCTTAGTTATTTATTTTGTAAATAAACTATGAAAACCTCTAATGTGCAATATTATTCGGTAGCAAGATTGGATTTTGAATTCACATTGAACATAATAGGCTATCAAAGGAGATGTCGCCTCAAAATCTTTTGTGTTGCGTGTATGAAATGTTCAAAGTAATTACAAATGTGACAAAATCTAAATTGTACATTTAAGAGCTAAAAATTCTTGCTTGATGTTCAGATAATACAAACAGCTTACAAGCCTTTGTGTTTTGTTCTCTGTGTTGTAAACAACATTAGAAGTATCCCAAAGTCATAGATTATTTATAAAATACAGATCAAATATCTGATGAGTTTAAAGAAAAAATAAAGTTACACTTTTTTAGTCTTGTTCCATATGGTGTTTCTTTTTCACATGCTTATTAGCTTTTAACAAATACCATTGATTTTTTTCATAGTAACATAATCAAACATATGATTACACTTCAATATCGTGATGTCAATCACAATTTTGGAGGAATGAGAATAGGGAGAACTTTTATTTTTGTAGTGACAAATGTGAGAGAAGGGAGACCATCAGTCACTTTTTAGAAAGACTTTTTTTTTTCTTTAACAAGTGAGAGGAGGGGAGATAGAGAGACAGACTCCCACATGCACCCTGACCTGGATCCACCTGGCAACCTCTGTCTAGGGGCAATGCCCTGCCCATCTAAGGCCATGCATGCAACCGAGCTATTTTTAGCACCTGAGGCGGAGGTTCCACATATCTATCCTCAGCGTCTAGGGCTGATGTGCTCAAACCAATCAAGCTATGGCTGCAGGAGAGGAAGGGAGAGTGGGGGGGGGTAGAAGAAGATGGTCACTTCTCCTGCATGCCCTGCCCAGGAATCAAACCCAGGACACCTACATCCTGGGCCGATACTCTACCACTGAGCCAACCAGCCAGAGCCAGAAAGGCATTTTTAAAGAAAGATGGGGCGAAAAATTGGGCTGGGGTTATAAAAGAAGCCTTCCAATTCCTGTTTAAATTGAGATGAGAATTTTTTTTTCTCCTTCAGATCTTAGGTTTCATCTGTTCACTCAAGGTGACAGTGTCAAAGTCAAAATAGGAAAGAGATGTCACCTGGCAGCATTTTCCATAATGACATGTTGGTATTTTGACTTGGAGTGGCCATGGCATTCAAGGTCTCTCAAATAGCTCTTCTCAAGCCTGAACGTGCAGAAGAGTCACCCTGAGGTTTTGTTCAATGTAGATTCTGACTCGGAAGTTCTGGGGTGGGATCTGAGTTTCCACATATCTAATAAGCTTCCCTGAGATGCTGACACAGCTGGTCCTTGGACCACACTCTGAATACCAGGGTTCTCAAAATATGTGAAGAGAAGTGTGTGGGTGTGTGTGGTGGTAATGGCCTCCTAAGACTTGGCCAGTTCTATGCCATTTCAGCCAGCTTGCTCTGATGCTTGTTTAAAACATTTCGAGTTCCCATTGCGTGCTGGACGCCACGAGATTCTGTTATTGCAATCTCCATTGCACAGGTGAGGTGCAGAGCAGTTAAATTTCTTGCCCAGTGTCCCAGAGCTTGTAACAGAGGCAGGACTCCTGAGACCCAGCCCGCAGGAGTTGTACTTCGTCTCTAGGCTACACTTTTTCTGAGAATGTGTTTCCAGCTCTTTCTTCTTTAGACTTTCGCACATGCTGTTCCCTCTGCCCAGACTGCCCTTCCTCGCATTGTGCCTGACTGCTCACCCTTCTGATTTCGGCTCAGACATCACTTCTAGGAGAGGCCTTCTCTGATTCTTGTCCCACTTCAAATAAAATACATCCTGCGTTTTCACTCACAACAGCTCACGGATTTCCTTCCTAGAGGTGATCACGGTTTTCAAGTAGTTGATGGTTACTGTTAATTTGCTTTCCTGTCTGTTTCCCTCACAAAACTGTAAGCTCTATGAGGCCAGGGACCACAGCTGTGGGCCTCCTCATCCCCAAGCATGATGTCTGGAACAGAATAAGGGCTCTGCAATTACGTGACTGACTGATGGAGTCACTCACTGACTCACTGAATGAATGAATGAATGAATGAATGATGAAGTGAATTAATTTATGTTCTGCAAATAACTACTAAGTCACTAGAGGGCAAATATACTCATCACATGGGCTGACTTACGTATGGAAGTCTACCACATATGGTTGACATACCTCAGAAAATAAATTCAAACAGTATTGCACCCCTCACATGTGTCATTGAACATACATTCGGTGGAATAAAAAACTCATCTCAACTACATTAAAGAACGAGAGTGTGGCTTTCGAAAGCCCACTCATTTCTAACTCCCTGATGCAGTCCTCATCCAACAAGAAGAAAAAAGAATACCCAACCCGAGTCTGAGAGGATTATTTTAGGCTTTCAGGGCACAGTTCTACCTTCACACCTCTTTGCTCGTTCCCTATCTCACACTTAACGATGTCCTCTTCCTCCTGCGGGGTATAGGGAACTTGGGGAAATGGACATCCTGGGGGAGGGACAGATACAGATTTTCATGAGGCTCCGACCGTGGCTATGGCTCCACCATGAGTCACAGGATGGCAAGCATGATGTTAGAGAGGATCCTTGTCTTAGTTTGAGTCTTCCAGAGGCTGACCCTGAGACACAAATTCTGGGTAAGTCATCCATTGGGAAATGAGACAGGAACGGGCAGGCTCTAATGGTGAGTGTTCATTGTGGGTGCCTGGAGCTTGATCCCACGGGGACATGCCGGGAAGCACTGGGGACCCTCCTCAGTTATCGGACCCCAAGGATGCGGAGCTCAGACACTTGCACACAACTGCATTGACGGGGAAGGTAGTAGTCAGGCACGAATAGCCTGCCTGCTGTGGGCAAGACGCCTTTCTTCCAACTCCAGAGAGAAAGCCTCTGGGTAGAGGTACAGACAATGCGGATGGAAGTGTTAAGGCTCAAGGGAGCGAGGTGGGGCGATGATGTCTACTGCCAATGGCCATGCTGATTCACACTGTTTCCACTTCCCAGTTGAGAGGAAGAATCTTGGCGCTGATAGGCTATGGGTTTGATTCAGACTTTCTTATGTCTATAGTACCTCAAACCCATAAATACCTCTGATGCCCCCAAAGCAACCGAGTCAAAGAGAATGTTGTGGCTTAGAGCTGACACTATCTCAGCCTCCACCATCAATGTAGTCATTTGCTATCAGGAAGGAAGCCTGCTTTGTTAGTGCCGCTGTCCCTTAATTTCCATATCTTTGAGATACTTCTTTCCTAAGCGCAGGTATGATCCTGGGTTTTTGTCTGCCATCCTGTGTGATCTTGGACTTGGGTCTGGAAGTTTCTGGCCCTTTATTGCCCTGTCCATGGGAGGAAAGTGAGGCTTCCCCTACCATGTTGGTTTCACAAGGAGGTTATGAGAAGAGACGAGATAGCATCTGAAAACTACTCTGAGCTCTGAAGAAAATGAGCTATATAAATATAAGTTATTACACAGTATTATTTTAACCCGGCCCAAGTTTAGATTAGTTATATGAATCATTCATCAACCTTTACTTTGTATAATTAAAAACGTGTGGTTCTTGGAATCTTTGTTTGGGAGACAAGTTAATGTGGCGGGGCTAGGATTGGCAAACTCTTAGAAGTCAGAGATTTCTGGTCTAAAGACAGATGCATTGATGGATGGGGAAAATTCTATGATCAGGTCTCATTTGGAGGTATTCTCAAACAGCTTTTGTAGGGGTCTATGATTCATGTTGTTTCTTATTGGCCTTTTCATATTCCTTGCATTGTGGTATTTCTGAAGGTATTCAAGAATCGCCTCTAGTTTTTTTCATTTTACCTTCCATTCGATCTCTGTCATGCATCTGCTGCTGAGATCTTCCTTCTGTATGAATATGTTCAATGTTAACTGATTGGGGAGGCTAACTGAATAATTCAGTCCTTTGACTGGGAGGCAAAAGGGGACTCCCCCATTTGAGCTTTTTCTAAATGCAGAAGCTACTGATTTTAAATAGATCTATCTTCCTTAGTGTCTATTGTATTGACCACAGCAGAGCATGAATGAAAGCATCGTGTAACAGCTAATTCTATGAACACGTGTGCTTGTTGGTGGCAGTGGCTAGTGCTCTCATCTTTGTGTCTCCTCCAAATTGCCCAGCACAGCGCCTGGCATTCAACGGGCACTCAACAATTGTTAAGTGAATGAGTGAATGCTAATAAAGAGGGGCGGAAAAAAGAAATAAAAACACAATGAACCACTGAACCCAAGGATATCATTAGCCATGGTCTCCCCATGTGTTAGTGATTAGCTATTAGTGGCGTGGGTGGTCTGGGAGAGATGGACTAATTCTTCTGCTGGCCACAGTGGTGTCAAACAGTATATTAACTAATGAGAACAAGGGTGTTGACTGGATTTCTGCTGTGCACTAAATTTCCCCTAGTGACTCTAGTGAATTAGACATGTGCCCCAGGGCCCAAGCTGTTCCCAGCTTGTAACTTACTCAGTGGAAGGACCTAGTGGGACAAAAGAATATCAGGTAAGGTCTGCAGGGAGTGTCCACCCCTGCCTAAACACCAGGAAACAGATAGTTGACAAATTTCACCCAAATGTCACTAACCAGTGGGTAACAAAGTAACTAACAGGGAGGTAACTGGCATCGTGTAAGGAGCTCAGGGAGAGATGTGCACCTACAATTCTCCTACTTCCTTCACTTTAAAGCATTGTCACGATTTTTCTGCCATGGTCACGTGCACTTATAATTAAGGAGTTACTGACTCTTTAATACACATACTTGGACTTCATCACAAATAAACCAAAGTAAACGAATAAACTAAAATCTGTAATAATCTCTATTAGAGCTGAATCAATAGCTGTAATAATCTCTAGCTTTATATTTATCCATTGATCATGTAGAGTTTATTCACTTTTTAAACAAGTATATTTCCCTTAATTTAAAATTTTACCATTTCTTCCTTGTTTTGGCATGGGAAGTGTGTTGCCCACTTCCTAGATCCAAACTTGCGCAATTTTTTTTCTCCTTTTATTTCAAGATTTAGGGCTTTTTGATTCTCTCCCAAATCATTAAGTGGTTTGCTGTTTAAAAGAAACCAGCAAACTATAAAATGTCCTTTAAACTTCTCAACTTCTAGGACATCAGTTCACTTTTTCAGGAGAACATTTTGAAGAGGTGGGGTAAATGAAAGTAGAAACATTCAGATTAAATTTCCTTTGAAATCCATGGGTTTTTAAATTAAGGGAAAGTGATTGGCAAAACATGTTTTGGTTTTTGCCGAAACTGAAATGTCTGAAAAATAGTTCAAGATGTTCTTCTACACCCCAACCACATCCATCTGGGGCCATCCACCTCTAGCTGAAATCTACTTTTATATAAATATAAATACATCCACTATTTGCAGTATTGCACTATTTCCAAAGAATGCAGCTCCTCTGGGCAGCAAGAGGGCTGCCATATTTTTCCAAGGGAGAACACGTTGAAGTCTAAAGAGGGAACATCCTGTTCTATGTCCTATATCATGCCGATGACATTCTTTTCAGAAGAAGAAGGTTTTGGACTAGAGACAGTTGTGAAAGGCACTTGTTTCCACTTGACTTTGAATCAGACCGCGACACATAAATGGAATATGAGAATAGTTTGTTGGCCTATTTATCTATCTATGCTTCATGCAACGATTCATTTTTTCAACAAATATTTGTTGAGTGCCTCCAATGTATAAGGGATTGTGTGAATATAAAGGCCAGTGAAGGCCAGCCCCTAGTCTTAGGGAGCTGCTCGTCTTCTAGAGGAGATAGGCCTATCTTTAAAGTGAAATATGGGGGAAATGCCATATTTGAGGCGTACGTGTGGTGTAATGGTGTAATGTGTGGCTTGGAAGTCATTATAGGACTATAGGCAATTTGGAGATTATCCTCTCTAAGATACCCTGGGGAAGGGGTGCTGAGACCCTTGGTAGTTCTATGCTTTCTGCGACACAGATGCCAGAGTAGGAGCAGAGGCACAAAAGAAGGAATGCTCAGATTTGCCCAGGGATGACAAATTCATAGAGGAACCATAAATGGTGAGATAAAATAACAGTGAAAAGTGGAGGGTGGCTGGACAACTATGAAGCCTACAGGAGGTGTATGCTGGAGCGTCTGTTGAGAAATGAATTTCGACAGGCAGATGAAGGAAAGAGGCTGGTGAGAGCCATCCTGATGCTCATGGGTAGAGGAAGATTGGGAGGAGGAACGTTCTCCTGTGGAGGACCTTTCCTTTCCTCGCTTCTCCAAATCGGGGTGTTGACTCTCAAGCTGTCTTGGCAGCCTCCAGATTGAGCTTTCCCGGGTCACCCGTGAGCCTTCTCTCCTCTCCGGATCATGACTAGTTCAAGTATCGGGAAGGCCCATCAGGGAATAACTACACAGTCCTGGTTCTGAAAAGTGATACACATTGTAGATTCCCCCCACACCACCACCACCCGTTTTAATTTTAATTATCAGGGTTGGGAAAACTTGGTACAAAAAGTCTGTACACCTTTAGTTTTGTACCTTGGAATTCTGATGCCTGTGGATCCTTACTGGCCTCTTCACTCAATCTAGAATCTTGAGGCTTTTCCTACTTCAGAGAACAGCCTGGGGCCCTGGAGACCTGTTTGCCCTGCTGATTGACAGGAATGCTCGGATGACGCTTGGCTTTCCCTATGGCTGTCCGATTATGGTTTTCTTTGGAATGTAATGGCAATGGCAGTTTCCTCACAATGCACTGGAATTGCCAGTTGATCTGTAGCTGTGCATTCATCTAATCACAGAACTGAAAAGCTAGCTGTCCTCTGCATACATGAGAACTGTGGTATTAGTAATTGAGTTGTCACGTGTAGTCTAATGTGTGGTTTGGAAGTCATTATAGGATTACAGGCAATTTGGAGATTATCATCTCTTAAGACATCACCCAGGAGGGTTGAGACCCCTGGCAGTTCTATGCTTTCTACAATACAGGTGCCATAGTAGGGCAGGTACATGAAAGATATATAAATAATACATGATTCCATCCATAAAGGATATAAAGACAGCAAAACTCATCTATGTTGTTTAAAGTCAAGATCGTGGCTACCCCTGGACAAGAGCACAAGGAGGGTGTCTGGGAGGTAGGTCATGTTCTGTTTCTT
This sequence comes from Saccopteryx leptura, assembly GCF_036850995.1. Lineage (NCBI taxonomy): Eukaryota > Metazoa > Chordata > Mammalia > Chiroptera > Emballonuridae > Saccopteryx > Saccopteryx leptura. Next base: position 11,674,923 of record NC_089515.1, on the reverse strand, counting down.
ATTCTGGGTGTTATTACATGAGTGAGTGTGTTTGAGCTGCAGACTTGTACTTTTTCATGTGTTATATACAGTGAAAAGCTCAAACATAAGGAATAATAAAGGAAGGCTATAGCAGTGTCCATCTATAGCCATTCAAATGTATCTATTAATAATGATATTTTAAAATGCTAATATTTACTAAGTGCTTACTATAGCTATTGCTCTTCCCATTGTACAGACAGACAGGGAAATTGAGGTTTAAAGAGGTTCAGTAACAGGCAGGTCTTCTTTCTGCATAGGAGGGAGATAGGCCCTACTTACTGGCAATGCCTTAAAAGAGAGTAAGACCTCAGAGAGAAGTGGAGGCAGGGCGTGTCTAAGTGGAGAATCAAAGGTAACCTGGAAAAACTTCCCATATCTCAAGTCTGGTATGGAAGTAACAGAGAGTTCGGGTCTGAAGGAGCCACCCTGGGAGGGCCAGGAGATGTCCCAGCTGTTACGTTTGTAGGCTGATGGCAGGTAGACCAGATGCTTTACATTTTCTCTCACTGTATAAGATCTCAAAATGACAGCTTAGCTCCAGGGATGGAGGTCAAGTGGAGGTGTATTAAACTCTGAAATTATGTCAACTATAGAAACCGTAAGATGTATATTTAAATATATGAACTATAAATACAGTCACTATAGTAATTATCCCTTCTCTGTGTACTGGAACGTGGACTGAGGCTCACACCTGCTACTCGGGTTGGCATTCAGAAGCTGAAGCCATCCTTTGACAGGACTTAGACCTCTGTACCTTTGGAGGTCATCAGCAAGATGCTGGGTTTGAAGTGTGTGTGTGTGTGTGTGTGTGTGTGTGTGGTGTGTGTGTGTGTGTGTGTGTGTGTGTGTGTGTGAGTGTGTACATGAGCTTCATGCACGATCCTGTTGGGGTGGATGCAATGGGGAAGTCCATGTGTTTTCGCTTTGCGACCACATATCTCACAGTCCCCCAAAGCCTGCTTTTAGATGCATCAGCATTATCAGTTCTTGAATTTTCTTAACAGCCACATTTCATGTGGTTCCCTAAATGTTAGAACTTCTTTTATCCCCAGATCCAGCAGAAGACTTTCATAGGGTTTCCATTAAATGACCACAATGAAATGTGCTTCATACCGGGTTTGAGAATCTCTACTCAAACAGTGGCCTACTCTCACGCTGTCCGTCTGTGAGGCCCCAGAATCACTCAAGTATGTCTCTAATTTGCGCTGCTCTTGGGAGCAGTATCAATAGTAAGATATCACTTTCATAAGCAATATCATATCCTGATTGAACCTTGCCGGGGAGTATTAGGCCTTGGTGGTTGCGTTTGCCTCAGATCCAATTACAGCTGTAAAAGTGGTTTGCATTAGAAGTTCTGACTCCGGGATTTGATCATTCTAAGTAGGATAAACCACCGAAAGAATGTGAATTGCCTTCACTAAAAGGATGTAATAGCCCAGAGAATATCTTTCATATTTCAAATTGGGAAAACGCAGCACTGCCTTCTTTCCCGTGACATCCCCTGAATGCTGGTCCAAGTCGTACAACGTTTGACATTTGGTGGGTCTGTCTGGATCCTTCAGCCAAAGGGAGTTTGGTTCTTGATTAACCAAAAGGGCTTTCCAACAAGTGCCTCTTGCAGCCCAGACCAAGGAACTGAGATTCAGGGGGGCTGTTCTTCTAAAGGCAGCTGTCCTCTGCTTGTTCTAAGTGACATTGACATGAACTCCCACCCAATCTTCTCCTCCAACCGAACTCCTCCAGAAAGCTGTCATGTTTCTGCCCAAAGCTGCCTGATTTGGGGGAGCATTTGTGCCCACAGATGTTGGATATTAAAGAAATAAGTCTCCCTAAAGATGTTGAAAGGTCATTCTCCTGGATAGGAGCCCTGAAAGGGTGCTCGCCACTTCATAAAGTCTGCAGACACATCCGACCTTCCATCCCTGTCTCTCCCCGTTGTAGAGCAAGGTACCCACCTGCAACACCTGTCCCCCGGCTGTTTTCTGACCTGGAATCTATGAATAAGGGAGGACTCAGACTGCTCAGAAGGAGGGGTGGACACCCCAGCTTTTCCTCTAGGGCCCTGGTAACCCAAGAACACAAGATCCAGCCGCTCTCTGTTCGGCTGGGGACCGCGCATCCAGTCCCCCTCTGTCACTACTGGGAAGACGCCGAGAAGAAGGAGCAAGAAAAATAGGCAGAGACACGTGTTCCCCACCTTCCCCGGCCCCCAGCCGTGCACAGTAATGACTACCCCGGTCACAGGACCTTGGACATGGGCCTCCCAGACCTGACTAGGGTGAGCTGCAGCGCCATGTCGTTGGCAGGGACAGCTACGTCAATTTTCCTCTTTAGAAAATAAATGTACCTGACTAACCAATTTATGCTGGGAATTACTTTGGGGCATAGAATTATTTTGAAGAGAAGCCAGAAAAATGGTTGCAGAAACTCACAGGAGTGCCTCTTCTTTATGAAAAAAAAATTTATTAGATATACTTGCTGCAGATTTTGGCGTTTTGCAAAAAAATAAAGAAGGAAAGAAATAACAGGTCGCATTTAGTTGACTTTTCACTTCCCTGCAAATGTCCTTTCCCTCTCCCTCCTTTATTTTCTTTCCACCTCCTATCATTCCTCCTCTCTTTCTCTTCCTTCCTTCCTTCTTTCCATCCATCTCTTCCTATAACTTTCCTTCCCTCCCTGTCCTATTTTTTAAAGAAAAAAATTACATTCTATCATTTTTCTTCTAAATAATAATTTTTTTAAAAATCCAGAGTTGGGCTTTTTTTTTTTTTTTTTTTTTTTTACAGAGACAGAGAGTGAGTCAGAGAGAGGGATAGACAGGGACAGACAGACAGGAACGGAGAGAGATGAGAAGCATCAATCATTAGTTTTTCATTGCGTGTTGCAACACCTTAGTTGTTCATTGATTGCTTTCTCATATGTGCCTTGACCGCGGGCCTTCAGCAGACTGAGTAACCCCTTGCTGGAGCCAGCCACCTTGGGTTCACGCTGGTGGGCTTTTTGCTCAAACCAGATGAGCCCGCGCTGAAGCTGGTGACCTCGGGGTCTCGAACCTGGGTCTTCCGCATCCCAGTCCGACGCTCTATCCACTGCGCCACCGCCTGGTCAGGCCAAAGTTGGGCTTTAAATGAAAATTTTTAGTTGTCTTCTATATGTCAGGACCATAACGCTAATTAAACTAAAATAAATGTAATTGCCAATCACTTAAAAAAAAACTACAGAATACAATTGTTGTGAAATGGCCTGATTTAGTGTGTGTATATGTGTGTGTGTGTGTGTGTGTGTGTGAGAGAGAGAGAGAGAGAGAGAGAGAGAGAGAGAGGGAGAGGGAGAGAGAGAGAGAGATTTCCAATTAGCTGATAGAATTTTTGATTCTAAAGTTTGACCCACTGATGCTTACACGAATAATAACAAGATTCGGGAGCCAACCCCTCAGCCCTCACCAGCGCCAACTAAACCGTTGACTCCGGGTACCTCTCAGTCTACTCCCAGAGTGATGAGCAACGCTCCCTCCTCGCGGAGCCCAGGGAATCTGATCCTGATGACAGCACTCAGCACTCGGGTGCCACTCCCGTCAATCCGGCTGACAGTGACGGAACTCACAGGAAAGCGGAGGTGCCTCTTGCCCTTGGCCGCTGTCGTGCTGAGTATGTGGAACAGACGAATCGGCCCCAAAGCGGTGCGTTTCCACCTTGCCGGAGCAGCGTTTGAGCTCAGGGAGGGGAAGTGCGTATTAAGAGAGCAGGTTAAAATTTGACATTATCCCAGACTTTCATGAAATCAAAATTATGGCCAGGATGCCAAGTTATTATAATGTATTTATTACCAGGATTGCTTTCATATTTAACCAACTTGGCCCATCTCGAGACCTGTTTTAAAATGCACCACCTTGCCCACCTTGCCCATTTTCATATGAAAAACAGGAAAGCAAAAACTAATTTACTCAGAGAGACACAGAGCCTGTTTGCCCGTTTATCTCTTACAGACCACCCCTCAGTCCAATGTTGACAGTACATGATATTCCATTAATCTGCCTAATGAAAATTTAACCAGTGTTATAAACAAATAATTGGCTATTATCCTCTCAAAGATCCCGAATAAATTACTTCTGCTTATCCCCCCCCTCGGTGCTCAAAAGCTAGCCCTTTCTGATGGCTGTCACAGGGAGACAGAAAGGGACTCAGCGCACTCCCACTCCAGCTTCTGCCTCTCCCCGCAGCCTCTGCCACTGGCACGGGTGGACTCCTCTAGGGGGATGGGGGAGGGTGACAGGAGAGACGCTTCCCACCTGCGGGTCACCAGCATGGCCCACCGTTAGGACCCCCCCACACACACGCTCTTTATTTTTGCTGTTGTCTTTCAGTCTGACTTTCATTCCATGTCTCCTTCCTCCCTGTTTTCATATCCTGAGTTCTTAGAAAATTCTTCATCTTTTATTCTTACCCCAACCCTATGCCCAGTACTCCATCCCTAGTCCTTGAACTGCTCTGCCCTGTCATGCTTGTCATTTCCAATCAGAGTGTGGCACCGATTCTGGCTTCACCTAATAAGAGCTCCTTACTAGGCTGGGACCTCCACGTTATTAGCAGGAAGTTAACATCTTCGGGGAAGCCAGCGAGGCTCTCCTTTAAGATGGAACACCAGGTGCCAACATGGTTGGTATAGACTGTGTGGAATAATCCAACTCAACTATCTGGATGAGGTACAGACCCTGTTTGTAGCATTACATTGAATCAGGCAAATTGAAGGAAACCATTTCAAGCCATCGTTGCTAACAATCCACCCGGCCCCACCGTCCCGCGTGAAGGCTAAGCTGGTTTGGCTAAGTGGCCGGACAGTCAAAGGGAAAACCCGAGACAGGAAATACCTCAGCGCCTTTTCTGACTTAGTCGTCTCTCTTCTCTACTAGATAAAAACTTTAGTATTATTTTAAAACAGAGGTTGTGTGTTGTTCGTCTACTTCACCACTACGTGACACAGAAAAGTACCGAGTAAATGGATGGTACTGAATGAATGAATGTCAACATTGTGGGCTCTTCTAAGAAACATTCCTCTTAGGAGGAAAGGCAGTGAAATGCTAATGATAGATACGGAGATTTCATTTTTTTTTTAATAATGGGCACTCTGTCTCAAAGCCTTTAGATTGCATAATACGTTCAGTCCCACAATTTATGCTGCAAACTGCAAAAAGGAATTTAAGCACCATTTACATCAGGGGTCCCCAAACTTTTTACAAAGGGGGCCAGTTCACTGTCCCTCAGACTGTTGGAGGGCCGGACTATAAAAAAAACTATGAACAAATCCCTATGCACACTGCACATATCTTATTTTAAAGTAAAAAAACAAAACGGAAACAAATACAATATTTAAAATAAAGAACAAGTAAATTTAAATCAACAAACTGACCAGTATTTCAATGGGAACTATGCTCCTCTCACTGACCACCAATGAAAGAGGTGCCCCTTCCGGAAGCGCGGCGGGGGCCGGATAAATGGCCTCAGGGGGCTGCATTTGGCCTGCGGGCCGTAGTTTGGGGACCCCTGATTTACATCCTTTCTAAAAATGCTTAGTAAAAATATTACCACTAGCCCTTAGGAAGCAGCACAGAAGAGCAGAGAATTGTAACTCTAACTCTGTGGTTCTAACCTTTACGATGAAAAACCACTTAAGACGCTTGTTGTATGAAGATCCTCTGGTCCACTCCCAGATTTCGATTCAGGGGATTTAGAGATTACGATCCCCAGAGGTTCTGATGGAGGTGGCTGGTGGATGACTTATTAAGAATTGCTGCCCTGAGAGCTTAGCACCTACTCTGGAATCACCTAGAGCTTCTTAGTAGGCTGGGTCCTCCATGTGTTAATAGCAAGAAGCTGACATCTTCAGAGAAGCACTCCAGGCTCAGTCCTGGACTGGAGGGGGGGATAGAGGGAGCCGTTATGACCCACCCTGGGCCCCAGGGGCCACTTCAGCTGGTACTTCCTCAACATGAGTCTTCAAGGCCAATGTCGTTCATTCCATCCACGGGCCATGCCAGCTTGTCCTTGGATACTTGAGGCTGGAGCTTAAAGAGAAAAGTTAGGGCTGGAAATCCAGAATTAGAATGTTATGTAATCATCTCACTAATTTGTTATTTTCTTCCAATGTGTAAGTTTCCAACCAGTAGTTGCTCAGAAGCAAACCCGATAGCATATCTGTCCATGGAAAGGTAACACCAATAACCAGCATCGGCGCTGGTGCTTCTCACACGCGTGATCTCACTTGGCCTTTGCAATAACCCTCTGAAGATGCTGTGCGGAGCTCATCCTTCCCCATCCAGCACGTGTGAGAGCCGCAGCCCAGAGCAGCTGGATGAGATGGAGGTGCTGAGTCGTAGCTCTGAGATAAGAGAACCGTGATGATCTGATGACCAGGAGGATTCCAGGGTACCATGATGGCCTTGGGGAGAAAGGAACATGGTATGGTCCCCTTCCCAGACACTTGGTGCAGTGTGGATGGACAACAGCAGGCCCATTAAGTTGGACTTTTCCATCTAGGTCAGTGGTAGTCAACCTGGTCCCTACAGCCCACTAGTGGGCGTTCCAGCTTTCATGGTGGGCAGTAGCAGAGCAACCAAAGTATAAATAAAAAGATAGATTTAACTATAGTAAGTTGTTTTATAAAGATTTATTCTGCCAAACTTAGCGAAAACTGACATAAAGTACTTGGTAAGTAATTATTATTATTGCTGTAACTCTGCTTTATAAATATTATAAAGTAAAGTTACTTCCCTACTTTATAAATCACCATTACTGTGGAACCGGTGGGCGGTTAGAAAATTTTACTACTAACAGAGATACAAAAGTGGGCGGTAGGTATAAAAAGGTTGACTACCCCTGCTCTAGGCCGAGGGTGCAGTACCAGGGATGGGACCTCCATCTTACATCCAAGCATTCAAGTCTACCTCAACTAATGCAAAATCTGCAAAGCTGCCTCACAGGGCGGTTAAGAGAGCATATGCAAAGCCTGTGGCCTGACCCGTAGAAGGGGCTGGATTACTGATAGCTGCTATTATGGTAATTACTGTTCTGACCCCAAAAGTGTGTACACTGCCCTCCAGGGGAGGGGGTCCAACCAAGCCCAGTGTGAGGCACAATTACAAAGCAGGTGTAATCGTTCCAGGGCAGAAGGCATTTGGGGCCCGCAGACCCTGCAGCTGGGATTGTGGTCCCAGCCAGACTACACTAAACCCTGCCCAGTTACCATCATGGAGGGCACTGCAGGAACTAGTCTTCTCAAATGGGGAGGAAAGCCTGGGAGAGAGATCGGAAGTTGGTTTATAAAGCTCTGAAGATGCTTTATGGTTTGGATAGCAGCTCACGAACACAAGTATATATTTGGATTGGTCCAGGCTCAAAAGGAAAGATCTAAATTTCGCCAGAAACAGACTATTTCCTCCAGTGACCCCCCCCAAAAGCAGGCAAAGAGACTGCATTCGGTATCAGCTTCTGATGCGGACTCCATCAGCAGCCACCGGCCCAAAATGTGGTACCTGCGATTGCTGCTGTGACAAAGACCGAGATGGACTGGGAACAAGGAGTGGGGACTCGAGGCGTTAAGTTCTCCCACCTCCTCTCATCCCAGCCCTGGCCCGATCAGAACTGGGAGGGCCACTTGCTAGCGGTGGCCCTTCGTGTATAACGTCCAGCCCGTGTCAGTCCGTGGAGACCTCCGGAAGCACTGCTGATCATTCGGGGTCCGCGTCTTAGATCTGGTCTGAATCTTCTCGCTTCACGAGCATCCACCTCGGTGGTACCCCAGCAGTTCAGTTCAGGCCGTCATTTGAATATTGGTAAAAAGGGGTGATCCTTGAGAATTCTCCTGCTCTTACTCTAGGGTGCCAAAGATGAGGAAAATCTGAGCATCACTGGTCAGGAGATAAAGTAGTAGGTAGGGGGCAAAGCTCTGTGGAGCCTTGAGAAATTATTCTCCCAACATGCTGAGCGGTAGCGTGGCGATGATACTAATCAAGTTAATACTTATTTTGCATTTCCCGCATGCCGGGCATTATTCTAAGTCCTTCCATAAACATCAAGTCCTTTCATCCTCACAACAAGCTTTTAAGGGAGGTGCTGTTACCAATCCCAGTTGACAGTTGGGAAATCTGAGGCACAGATCAAGCGACTTGTCCTAAACTCTACGTGGAGTTAGCAGTCAAGTCAGGATTGAACTCAGGCAACGGGACACTAGCCCCGTGTGCTCAGAACCTGCACCACACTGGGTTTTCAATCACGTTAGACGTCATCTCCTTCCAAAAGTCTGTTCTATGGCTTCCCTGGGAGAACCACGCCTTCAGAAATGCTTGAGTTGGAGTTTCTTTCTTTTTCTGGCAATGAAATGCCAAGTATGTGTCAGGGGCATGTGATGATTGCCCAGAAACCACATGGCCTATCATATGTCATCCCTCATAATTTATTTTATGAGAGTAGTAAGTGGTATCAGCATTTTATAAGCATGTATTTATATTTGTTAATTTAATTTATGCAAATGCCTCATTTATGTAAATCATCCACAGATCCGCCATCAGGATATCTTTAGCAAAATCACATAATCAAGATATTTAGGGATCTGACATATATAATCAGAGAATGCAAATTATTTTTACTGCATATTCTTTTTGCCACGGAGCCCCTAAAACGTCAGCAGTCTGGTTTTACTAAAGCCGGCTTCACTGCGCTCGGGTTGCCTTGGTCTCGCTTTCTCCACTGCGCCCCTTTCCTTGCTCGGGGCGGCCAGTGCGGGCCAGGCTGCTGGGAGAGGGATCTCAGCTGCGGCCACATTTGCAGCCCTGCTTTTCTGTTCTCTTCTGAGGGATGAGGTAACAGTGTGTAAACACAAAACTGTATTTCATGGCTATCCCAGGGCTTTGGGCTTGATCCCTCCGTGATGGTGGCGTGCTCATTACCCATTCATGACGTGGCCAGGCAGTCATCATGAATAATAATAAGCACACCCTCCTAAATCAGGGCCATCCAGTCTGAGTTTCCGGAATGTTGTTTCAGTGGGAGAGGAGGCCGTTATCTCATTTCAGGGAGGAAACTCTGTGGATGACGTGGTATCCAGTTCTGGGACTAGATCAGGGGTCGGGAAACTTTTTGGCTGAGAGAGCCATGAACGCCACATATTTTAAAATGTAATTCGTGAGAGCCATACAATGACCCGTGTACATTACACATTATCCAATAAAATTTGGTGTTGTCCCAGAGGACAGCTGTGATTGGCTCCAGCCACCCGCAACCATGAACATGAGCGGTAGAAAATGAATGGATTGTAATACATGAGAATGTTTTATATTTTTAATGTTATTATTTTTTTTATTAAAGATTTGTCTGGCCTGACCTGTGGTGGCGCAGTGGATAAAGTGTCGACCTGGAAATGCTGAGGTCGCCTGTTCGAAACCCTGGGCTTGCCTGGTCAAGGCACATATGGGAGTTGATGCTTCCAGCTCCTCCCCCCTTCTCTCTCTCTGTCTCTCTCCTCTCTAAAAATGAATAAATAAAATAAAAATAAAATAAAAAATAAAATAAAATAAAGATTTGTCTGTGAGCCAGATGTAGCCATCAAAAGAGCCACATCTGGCTCACAAGCCATAGGTTCCCGACCCCTGGACTAGAGGAATACGTTTAACGCTGTGAGCCTTAAGAATTAGAGGTGGCCAAGGGAGGTAGGAATTGATGTCTGCACCGCTGCCCACAAGACAAGAAAATGGTATTGGGGAGGAGCTAACAGGACCTGGTGCTCATAGCTCAGGACCCAGAACACTCAGCAGCACAGCCAATCCTATATCACACAGCCTCCAAGAGCCAACACTACCATTCACAATGAAGCTGCAACGTCATCTTCATGGTAATGGGAAAGCTTATGAGAGTAACCAGCTGCTGCCCCACCCCCGCTGCTTAGGAGAGCCATTGACCATGACTAACTGCCTAAACGAACCCTTGTTTCCACCACCTTGGAGCCTGCACATAGAGTGGCCCATGCGAGAAGTAGAAAGTCACCGCCTATTAGCACGTGGCCTTGTGGCCTTTCTTTGCAGCTCGTCTTTGAGAACCTATTTATGGGTTTTCTACCCATGGCACCTTCATGAGTGTGAAGTCTCTATGGGTCATCCAGGTGCCCTGTTTATCTGTCAGTTTCAGGCACCCTGAACTATAACTCTGACTTTAAGGTGCCCCCAGAACCCAGAAAACTTTATATTTTTGTATGCCACATGACCTATATTTTAAGCCAGCCCATTCCTTAAATAGCATCTAAATTTGAAAAAAATCTATCCAGCAGCTTTGGTGTAAATTGGATTATAGACAGAAACAATTTGATTGCATCTCGATTAAACTTAGCATTCAATCGATTTTTTTTATAGAAGTCCCTTCACCATCCTTTGAGCTGTTCACAAAGCAATTTCCAACCCACCCCAGAGTTCCTATGGGGGGTGGGTAGAGGGAGGGGAGTTCAGGGCACATTTTCTGCTTCTTCACAGATAACACAGCATTTTAATATTTTTTTTAAAATAGGGAGAACATTGACTTTTAGCTCAGACACCAAGAGAAACTCAAAATGGTCCTCTCATCACCATGGTTTGCACAGGACACAGTGACAGCAGACCCGGGCCATTGCATCAGGGCGGCACCGCGGACAGCTATTCCCACCAGAGGCCGAGGCACAGGCTGCCAGCATTTGCAGAACTTAGGGAGATGAGCAGAGCCTTCAGGGTCAGACCCCCATGACCTAAGTAAGGACAGTAATCAATGAGCATCCGAGGAATCAGCGGTACTGACGTTGGTCTCTGAGTCACCTAAAAGGGGCCTTGAAGCTCAGCTTTTGTGCTTTTATTCCTGCTGTTCCTACCACCTGGAACTCCCTTCTCCCCTCTCACCTGGTTCACTCCCACTTCGCGTCAATACCTGTCGCATGCCACCTCCATCTTGTTCCCTTTCTTCCTCCCTCCTCTGGGCTCCTTGTGAAAGGGAAAGACCCCTCCGTTCACTCTACTGACCACACTGTTCGATAACTGCCCGTCCAGGGCTCTGCACTTAGACGAAGTTTAACAAGCGCCTTTTTGTGTTTGTTGTCCAGCATATGTTTGGGCAGAAAATGTGTCTCTAAATAACTAAATGAATTCTCTTAAGACAGTCACCAGGGTTCTCAGAAAACGTTCATCCATAGTATATCTGAACTAAAAGGTTTCTTTTTAGGGAGGGGAGGTAGAAAACACAGTATTTTTTTTCTCCTGACAAAATTATGGACTCTGGGAGTCAAATGATGATCACACCAGAACTTTAGCAAAACAACATATTAAAGCAAGGTGCGTCTTAAGAGGTGCCGGAGGCTTTGCCAGGACCGGGCCCTCGCTTCAGTGGTGATTGTGCGTTAGACGTAAACACATGCATCATTTATTTTCAGCCTTTTATCATCTCCTTTGGGCTCTGCCTCTTCGTCAAAGGTCAAGAAATAAAGAAATAAATGATGGTCTGGCAGCCAATTCTCTTTCCTGGGATCTATCTTTAGAGTTCAGATACTGAATAGCATCTTACCATCAGCCTCCGGCTCCTAACTTCCCAATGATTATTTTATGGACCCGTGGAAATCAGTGAATCTCATGAACTGAGTCTAAGCCCAATCATCATATCAGTAAGTGATTAAATGCAACTGAAATATTTTCATTGCATGGAGACCTATTCTTTTTTTTTTTTTTTTTAATTTTTTTTTATTTATTCATTTTAGAGAGGAGAGAGAGAAACAGAGACAGAGAGAGAGAGAGAGGAGAGAGGAGAGAGACAGGGGGGAGGAGCTGGAAGCATCAACTCCCATATGTGCCTTGACCAGGCAAGCCCAGGGTTTCGAACTGGCGACCTCAGCATTTCCAGGTCAATGCTTTATCCACTGCGCCACCACAGGTCAGGCCGAGACCTATTCTTTAACACAGAAAATTTTTAAAGCTGGTCCTCAGTTTTTCGCAGGTGCTCTTCACAGTAGATGCGCTTGCGACTGAGGAGCCAGAGTCCTCGTCTCAGAGTCTCCAGTCGGCTGCTCTCAGCTGAGGGGCAGCTGTCTCACTTCTTTCCTTTTCCTACTTACTTTTTCTTTTTCTCAAATGTCGAGAGCTTGCGTCTGCTTCTGCTAACCTTTTGACTGTAGGCTAAAGAGATAATTGGAATTTTTTTTTTGTATATTGCCAACATAAAGTAATAAGGAAAAGCAATTTTGACATTAGTAAATACCCGATTCTTGTCTGAGTTGCAAATTTGGTTGGTACAGTATTTAAAAACAAAAACAAAACTCTTGGACACATATTGAAAAACCAGGAGCTTTTATTTAAAACTATATTTCCAAACTACTTGGGAGGTTGGAAAAGTACCCCAAACCTCACAAGCTCTGAGGCCACTGTTCCCCCTGGCCCCTCACCCTATCTAACGTGGTATGTCACCACCATCGTCACCTCGCCCGACTGTCACACAGCCAAGCTCTCTCACTTATGTCGCAGAAAGGTGTAGAGCAGTGGGAGCGGGGGAGGGCTCCAGGGTGGACAGCTGACTCTTCTCACACGTGTCCTTCGGCAAGTTACTGAATCTCCCTGTGCCTCAGTTTCTTCACCTGAAAAATGGGGAGACCATAATCCTTATTATTTATGGTGGTTATAAAGAGGTAGGAAGAATAAAGTGCTTTGAGCAGTTTTGGCACATAGTAAGTGCTCACTTAACATCAAGCCTGCCCTTAAGAATACAGAAAATGAGGACAATTTAGACTTAGCCCTCCAACAGCCATAAAATGCAAATCGCTTTTTAGAAACATCTTTGATGGCTTTGGCTCAAAAACTGGTCCTTGCCATTCCCTCCTGCTCTCACCCACTTTCCTGTGTTAACTTCGCGGATGCCGACTACAAACAGCATTTATATACAACCTGCGCTCAGTGGGCAGAAAGCCGGGCAGGCAGAAACGGGTTGATGCTCCTCTCTTGGCAGCACGACCCATGGGTCTCTGAAAGGCTGTGTTCCACCTACCACAGGTGGAAAACCGGAGGTCGCTCTAACCAGCCCACTCCCTCAGAGCCAGATGCCATCAGCAAACCAAGTTAGGGGAGGGGAAAAAACTCGCGGATAAAAAACTCTGAATGAACAGTGTTGCTGATGAACTAATCTGGGATTCATACATATTCAGAAGGACAGTGAGGGAAAAACCAGCGTTTCAGACAGCTTTACATTTTCAAATTAAGTTAATAAAATAAGATTTCCAATGTAATGACAAATTAATTCTTCTTTTCATAAGTTTATTAAAATAAGCATCTCCTATCTTCTAACTAGCGCTGACATATGCTTATATAGATACATCCCACCCAGTAACCTAATCTCCCAGCAATCTTGAAGCAATTAACTCCTTCTAATCTTGAGCTAACAAAGCCCACCGTGCCAAAGGCCCCAGAGGACGCCCTTCTGAGACTCGCTGGGCAGCCTCCCTCCAGCTCCTGCTCAGAACACCCTGCGGGATGCTCAGAAGTGGTCCAGAGTGGCGATTCTTCCCACACCACCAGATGAGTCATCACAGATCATAAGATCTTCATTAACTCCTTATTTCTCTGCTAATTAACACAAAAAGAAGGAGCTGAACGCTTGACAGGCAATGACTGACCCACCGCTTGGTGGTTAATGGAATGCAAATGACGTCTAATGAGGGTCTCTCCTTGGAGTGCCGGCAGCTGGCCTACTCTTTCTGTTGTGGATTTTAACGTGTTGGAGCTCCATGGAAAGAGTTTACCTAATAATTTAAATGGCAGCTGAATTTGTAATTTAAAGTCCATCCATTTATGTAAGTCCTACACACGCAGAATTAACTTAAGCTGTTAACGACCAGGTTTAGCTGAAAATACCATAATTTAGAGGGGGACAAATACAGCTCCAAGCCCTTCCTAATGAAACACAATATTTGTTGATTATGTTAGACTGTGTGATGCATGTTGAATTTTGTGTTAATGTGACATTGGCAGTAATATTATCAAACCGTTGCTTTTTTGTAGATCCTGAGTATTAGCTGCAGAAACCAAAGTTTCATCTTATGAGATTTATCTTAGCATACGAACAGAAAAATCAACCCAAACTTCATTTGTATGCTGTCAATAAAATGTTGATTTGATTAAGGGGTTTCAGCAAGGCAGTCAATGATGCAGTTCAAAGAAGGAATGTTGTACTGACTGTATCATCTATTAATGAAAATTAAGTGACAGGCTTTATAAACAAGAGCATCCTTTTTTAAAAAGGTTTTTTATTAAGATGCATGCTTTACTCTACCTACTATCATCCCCCTCATCTGTGTGGGGAAGACACTTCTCGATGAAAATTCTGAACTCTTTTATCAATCGAGGTCTTTAGGAACCTTCCTTTTTTTACTAATGAGTTGAATTGGCAATTCACTCATCCAAGAGACTTGGCATTGCCAGTATCAACCCACACTAGAGTCTTTGCTTAGAAACAAAAAGTATACAATGGTTATTGTGAAATTCAAAAGAATTATCACTCCATAAAACAGATTCTCCAACTTGGACAATATCCAGGCCCATCCCACTTTTTCATGTTTAATTTTTCAACAACTAGAATCTATATGAGTCCATATGAGTAGCTGGAATTTATGGATTTTAGAATCCTTCAAGTTTAATGACAAATAGTTTCCTGCTTCCTAATGGGGAAAGACTGGTGGGAGAGAGGAAATCGTGGTAGTCAAAATTATGAGTTGTTGCTTGACATTTGTAAGGAGTTTCTGGAAAGGTGATTTCCCCCAAATTTCAAACTTCTAACTCCTTTTGAATTCCAGGATCAGTAAGGAATACCCTTTCTTCTTCTTTATATAAAATTTCTCTTGAGCCCAGTTGTAAAAGGGGCAAAGATATTTATCTTTCTTTCCATTCTACAGACATGTTCAAGGCCTTTGTAGTAGCTGTTCCTTCCTCCTGGAATCCTCTCTCTTGGATCGTCTCATGGTCCCTGCTTACCATGCAGGCAGGTCTCAGCTCAACGTCACCATCCCAGGTTGGATGGTCACCGGAAGCAGCCCCAATCACTCCCACCTGCCTGATTCATTCATTGCCCGTCTTTTCCTGTCTTCTGGTGGTTGTTCACTCAGTGGCGTCCTCTCTGGTCTGTGAGCTCCCGGAGAGGAGGCATCTAGCATATTGCTGTGTTCCCAGAAGGTGGAGCAGCACCTGGTACCTGGCAGGCACTCAGTAGCAGTCTCCAGAATGAAGGTGGGGACGAGGAATGTCGGATCCTTCCTCTAGAATGCAGAGCCTGTCACACCTCCGTGATCTTGCTCCTCCCCTGTTTTCTCTGCTAGATGGCCCCCTCCTCTCTTCCCTGGTGGGAAAGGCCTGCTCCTGCTTCAAGACTCTGTTGGAAGTGCTTTCTCCTTCACAGCCTTCCCCAGTCCCCAAAAGAGAAATTCAGGTCTTCATCCTTGCTGGTGAAACCTCTGCTGTGCTGACTGGTGATGGGCTACCTGCTCCTTTGTCTCCTTGGCTTCCCTGTGAGGTCAGAGAGGCTGTCAGTCTTACCTAACTCGACTTTGAACCTCTCACACCAAGAACATGAAGGTCTTTATAAAGAAATAAGGCAAACAATGAAGTTATTCTTCTATTTTGAGGAGAAGGCCTGGCCTTGTCTTTCATTAGGGGAGTCTAGTATGAGTAACTATAACAGAGAACCCTTTCAGAGATGCGACCACTCAGAGTTCATGGCTGACTTCATCTCTAACCCCCATAACACTCCGCCAGGAACCCCCATAACACTCCGCCAGGAACCCCCATTTTACAGATAAGAAAACTGAGACTCCAAGAGATTAAGGAACATGCCCAGAGTGCTCAGAGAGTGAGGGGCAGTGGTGGGGTTAGACTCCATTTCGAAACAAGGCCAAACCCAGGTGCCCTTTGCCCAACTTGGTGCTTTAACACTAAATCACCATGTCGTTGCCTTCTTGTGAGAAGTTTCCAAAGGGCGTTGGTTCCTGTATTGATTCTATATTGGTTGTGCAACTAAACAGAGAGTGCGTTTCACTGTTAGCAGCAAGCAGAGTTGGTGAGATTACGTCGCTGGTGTATGTGTCATCTGAAACTATTTTTTTCCAAAAACTATTTTTTTCCCTCATTTGAACTTGTAATTACAATATAATTGACATATAACATTACTTAGTTTCAGGTATATACATGATTCAATATTTGTATATATTGCAAAATGCTCACCACAGTAATTCTAGTTAACACCTATCACCGTACAGACTTACAAATTGTGACGAGACCTTCGAAGATCTATTCTTTTCTCAACCCTCAAATGCACAGAATTGTTAACTATAGTCACCATGATGTACATTATACCCCCATTTTCCTCAAACTTCTATGCATCCCAACTCCTTACAATTGGGCAAATGGACCAAAAACACCCCACAATGAGATACCACTTCACTCACACCAGTCAGAATGGCGCTCATTAACAAAACAACACAGAGTAAGTGCTGGCGAGGATGTGGAGAAAAGGGAACCCTCCTGCACTGCTGGTAAGAATGCAGACTGGTGCAGCCACTGTGGAAAACAGTATGGAGATTCCTCAAGAAATTAAAAATCGAACTGCCTTTTGACCCAGCCATCCCACTTTTGGGAAGATATCCCAAGAATATCACATCAACAAGTCAAAAGGAGAAATGCACCCCCATGTTTGTGGCAGCATTGTTCACAATAGCAAAGATCTGGAAATAGCCCAAGTGTCCGTCAGTGGACAAGTGAATTAAAAAGCTGTGGTACATATATACAATGGAATACTATGGGGCCATGAAAAAGAAGGAAATATTACCTTTTGCAACAACATGGATGGACCTGGGAACTATTTTGTTAAGTGAAATAAGCCAGGTAGAGAAAGAAAAATAACATATGACTTTACTCATTTGAGGAATCCAAGGAATAATGTGAACTGAGGAGTGGAATTAAACCTGAAGGGAAGGGGGAGGGAACTGTTGGGAGGGGGATAAGGGAGATGTTGAGGGGAACACGGGGGAGGGGGGATGCAATCGAGGCAACACTAGCATCAATGTAAACACAATAAATTAAATTTTAAAAAATAGCAGAAAGAGAGAAAAATAATTGAAAAGGGATAAAAAAGGTAGCTAGCACCAGAGGATCAATAATTACACACATCTTTGCAAGAGCTCATCGGAAGCCCTTGAAACTCTATCAAACTTTATGGCTTTGGGGAAGGCTGTCTCAGTGTCCGCACCTACAGTAAGGCCTTCCTGGCACCTTGTGGAATCAGGAAGGGGAAATAATGACATTTTAAGTAGAAATTGCTTTAGAAAATAACATTTTAAATAAATCTGGGGCTGCATTGTTCCACCATCACATCTTAGCTGGTTCTTCTCAAAGCTCTCAAAAAGCTTTTGACACTGTTTTTAAGCAATCAAGTAGCCAGAATGCCCTGTTCAAAGCCCATTTCCAATGCATCTGGCTGTGGCAATCAGATGTCCTGGGGAAGGCAGCTTGGTGTCACAACAGAGAAGCCACCTCTCGTGACAATCCGAGTTGGGCTGGTAAGCCAATATTAAGCATGGACACAGGTGTCATTAGAAGAAGTCATGGAGAACTTTGAGCTCTTCTCGGGAGAACTATATAAATATGGAGGATATGAAGGTGTGGAAAATGCATTTCAGAGTCAGGCACCTTAGTCCAACCAGTCTTAATGATCACAGAGGCACTGTACGCCCACAGGCCTTGGGTTAATCATTGTCTCTCTTATTTGCAAACTGGCTACAGGCATGTGCAGTGTTCAGGGGCATCCTGCTCTTAGAGGAGACATTCATGAGTCTCCAGCTCACTCTACCTTGGCTACCACTGTTCATAGGCTGCCACCCCTGGAATTTTGAGCTCGAGTGACTTGCAATCATTTGGATACCAGCTCTCCTTCCTCCTGCCCTTTATATGCATAAGGCCAGAGAACAAGTGAAATACAGTCACCATAGTGGCCTCTCATTAAGTCCTCCATCTAAGGAAGCCTATAGTTATAGACAGATAACCAAACAATGTGTACCAAAAATGAAAATGAATTCTATGTCATCAAAGCTCATAGTGCTCGGGGAAGGAAGAAACTAAATATGGGAGAAGGACTAATCCCCAGCAAATACAAATTCTGACAATTGCTTTTTCAACCGCAGGCTGCTGACAGAGCTGGAAAATGGCAGAGACTCAGTCTAAATCTTTTCCTCCTTTTATTTAAATGAAAGCATCCTTGTGTATTATATATAGTTAGGATGTCACCAATTTTGCAGGTAATCTTTTAGGTTAAGTATGTTCCCACATTAAACTGATAATTATCCTTCCTTCTCTTCTTCTATCCCCCTGACACTCAACACACTGGATTTTTTGCTTCATGTTTTATTTATGGAGCAGAATTGATATGCAGATTCACAAAAACGTAAAAACTCATAATTATTCATAAAGGGCTTTAAGGTTATTGAGTACATTTTTATGAAACTCTGAGTTTGTGAGAAGGTGTATTTGAAAGTTGTTGGAAGTCAACTAAGGTTAAGTCTTAATATGACATATAATTTGAAAATGATCAATATCTTTGAATACAAGTGTTTGTCAGTATTCATCATCTATATTTAAGTGAAGTAGTGGGCATCAATATCCTTGTAAATATATCCCAGACTGGTTTGGCAAGAGAGAAGATTTGCATATTCAATGCAAACAATCAATGTAGGAAGAAAGGTCTAGTTAGGAATCTTTGATCGCTAAGCAAATGTAATGGAGGACAGAGATTATTCTTGTTTGTTGGCCATCTGTGTGGTGCAATGCGCTTTCACAAATATGCTCCTGTCTAAAAGAAGATAAGCTGATTGGCAATGGATATGTTCTACTTCCTCTGGAGTAAGCAGAAAGAATGAGCTGGTCATTGTTGATGGAGGTGACCACGACAACCTTATTTGAAGTGGGCTGAGGAGCAAAGCGTGTTAGTAGACAAGGGTGGAGATGAGGTCTCTATAAACCTTCTCTTCTCAGTGACGACTTAGGCTCTTCAGTCAGTTCAAAAATGAAGAACATTTTGATGAAGAAAGTACCCTGTGGAACCAACTTTGGTGAGTGTGGTGTCAAACCATTGATAGAGAGACCAGAGATATTTCTCACTCGGAAATATCTGGAAACCTAGGGAGCACATTTCCCATTGCTTCTTGAAAAACTCCGCTTTACAATGGAGAAAGGCAGGGAGATGGAGGTGCATGACCTTTGGTGCCTAGACCTAGAATTGAATTTCCGCTCTGACACTCACCAGCAGGGTAATCTTAGCCAAGTCAGCCATTCTAAGTCTTAGTTGACTCTTCTGTGTAAAAAAAAAAAAAAAAAAAAAAAATTACCTTCAAACAATTGTAAGTTAAAATGTGATCATGGATAGAAAATAACTCGTATAGCATGTGACACTTCGTAGGCACTAAAGAGACGTCAGCTCTTTTATTAAGGCTTGTTATTTTGCTATAGACTTTTTATTCATATTTTAAGCCTACAAGCACCTGTATGTTCATACACAAAGATGTGGATCTAAAATCCTGCAACACACCAAAAAATATAGGCATAATTTTGATTCATTCATACCAGACAGTTATTACTGTGTTGGCTGTTGTCATTTCTTATTTGACAATCTAAGTTAAAAGAGGTCAGTGACCCTGACTAAATTAGTCAGGTGCTGCACCTTTTAAAAATTCTTGCAGCACACTGGTTGAAAATCTTGTAAATAACTGCTCTATACATTTGCATATGCATATAGGTCACAGGGGTTTTGGACTCATCTGATTGGAGAAAACATCCCCTCTTTCTACTGGAGTTAAAGGCTGTTGAAGTGATGGGTTTCACAGCTTGAACAACTTCCTGCTTGAAATTTACTAAACTCTGTCGCTCACCATGTCTTTGGGTCCTGGTCACCTTCCCTCCAGCTTTGCTCTTAACATGATGCCCATCCTGATAAGGTTTGGAACGTGATGGGAATATACAAAACATTACAGAAAGTGACAGAGGGACTTTGGCTGTGATCTGCTTCTTTGGAGGGGCGGTTTGCCCCTGAAACACACGGCCACAGAGCAGTAACACTCCCCGGTGCCTCTGGAAAGGCCGATGGACTGCAGCCTCGGTCCCCACCCCCACGCCTCACCCCCCAGCATGTTGTGAGAGGCGGCCAGGTCAGCCTGTGCCCTGATGAGGTGCTCAATAATGCCATGGTGGGAACCAGAGGTCTGGATTCCAGTCGGCTGGTTCACATGCGCTCTCCTCTCTCACCAACAGCCGGGCTTGGAATTTAATATACTTTCAAGTGCGTTTTAGTATGTGTGACATTTCTGAGCCGAACGCTCATTCAGAGGAATGTCATTTTGGTGAGACAGTTCTTCAAGATGTCCTGACGTATGAAAGTGGGATCCTGCTCTCCCAGGTGAGGTGGTAGCTGCCTCCACTTTAAGGATGCCAATTCCTTGATTTTGTTTGAAAGTGTATTAACAAATTTAGCTAAGTGGCGAATACCCCCACCAAACTGAGCTAAATATGTTTTGTAAAGACTACTCCACCTATCAAAAGTGGTCAAGTTACTTCAAGGCCCTGGAGTTTTAACTCCCCCCAAAGGAAGAAGGGCCAATGATGATATCATCCCCCTGAACGTGTTGGGTTTCTGTTTGTTTTCAACACAGGCGGCTAGTAAGTAAATTTATCCTCAAAAGGAGTGACCAGTTTAATGGTTCTACTTTACCTGAAAAAAAAAAGTAACTCTTTTACACTCTCTTAGACTCAGCGCCCCATTTTCCATCCCAGTTGAGACTTGGGAAATGGCTATCTCTGCTCTGTCAAGACCAGTTCATCCACTGGTGCTCTGACCGGCCGTTAGTTACATGCTAATCTTGAACCCATCACTCTGGCCACAGATAGTTCATCTGCCTTGGAACTTCCTGGAAACAGTTCAGCCTCTTCCTCCAAAAACCTCACTGACTAAAGGTGGGCAGGCTGATTCCCGCAAAGCAAAATGTGGATTTTGCTACTAAAAGAAATGAGGAGAAACTCCCAGAAGGCACACACAACAGAGGTCCGCCAAAGGAGGTGACCATGTAAAACCTGATCAGAAAAACACTCGCCATGTGCTGAGCTGAGTGGGAGGAAACATTCAGACAGAGGGAGCAGTAGGACAAAATGACACTAAAAGGGACTAGTAGAAGGTCTTTGCATCTGCAGGGGCGCGAGCCAGGGAAGCAGTGTGCCTTCAGGTGAATTTGGAAAGATCAGCAGAGGTTAGATCATAGAATATTCTACGCCAAGGACACAGGACCCATTACCATTCTTCCTTTTCATAACACGTGACAAATTTCTTTAGAGAGCTTTTAGTCCCCTCCCATCAAGATGTACTAAATGTTTGAGATTTCAGTTATTTTGTTCCAAAAGGGACAGACTGTCTTTACCTTAAAAGTGGCAAAATATCGCACCATCACATCTGACTTGGAGAGGCTTAATGTTCTTTAACCAATTTTTTGAAAGGAGCTTTTGTTTTTAAGACATAATGAATGCATCAGGTCGCTACTGTTTAAACCAATTTAGAACTCCCTCATCAAATTTTAAATTTTCACAAACGTTCTCAATGCATAACATGCTGCTAAGATTTCTCAGATTCATCCAGAACATTGGCATTTCATTTTATTTATTTAGCCGAGGATATGGAAGTTGGCCTGTATTAGCTGTCTTTAGACAATTATTCAAAAACTTTATAAATCAGATTTCACCAGTCTGGATCTCGAACATTTGCAATGACTTTTTAGCATTTCATCTGTCTGTCTCTTAATATCTAGCCAGCTTAGACTAAAGTCTTCTCATCTCGAATGGCATGGTTACACATTAGAATGAATGGAGGAAACTTGACAATGTGTGTGTGTGTGTGTGGGGGGGGTTATTTGATCACCAATCAGATCACACTTTCCCCGTTAACAGAAAAATTCTTCTATTGAAAACAAGAAAGTACCATGTCATATGTGACTGACAGCTGGTTCTCTTGGGATCTGGCTGTCGTGACTTAGGGCTCGTAGCACAGGAGATCACCTATAAGAGGACTGAGCTAGCGACCCTGGAAGGTGGCATTGCTATATTCCCATCGTATTATTATGTTTGCCCGTCATATTCCCACTGCAGGGCTCTGGCCAGCTTCCCACTAATGAAGGCAGAAGCCCACACTAATCTATTAGGAGTTTTTTCTTCACTGGAGATTTATTTTGGTTTTGCTGTTGTTATACTTAACGTAACAGATGCTCCGGAGTTTTGTCACATAATACCACTGTGAGCCTCATGTTATCCTTAAAACCATACAAAACTTTAGACAGTCTCTCTGAAATAATTCTCTTCCACTTTGGAATTTTTTTTTATCTTCAAGGAGTCCTTTTTCTCACTATTTGTGACAGTACATTAAGACGAAAGTTGTGTTATAAGGAACTGTTTACTCACATGTTTTATAACTTTGGAATTAACTGCTGTTGAAAGATAATTACCCCTGAGTCGGAGTCAGGGAGTCTACACATCTGCTAGAAAAGAATATAAAACATTCCTTTTGACTTTTTCTTCACTTCTGCCCCAATTTATAAGCAGGACTCCATGAGGATAGTAGATGAATTTAGGAATATTCTAGAGAAACGTTGCAGTCCTAATTTTAATTGAATGTGTTCGAGTCGCAGTCAAACGCCTAAAGCACACCCTCTGTGTGATTCTGGGAAAGGGAAGTTGGAGGTCTTCTTTGAGGATCATGATTGGACTGAAGAGATACGACACGGGATGTTTCCCAGGGTTCTGTCACCTGATCTTGGATGCACTTTCGAGACTAAAGTTTATCCATAGTCAGTGTAGGGGTGGACAATTAGGCCTGACATCTCCCAGAGCAGCCCGCCTCCGTCCTTCTCGGTCACTAATGGTACATCCACCTGACTCTTTGTCTTCGTGGGCCAGGAGAGGGCCCCTGGTCGTGTTTGCCGTCCTGTCACCAAACAGAACAGCACAATGGAAAGTATCCCTTCATGTGCTAAAAAGCCTCTACCAAGGATGGTTAAACAAACAAAGCATTAGGTTGCCTTTCAAGCTGACCTGGCCCTCTCTCCTAACTGTGTGGAGAGCTGATTGACAAAATTGATGATCCCTAAGGATCAATTTCCTCCACATCGGGTTATTACTCAGCACCAGAGATCTAAGAGGCCACAGGTTAGATTCCAAACTCATTGTTAGCCGTTCAATGAACTGTCTCATATTGTACCTCACCTCTGCCCGTGGAGATGTCCCTTAGCCACAATGCTCTACGCGGGAGCACAGGACATTTTTCCGCCTCCTCTGTCACTCCATCTATAGCCCACGCCAGCTGCTCTCTTGACCTCTGGCATTTATTACTCACATCCTTTTTATAGTGTCTCTGTGTCTGTTAAGATTCTTTTGCTTGCAAGTAAAATAAAATGCAAACCAAAGCGGCTTAGGCCAAAAGAAAGCGAGAGAGAGAAAAGAATGTATTGGTTCTTAGAGCTGAACAGAGTCCAGGGGGGTTGTTGATTTCAGGCACATCTTAATTCAAGATTCAAATGCTGTACCTGAGATCCAGTTTTCCTTGTCCATCTCTCAGTTCCATATCTCCGGTGTTGATTTCACGCTGTGGTCCCACCTGAGCAGAAAGCAGTGGTTCCCAGGGCTCTACCTATCCAGCTTCCCACGCAGTAGGAGACAAGAAGATCTTGGTGCCATGCTTTCAGTCAAAATCTCATTGACCATAGATAGGACAACGTGATCAGCTTGACCTGACGTAAGCCACGGTGTTTCGATCTTGAGCCGGGATGGGTGGAGGTGGGGGGGTGGGGGTGGAGTCAAGTCTATCAGAGCACATGGGGGAGGAGTGACATCCGTAGAGAAGAGCGAATGGATACTGTTAGCGGAGCTGCAAATGTTCGCTAGGGGCTGGTTGCCCTACCTGGCGATAAGAGTACGACATCCAAGCTCTTACTTCTGTGCTCTCCCCAAGGCTCCGTGCCATATGCTACATTTAACAGGTGCATCACAAGGGCATCTGGCGATGGATAACCTCCCACAGAAACATTTTGACTAATATCACCAAATCCAGAAAAAGCAAACATTTTTTAAAACTGTGGCTCATCAAGACTTGGCCTTGATGACTTTTTTCTTGCGTCTGGCAAACACCACCAGCTCACAGTGGTTGCAACTGTAGGCACAGACTCTGTTTAGTCACCACGTGTTTTAACAGGTGCCCGACACTGCCAAAGCAGATGGCCTGGCAGGATGCTGGCGGTTCCCTGGATGAAACTGCCATGTCGTCAGGAATGGACTTTCCTTGGCTTCCTATTGGCTTTTGGTTGCTGGGACGATGGCTCCTTTATCATCTCTGGTCCTGCTAGAAGGGTGGATTTCTCTTCCTGTAGTGAAAAGTCAGTTAGAAGAGGGGGGGGGAAGTGCAGTACTATCACTGGGAGTCTGGATGATAGAACAATACTATTTGTTTACTTATTTGATAAAATATATCTGATCTATGAACTGAGCGAGGCACTAGGGAAATAGAGGCGAACAAAGCAAGAAATGGTCCCTGCCCTGTAGACCTTACAGATGAGTTGCAGGAACATACCCTCATCAAGTTACCTGCGAACAAAACACTCTCTGTGCTTCCCTTTTCTTGCTCTTATTACGTTTGCAATGATATCCTAGTGTCTGACTTCATTAACTGCTGTTTCTTCTTCCATTAGGCTGAAGGTTCCACAAGCTCCTATTGGCTTAGTGTTGGATCCTTACTTTAAGCAATGTGCTTACCCCTATTACAGTGCTTAAGACATATTTAAAGTATTTGTTGATTGAAAGGAAATTAAATGAATGGGTGTCTTATGCTAGGAAAATCATGAGTCTATTTTATTTACACCCAATATTGTACCTCAGCTGAAATACAACCGGTTTTCTTTAATTCTATACATAAATAAAGATAACAAAAGTTTATTTAAACTTCTCTCAGTGATGATTCTTATATTCAAGATGGTCAATCCTGAGCATTTATATGATTAGAGTCTGTGAGAAAGGACCTACCATTTTTCCTGTCCAGGGCTTTTGATCTATTTCAGAAGGAGGCAGGAAGAGCTGATTTAGTCACTCATTCAACCATGTTGACTGGGCCCTTACTGACTGCCAGGCACAGCTCTAGGACTAGAGACTAACACCTCGCCCTCCTGAAACTTGCAATGCTGGAATGCTCTGTGCATGGGAAATATCTATGTATGTGGGCGATTGTATTAGTTTCCCAGAACTGCTGTAATAAATTACCAAAAACCTGGTGACTTTCTTGCCTCACAGTCCTGGAGGCCGAAAGTCCAAAATCAAGGTGCCGGTAGAGTCGTTGTCTCTGGGACCTCTAAAGAAGAGTCTGTTCCACACCTCTCTTCTAGCTTCTGGCGGCTGCCAGCAACCCTTGAGGTCCCTTGGTTTGGGTCACTCCAATCTCTGCCTCTGTCTTCACATGGTGTTTGCGTATGGATCTCTATGCCTCTGATCTCCTTCTCTTTTCTCACGATGACTCCCATCATGGGATTTAAGGCCCCACCCACATCCAGGTTGATCTCCTCCCGAGAGCCTTCACTTCATGATACTTGCCCGATTCTATTTCCAAATAAGATCACATTCACAGGTATCTGGGGTTAGGACGTGGGCATATCTTTTGGGGGGACACTATTTAACCCACTATAGGGGGCCTTATTGAATTCTACCACCTGTCCTCCTAACATTGGTTCCCTGCCCAGTGGCCTTCAGCTTACTGTCCCCCATCCTCCAGTGGCCTGCTGATCAGACCTTCTGGACTTCTCGTCCACCCCAGCCACCTGGTTCTGGGTGCTGGTGCCCTGTTCTAACCAGTCTCAGACAGAAGGAAGGAGCCTTAACGACACAAGGTCAGTGATTACTTGGTTGAATGACTTTTAAAACTTTGCAAACTGAAATAAAATTTTCATGTGAAGAAATCACCTTTAGACCTTAACAAACTTTGTTAAAAGTTCATGGCTTCAAAGGAGAGAAATAACATGTTTTAGCAGAGAATGACTAGTTTTTGATGGATGGTTTGCTATTGTATTACAATTATACATTTTTTAAAAACTAGATAAATTATCTACATTTGAGAATAGGAAGAAGGCTATAATCAAATTTCTGAGTCTGACCAAGCCCTGACACTGAGATGTCACATAAATTAGGCACTCACATCAGCTATGGACCTCTCACCTAATTTAGAGAAGTGATCTTCACAAACACTGTCAATATTTCCAAGTTTACAATCACACCTTTGACTGTTGACTTAAAGCATCTAGTTTGGTTCAGGCTACTGGTGATGTTTACACTTTGGAATCTATTATGCATAGAAAAATTAGGGATTATCTTTGACCTGGGTACCACATATTCTTATGCAAAACTAAGTAGGGTTATTTATTCATTTAATCAATTCCATATGTTTGCTATCATTGTCACCATGTAGAGCAGATCTGATTTCTGCTGAGGTCAAACCAACATCGTCCTGTGCGTGGAGGTGGTGGGTGTGATTGCGAACACAGATAGTCTGGTTGGCATTCAGACAGCATTAAGCCTTCCTGACTTTTCCACACAATGGCATCTCCTCCCCCACACACACTCCCCATCCACCCCCCAAGAGGTCATCTACCATTCAAAGAAAGGATCAAGAGAAAAGTTTTCTTTTTTCGCAAAGTAAAACACAGGGCCTAATATGAAGGGAAAACTCGACTTTGCATTTGCTTTTTAGTCCAGCCTGGCACATGTGGAAGAAGAGAACATGGACATTGGTGAAGAAAGACCTGTGAGTATTGCCACGGGTACAACAGTGACCCAGAGAGATTCCATTTAATTCTACAAAATTGCGCTGACATCAGTGCTGTGTCCCAGGCACTGAATTAGGCTCTGGTAATGCAAAGATGAACTGTTTTTCTGGTTAGCCCTCTGGGAGTTCTGATACACACAGAGAGAGAGAGAGAGACAGAAAGAGAAACATAGAGGTAGAGAGAGAAAAAGAGAGAAGAAAGAATGTGTCATGGTCTGAGGAACATATAAGGGCCAAGGGGATGTGGAAAAAGAGCCGTTGATTTTGTGAGGTGGAGGCTGGGATGGAATTGAGGAGGAGAAAACAGAAAACGTTCAGAGAAGTGTTTGATATTTATTATTTTTTTCTCCAGGTAAGCTTCCATTACTAAATAGACAAGAAACATTATTTTTAAACCTTGGTATTTAAAAAATATATCTTCAAGGTATTCTGCTCTATAGGGCAGAATAGAAGTACATCAGTTGTGTACCTTTAAATATTAAAGATTAAAATATAGAAAATGCAATCTATTAAAATATAATAAAAATGGATAGACTAATTTTTGGATTGGATACCTTTAGGTTGGACTGGATGCCACTTTTGGTTCTTGTCTGATGAAGTATATTAAAAATCAGTACGTAGACTATTTGAGTAATACACTAAAGTTGAGTCCACAGCTATAAACCTAGTGCCTTAAACACAGAATTCAGTATCATAAAATTTAAATAAAAATTTATTTTTCGGGCTGACTTGTGGTGGTGCAACGGATAAAGTGTCAACCTGCAATACGGAGGTCACCAGTTCAACATTTCGGGCTTGCCCGGTCAAGGTACATATGGGAGTTGATGCTTCCTGCTCCTCCCCATTTTTCTCTCTCTCTCTTCTTTCCAAAATGAATAAATAAAATCTTTTAAAATAGTTATTTTTCATGCCTAGAAAAACTGCAAAAAAATAGTTAATATTTATTATTCCTGAATAATGTGATTACTAGGGGAAACATCTTTTTATTGTTTTCTATATTTGTAAAGTCTTTTTTACAACTTTTACATGACTTTTACAATTAGAAATAAAAACTAAATTTACAAAAAAGCTGCAGAGGACAATCTTTAACATTCCTCTTCTCAGCTAAAGAGCCTCAGTATAAACACTTTTTCTTTCAGCACCAGAAATCACGTGACAACTGAATGGCCATTTTTGCCAACACACCTGCATGGGACGGCTTAAGTTGTTTTCCAGTTTAATTTTCTCTTTGTGACATGTCCAGTTCTATTTGGAAAATTCTTCACTTTAGTCTGATGCAGAAATTACTAAAAGATGCCAGTTTCTTGGGGCTGCTCTCACTTTTTATATCCCAGGCAGAATTTTCTGGAACTGTAAACAGCTCCCCAAAAGAGGAACACTGGTTGTGAAGCATCAGGCGGTTTGCAGGTGGATACTGAGTTCTAAGTCTAGGGAACATTCTCGTGGGTGAAGGAGATTTGCAGGATATCATATGGCATAACCAATAGTGTAAGAACATTCCAGAGGCTGAGGAAATGGTAAGTAGGGGAGAGGACTGAGAATTCTTCTTCTCACACGTGGCCCCTTTGTGGCCAGTCTTTATCAGAAGAAAAGAGCAGGTGCAGGGGGAGTGGCCCTTGGAGTGGGCTGGATGTGTTCAACATCTTTTTAGCCAGCACCGGTGACAGGGACAGGATGCCAGGTGCATTGAAAAGCAGAAAGAAAATAACACGATAGACTATATCTCACAAGTTTTAAGGACAAAGGTCCTCCCTCCTCACTTCTACTGAGCAGAAACCATAAATTACAGGTGAACATTCAGAAATTACTTCTTAATTCAAATTAAGTTTTACCAAGTTGGCTGCAGAAGTTTAAATATGTTAGTTACTTAGTGACCACTGATTTCAGTTAAAAGGTACAAAGAGACGCTATACGTTTCTTCATAACAAAGAGTTTTACTGACTTGACTGCATCGCAGTTTCAAAGATTCAGGTAGATTCTGGGAGGTGTGAGAGAACTTGATGAGTGAATTTCCCTAACATTATTACAGCTCAAACTAGGCACTATCATCATCAACAACATCATCATCACCATCACCATCATTATCCTTATCTAAATCATTCTTTGAATGATGGAGAAAGTGCTATAAAGCTAGATCAACCCCTCTTTTCGGCCCCTGTCCTGGTTCCCAGCCCCTGCCCATTGTGTTGGGTTTATGGTCAACAGCTGCACGTTGCTGGTTCATAGACAACCTGTTCCCAATTATGACCTCCACCACCTCCCTGTCTTGCAAAAGTTCATATTTAAGATCCATGTGCAAGAATCAAAGATGTTTCCTCCAACTAAGAAGAACTCGCCTGCCTGACAAGACTTTAACAAACTCCTCATCCAATTGCTGTTAGGAATCAATCTAAGTTAACTAACACATGCCCTAAAATAATAATACCTTCTCAAATAGCAAAAGGGTGATGA
Source organism: Saccopteryx leptura (assembly GCF_036850995.1). NCBI lineage: Eukaryota > Metazoa > Chordata > Mammalia > Chiroptera > Emballonuridae > Saccopteryx > Saccopteryx leptura. The sequence continues at coordinate 11,645,539 of NC_089515.1, read as the reverse complement.
TTACTACTCAGCAGAGAAGATACTAGTTATTTGCTGGATACTAGTTATTTATATGGGTGAAGATTAGAAAACATCTCAAGGGACTGATTATAGATACTAAGCAGCAAGAGGGATATTTTTCCCAGTTTCTTTTCAATTTTTCAAGTTTTCAAACAGAATACAAAGCAAATGGGGGAGGGGGGATACAGAATACTGATTATTTATTTGACATTATAGTAGCAATCGTGAAATAGACTGCAGCCATTCCTATGTCTAGTAAATGAGCAGGCAGAATGAAAATACAGAACAGCCAGATAGAGATATTAGACAATATGCTAAAAATATTAACACCCAGAGGAATTTATAAAAGAAGTTTCCTCTTTTCTGAGACTCAACATTGATATGTTTTTCTCATTTAGGTTCACTAAGTAATGTTTATTATTAATCCAAATTCTCAATATTGAAGGGGAGATATTTCCCATATGGTTGACATGCTGCTCTGTAAGCTCATAAATTTGGAGGAGCTTTGATTAGCACTGACAGAAAATCCTTTGAAAACATATGGCTGTATATACATCATGTCATTTCTAATAAGATGACACATACTTCTTTGCTTTTCCCTAATAAGATGAGTTCAGTTGTATTTAAGAACCATGATAATACTTTGCTGATTTTTCTCTACAGGAGAGAAAAATTGAGGCGGTCCTTGAAAGCATATAGCAAAGAGTTTGTGGGACTTAAAAAAAAAAAGAGTCCTATCTCTAATTGCATCTTATAGACCCAACTAACATGTCAATGGGGAATGTTTTTTGACACCATGCGCACAGTTCCTTCTTGGTGACTCTGGTCCTGCATTCTGTCTATCTAGCCCACTGGGGGATCCATCTCTTTCTCGCCAGGTTTGAGAGCAACTTTCAGACCATGGTGGCTCCAAAAACATCCTCATGCTTGGTAGCTTACATTTTCAGAGGCACCACTAACTTTGCTTCTTGGACTGATTTGTTTCCATTTCTTCTGAAACCCACTGCAATAAATCCATTCTGAGAATTCTGACATGAGCTATTTGAAGAACACTTTAAAATATAACAAATATGGCCTTACCGGGTGTGGCGCAGTGGATAGAGCGTCGAACTGGGATGCGGAGGATCCAGGATCGAGACCCCGAGGTCGCCAGCTTTAGCGCGGGCTCATCTGGTTTGAGCAAAGCTCACCAGCTTGGACCCAAGGTCTGCTGTAGCCCCAGGGTCAAGGCACATATGAGAAAGCAATCAATGAACAACTAAAGTGCCACAATGAAAAACTGATGATTGATTCTTCTCATCTCTCTGCGTTCCTGTCTGTCTGTCCCTATCTATTCCTCTCTCTGACTCTCACTCTGTCTCTGTAAAAAAACAAACAAACAAATAAAAAATATAACAAATATGAAAAACAAGTTGACAACTCGTACTGAGAATCTTAAAGAAAGAGAAAAGTCAATGCCATTTGACCTCGAGATTCTCCTTTTAGAAATCCACCATAAGAAAGCAATGTAATACGGGAAAAGATTTTATTATCAGGGATATTTATGATAGTATTATAACAAAAAATCAGAAAAAAATTAAATGGCTATAGAATGGAAAATGGCTCAATAAATGTTGTGGATCAATAATAAATCATTTGCAGGCTACAGGATAATAATAAAAAATTAAAGCTGAACTGCTAGAGCATATTCGACCTCAGTACCCAGTGAAATACATACAATTTGTTTTTAGAGAAGGTTAAAACTTCATCAGCAGCAATTAAACAAGGAAAGGGTATAAATTTATGTCACAAGCTACCAAAGGTGGTGGCTAAAGGAGAAAACAAGTGATTCTGCTGTGCCAGGACCCACTGTGCCCCTACTCAGAACTGAAGAAAATGGGGAGACTCCTTTATACATTCAATTTGGAGAGAAGACTTAGAGAGTGAGTAGGTGAGCTGCAGAAGACACTAGCAAAACCCATTTCAAATCAGATCCCATATATAGCACACGAATATCAGCAGAGGAGGGCAGGGGAGGTGCCAAGGTCAACCATGCCCACTGTGCCAGTGAGGAAACAAGCTAGTGTTTAGGGTACTTAACACGGCCTCAGAAGGAAAAACAGAGCTAAGTTCTCAGGAACAAAAGCTTCCTGTATTTCCTCGATTCCACCTGATACTGTTAGACTGGAAACACACACAGGATTCCCATCAAACTGAGAGGAAAACACAAAGGGTTTTCCCCCAAAAGATGAGCAGGTCATAAAGGAGAAATCGCCCGCATCATCTTACAGCAAATAAGTCTGGGCAACCATGCAAATATCCTTTAGAAAAGAGAGAATACTCATTTTCAGCAATAAGATGGATAAGGTCCGAGAATCTATCGCAAAACATGGTGACTGTAGTTGATAACAGCATACTATATAACTGAAATTTGCTAAGAGAATAGAACTTAAATGTTATCATAAAAAGAAAAAAAGAGATAAATATGTAAGGTGATAGATAGACAGATGAGATAGATAGATGATAGATAGATAGATAGATAGATAGATAGATAGATAGATAATAGATGAATACATACACACATAAGAAAGAATAAAACAACAAAAACACAGATTGAGAAAATACCATCTGGAAAAAAAACCCAACAGAAGAAATCATTAAAACTGATTGTTTCATGCTATAGAACAGGGGTCGGAAACTTTTTGGCTAGGAGAGCCATGAATGCCCATATTTTAAAATGTAATTCCTTGAGAGCCATACAACGACCCATGTACATTATGCATTATCCAATAAAAATTTGGTGTTGTCCCAGAGGACAGCCACCAGACAGTAAAACAAGCTCCAGCCACTCGCAACCATGAACATGAGCAGTAGGAAATGAATGGATTGTAATACATGAGAATGTTTTATATTTTTAATGTTATTATTATTTTTATTAAAGATTTGTCTGCAAGCCAGATGCAGCCATCAAAAGAGCCACATCTGGCTCACGAGCCATAGGTTCCCGACCCCTGCTATAGAAGAACTTCATGAAAAGTCATTAAAATAAAATAGCAGAATGAGAATAATAAAATAGCATTGATAAGAAAGCCAAGCCTGGAGTAGTAATTAAAACATCAGAAGTACAACAAGGTCATTGCAATGCATCAGCAAGGAAAGGAAGAAATGTAAATAAAACTTACATTGCTGGGATGGAGAACGCCATGAGATCATCATAGTGAGGGCAGAGGAAGAGTCGAGAGCGTGCAACCAGAAAGAAGGGAGAGGGGGAAGATCGTCCAACATGAGGATAATTGGTCCCCCTGAAGCAATGCTCCAAAGGGATAGGACACATCCTTTTGAGACATAGCAGTGACAAACAGAAGTCTTTGAAAGGAAGAATTAGGTCTGTGTATTGAAAGGGCACATTATGTTCCAGAAAAAAGATGAGCCCACGTGGAGATATGTCTTGGAGATATCAGCAGACTTGAGAATTTTTCCAGCCACCAGACAGTAAAACAAGCCCCAGCAGAGGGGAACTATGAGGTTGGTCTCAGACATCCTGTACATAGTTAATGTCCAAAAATGATGAAAAATTTTCTTTTATTTTTATTTTTTAGATTGTCTGTTTTTTATTGATTTTTAGAGAGTGGGGAGAGATAGAGAGAAAGGGAAAGGGGGGAGAAGCAGGAAGCTTCAATTCATAGTAGTTGTGTCCCGTATGTGCCTTGATCGGGCAAGCCCGGGGTTTTGAACCGGCGACCTCAGCATTCCAGGTCGATGCTTTATCCACTGCGCCACCACAGGCCAGGCTGAGAACTTTTCAAAAGATTCTGAAGAAAAGAAAATAATTTTCTAAAATGTTAAATCAAAGCTTATTATTTGCATTTAACAGTAACAGACAGATATTCTCAAACATGAAAAAAATAGTGAAATATAATACACAACCCATTTTTGAAAAGAATTTCCAGTAGAAGGAACCAGCCAACCTAGAGATGAATCAAATACAGAATTTAGGCGTAGAGAAACTGTAGTTAAAAAGACTGATGACAAATGATGAACACCACCAAATACAGTCCCAGAGTCAAAGTCAGAGTTTAATTGCAGAGTAAATTGTATACATTATTAACCTGGATAAAGTCTATAAAGCAATATAACCAATTAAATCAGGTGGGTGGGGGAGAGTTAGAAAGAAATATAAAGGAACTAATTTTCATAGTAGATGAACAAAATGTGCAATTTAAAAAACTTGACTGCAACCTCTTAATATTTTTATAATATTTACTTTAAAATTTAGAACGATCACTTAGGAAACAATATTTCTCATGGTAGACACTAATCGGTGGTTTAGCATCACTTTATATTTATTCAAGTTCTTTTTATTCTGTTAAAAATAAGCAAAATTTATCTATAATATGCTAAATATAGTATGGCATCCTGAATTGGATCATGGAACATAAAAAAAGATGATAGTGAAAAAAAACTGGTAAAATCTCAAGAAATGCTGAAGTTCAGTTAATAGTAATGTACCAATATTGATTTCTTTCCCCCCCCCCCAAAGATAAAATTCCTCTTATTTTTTTATTTATTGATTTGAGGAAGAAAGAAAAGAGAGAGAGAGAGAGATCATTTTGTTGTTTCACTTATTTAAGCATTCATTGGTTGATTCTTGTATGTGCCCTGACTGGGGATCAAACTCGCAACCTTGGCATATCGGCACAAGCTCCAACCAGCTGAGCTACCCAGCTAGGGCCCCAATGCTGATTTCTTATATGTGACAAATGTCCTATGGTAGCATAAAATGTTAATATTGGAGGAGTCCGGATGAGTAGTAGATGGGAACTTTCTGTGCTGTCTTTGCCATTTTTCAGTAAATCTAAAATAGTTCCAATATAAAATGTCTCTTAAAAATATTATACCTCATATCCATATATCCTTTAATCCACATCTTTGTCATGAATAAAGCATACAGGATAGTGTTTATCAAAATTTAATCCTGGCTATTCATAGGTCCTTGGCTTCAGGATGATTTGTAACATTTGTTTTGTATACTTTTCATATTGATGAAGTTAACAATAGACAAAGTTTATTTTTATTACAAATACTATTCAAAAATTTTAAGAGAAATAAAGTAGTGTCGTATATGAATATTAACAGGAAGAATGCTAATGATACAATTTTAATGAGAAAATAAGAAGACAAAAAATAGAGTCGTCATTATTTTGTTTTTTAAATGATATTAATGAAAACAACTCGAAGGAACTACATTAAACTATTGCCAGTGCTTGACTCTAGCTGAGTAAATTTTATTTTCTTTATACATTTTTGATTTTTTACAATGGTTGAAACACTGAGTATACACTTAGAATAAATGACAAACATTACAGTTTTACTGTTATTCAATGAAGTTGAGACTGGCAGTCAGTGAGTCAACTGGAAAAGTTAATTAAAGCAGTGAATCATAAAATGTGATGCACACATACCTTAAAGATTTAATTTTAACCTGAAACATATGGATGCTCACTCACTTGCCACTCTTTTGATGTTGAGCCAAGCCCTTTCTTTGTGTCGAGGTCGGCAGATCTGAGTTCCCTGTGGCCTTTCTTTCAAAGCCACCCAGAATGCCTCATCCAGAAGCTCCAGTTTTGGTTCCTTGAAGGCAGAAGGAGACCTTAAAACACTTACACAACATTTGTTTCTACAGTTTTACTCTCCCCACCCCCCCCACCCCCCCCACCCCCGTCTTCTGTGGGTTTTACATGCGCCTCATTGGAAATTTATCGTAGCAATCTGTCATTTCCAAACATCTCATCAGTTCACACAACAGTGATGTCAATAAAAAGCATATAATGCTAGCACGACTAACATAAATAAGTCTGGGAACACAGGCGGCCTCCTTTTGGTTATCACAGCTGGTGGGGATAAAAGTCTAAGGATTTGCTAGAGCAGGGGTCCCCAAAGTACGGCCCGCGGGCCACATGCGGCCCCCTGAGGCCATTTATCCGACCCCTGCCGCACTTCCGGAAGGGGCACCTCTTTCATTGGTGGTCAGTGAGAGGAGCACAGGATGCAGATGCCGCAAAGCGCTGTGTTGCTCACGTACAGTACTACTTCCAGCGACACGGGATGCACGCGTCACGGCTCCGGAAGCGCGCCATATCACTTGTTACGGCTAGCAGTGACAAATATGGAACTGAACATTGACCATCTCATTAGCCAAAAGCAGGCCCATAGTTCCCATTGAAATATTGGTCAGTTTGTTGATTTAAATTTACTTGCTCTTTATTTTAAATATTGTATTTGTTCCCGTTTTGTTTTTTTACTTTAAAATAAGATATGTGCAGTGTGCATAGGGATTTGTTCATAGTTTTTTTTATTTTCCGGCCCTCCAATGGTCTGAGAGACAGTGAACTGGCCCCCTGTGTAAAAAGTTTGGAGACCCCTGTGCTAGAGAGTAGCATTGGCTTCAAACAGTGTGATGTTGTGGGCACCTGCTGGGAGGTCCTACTGAAAAAAATGGGAGCTTTACTTCATCCAACAGGCTGATGAACTGAACAGGTTATGAGAGCTTCTAGAGATAAACATAGAAATGGCAGACTCGAATCCAAGTCTCACTACCTAAGTGTAGCAGGAGGAGGCTAGCCTCAGATTTCTTCCTGATCTGCTATTCTCTCCACATCTTACACTGGATAGCTATGATACCCTTATCTGAGTCCTTCAACATAAGGTACAGATGAATGGCAAATAGGTCATTTGGGCCTTTACCAGTTGGCCCCACTCTGTAGATGGGTAATGATACTTCCATTATACAGAGGAAGTAAAAAGTACCCAAGACCTTTGGCTACGAATTGACCCAGGATTCACACCCAGATCTGTTTTAACTCAAAGTGTACTGCTCTACCCCCGTACCACAGGGCTTTCTTTAATGGTAAGGCATTAATGATTAAATAAATAAGGATGAGAAAGTGCACAAATTAGGCACATGAAAAATTGTCATTTATATTTGTCAATGTAAAACAATTCTGCTGCTATAACATCTGATATTATCTCCTTATTTATTTTTCTGAGTCAAATCATTAGCTATGCAGAAATAGTGTGATTGCTATGCTATATACCTCTATCCTATATATTTAGAAGAGTTCATTTCTAGCTTTCTATCTGTGGTCTGTCCCACAAGAATCCTATTTATTTTAGGACTGCCCTCATCCCAGATGTCTCAATTTCACACAATTTCTCAATTTCTGTGGTTCCAAATTACATTATTAGCCTGAAGGGGAGCAGTGGGAGACCTGACCCCTTTGCTAAACACTGTATCAACTCCCCATAATGTTTTTTAGATTTGCAGGTCTGATCCTTTCTGCATCACAAGTCTCATCTCTTAGCCCTCTTACCAGCTTATATTGATTGTCAATAGATTTTTTTCTCAATATCCACATTATTCTTCCTTTTTACAGATAAGTTTCACCAAGGAGGTGTCTAAATTTGATCTTCAGTCCCCTACTTGGTCTTCTGTCATTTTCAGCATTTAAGATCACGAATAGTTGCCATTTTTTTCAAATGCAATTGTTTTCTGTTCTCATCTTTCTTGACCTCTTGGGAGCAAGCAGTTGACCTATTTGACCACTCCTTCCTTCTTGAGACTCTTTCTTCTCTACAAGTCCAAGACATCATATTTTCCCAGGCTTTCCACCCATCTCACTGAACCCTCTTTGTGTCCTCCCTGACCCCTCTCTTGCTCAACTCTAGATGTTGAAAAACCCCAAGGTTCTGTTCTACATCTTAAGTTGACCTCATCCAGGCTACTGGCTTTAAATACTATCTCTATGCATGTGATGCCTACACTCATTTCTTCTAACCCTTCTCTTGCTGAGCTCTATGTCCATCATCCTATTTGATGTCTCCACTTACATGTACAACAGGTATTTCAAATGTAACATATACAACATGAACTTTGATTACTCCTAGTCAGAATCTACTCACTGCTCCAAGTCTTGCCCAATGGGTACAAGATATCACAATTTTCTAAGTTGGTTAAGTGAACTACCTAAGGTGGCATTCTTGATATCTATCTTCCTCATCCCAATCATATTAGTTCATCAGAAGATTTTATCAGCTCTCAGCTTTACATCTAAAATGTCAAGTGACTCCCTGCCTTTTCCCATAGCCAGTACTCTTCATCCAGAGATAGTCCAGGTCAATGTCATTCTCCCCTGCCCTGTTGTGGTATAAAGCCTGAAGGTAAGGCCCAATATTATGGCTTGCCTTGACATCTGGTGACACTGAAAGGACCTCAAATGGCCTAACAGCAAGGGCAAGTTTTTCTCCCCATTCTGCTCCTTTAGATAAGATCTCTCCAAACAACTCTCCTTATCAAGGGGCCAGGCAGTTCCTGCCTATCCCTGAGTGGCAACGGTCAGTTCCTTGCCAACCAACAAGTACTCAGACAAGCCAATCACATTCTCCTGTGGGAACCAGGGGGCACCTCACCCACTTGGTACTACAGAGCCTGCTCCCCACAGCCCCTGATTGTTCACTGTGTTCCCAAGTGCAAGTCCACATGGTCCTGCGTGGCACATGGTATCCTCCCTCCCAAGCTGTGAGTGTATGTGACTAATAAACTTCTAACTCATCTGTCTACTGTTCAGTGCCATGTGAACTATCTTCATAACTCTAGGCTAGAATCTCCCCCTCCCCCACCAACACTGTTAAAGGAGGTGATTAAAAACCACCTGCCACAGAATTCTCAGTTCAAGTGTTTTCTCTCTGAGAGGTCTCTCTTGACCACCCTCTATCCCATGATCCTCTTGTATTTCCTCCATGGTGCTTGTCATTGTCTGAAATGATTTTATTTATGTATTTATTCACTTACTCACTCATTCATCTACTCATTTGCACGTCTCACTAGAATGTGAGCTCCACATCCAACGCCAGCAAATCCATCAGATCCACTTTTAAATGTGGCCCATGGGTAGATACTTTTTGCCACCAACCCAGCCTTCATATAAGCCCAAGCCAGCTCCATCTTGTACAGGACTATTGCACTCACGCCCTCATTGTTTCCCTGCCTCCGCTCTTGTCCTCTATTTCTCCTTCTAGTACCCAGAGCGACCTTTCAAAGTGTGAGTAGCTCATGCCACCTCTCTGCCCACCAGCTCCTCCCCACGCCTCGTGGCTCCCCACCGCACTCAGAGTCAATGCCCGAGTCCTCCTAATCACTTAGCAGGGCTGCTGGTCCAGGACCCTGCCCTCGCGGACCTCATCTCCCACTCCCTGCCCTCTCTCCCCGTGATCCTGGCCTCCTGGTCTGCCTGCTGTTGAGAGCTTTGTACTTTGCTGGTCCTTTTCCTCTCAATTAGAAAACTCGCCTCCCTGATGACCACGTAGTAACCTCTGCTTCCTTCTGCTCGAACGACACCACATCAGAGAAATCTGGGATTCCTACACCCTTCACTCTCCATCTGATATCTTACTGGTTTGTTTATTCTCTGTCTACCTCGCTAGATTGCAGGGGAGTAGGGACTCTCTCCAGCTCACTACTGTGTCTCAAGAGTCTAGGATACTATTCTCAGCTCTCAATATGGGCTGTTATTTAATCCTTACAACAGCTCTGTAGGGTAGGTGCTGTTCTTAGGTCTGTTCACAGATTAGGGAAGGGAAACACAGAGAGGCTAAAGTCATTTGCTGTAAATTACATATTTATATATAGTAAGCAGAACCATCAGGATGCAAAACCAGGCAGTCTAACCTCATAGTGTGTGCTATTAACCTCTATAGATAAATGAACAATTTATAAAATGGTTGTCAATAATCCCTCCTTGTGGTATTATCCTTAGTCCCACCCATGCATGAAGATAAGTAGTTGTTGCCCTTTCTAATAGCTCTATTTGCTAGTGCAGTAGAAAAAACTCATTAACCAACATTATGTTGTATAAACAGTACTACCTGAAACATCCATAAATATCACACTAAAACTCAAGAAAAAAAATTAAACAAAGATTCTACATTTTAGTTGCTTACTTAATCCTCAGAAGGGTTAAAAGCTACTGATTTTCAAAAAGGAAACTTTTGTATCCTAATTTATGCATATCTATCTATCAACTGTCAGGAGGAATGCAGAAGGTCACTTCAGACTGCACCAATAGGTGTTTCATAAGCTAAATGGTGATCAAGAATTAGATCAGCCAAAAAGCCAACCCAGAAATGGAAATGAATATGCACTTTCAGCAAGCCGTTCCTCACAGGATATAAATTATAACCACTTCAAGATATAGTAGGTGTTCACTCAAGTTTCTCTGCGGGTTTTCATAGCCCTTAGCCTATTGTGTTTGAAGTAAAAGTTAATAAAAGTCCAGAAACAAACCTGAAAAGGTATGGGTACCAAGAGATTAATTCAAGAGTTTGTAGGCAAAGCTCCCTCCACCTTGAATGACTTGGGAAGGAAAGGGGAGCGTCCCTCCACATATGGTCGTCAGGAGCGCTCTGCTGTGGGGACCCACAGCCTCTGAGCACCGCCACCTCCTCCCGCAGGAGGGGGGAAAAAGCTGCCGTCTGTTATGGGCTCTTGGCAGCAGGTACAACACAGCTTAAGTGTCCCTTACACTGCCAGGGAGGCTCTGCAACCTGCAGTCCATCTGGAAAATCGTTTTCACAGCACGGGCAGGCTCGCAAAGGTAAAAGGCAGAAAGCGACTCCTTCGACCTGAAAGGCTTTGAGAACAGCAGCGGGTTTGTCGACAGAGACCAAGTGCAGAGAGGAGGGCAGACAGTCACCAAGGTCAGTTCAGCCAAAAGCAACACTCTTCCCTGAGTTCTGATCAATTCCCCTTCCTTATACCCTCCCCCCCCCCCAATAAAAAACAAAAGTATCGACCAGCATAACTCCAGGGAAAAACAGCCTCGGACTCCTGGTCTGGGGACCTAAAGGTTACTAGAATTTCAGAGCTGAGCGGTTGAGAGGAAGCCCAGTGCAAGTGGCTGACACCCCACAGGGACCGTCACTGCGGGAAAAGTTGACATTAAAATTGAACAAGGGCAGAAGAGTCACGTTGTACCTTGGAGCCAGGCAGGTAGCCCCGACTAACAAATGAAGCTCCCATGAGAGGCGAGACCTGGCAATTTTCACTTCGATCTTTTCCAATATATAACAAATGCTCCAACCTGACGTGACATTTAAACCCTTACAACACAATATTATGGAAACACAAATGCCGCCCAGCAAGGATGTGTCCAAAGGGGTTGCTACAGAAGAGGTCGGCTCTGGAGTTTCAGAGTCAAGTTGGCTAATTGTTTCCTAATCACAGAAAGAAACCCCGATCATGATTCCTTGAGCCCAAAACAAAGCCCAATTTAAGTGTCAGGGAACTCACCATAGGAGCTCTCAAGGTATAGAGTGGACAATCAGTAAAGGTCTATGGAATTGTGCCCACATTTAAAATAGAGTTAAAGAAATCCAGAACTTGGTTTATGGGGTGATTCTAAATTTAAAATCTGGGTGGCATTCTGAAATTATTGCATAAGGCTCAGAATTAGACTACACCAATGAACTCTGTGAACACCAGCGAGACGGGGCCGGTTCAGCTGGTCTTCCCACCAGTTCCAATGCTCCCGTTCCCGCCAGGTACTGAGTGATAGAAGTCACTGAACTGCCACGAGGACCCTACGAGTTTCCTCAGGAACCAACCCTGAGGAAAGCCTAGCTTGCACACCTTGATGATGCATCGCACCATGTCTTCTTGACCAACTTTTTTAGTGCTTCACCTGGAGTGGTCACTCATATGCCTGAGGCAATGTCCCATGTGTGGCTTGGAAGGCCACCAAAACACAGACAGTCACAATTCAGAACTACGGGGGACCTGATGTCCCTGAGAGCAATCCTCAACCAATGGGAGGTGGGGATTGGTGAACAAGTGAACTCGCCCCACCTGTCCTCCATTTTGGAAAATTCTGTAGAAATTCTGAATTCTGCAAGGTTCTTCCAAGGAGCCCCGGGAGGACTGAGCCCCAGTTCCCACAGCAACAGTCAGCCTGTTTACTGCAATGCGTGTTGGTTTTCTCTCTTCTCTGTCTCATTTCCCCCACCCTCACTTCTCCTTCCTGGGGTCCCCATCCCAAATAAACTTCATGTACTTCAGTCCTTGTCTTAGCCTCTGCTTTCAAAGGAACCCAAATAAAACATCAGCCAAAAGACAAAAAATGGGAAAACGGACACACAAACACACACACTCACACTCACACACAATCGTACACTATCCCCGGACTGAGACCCAGCAGCCTCTATCTCTGAACATTTTTTCCATTTAAGCCAACAAATCCCCTCTCCTCTTCTATTGTACTCAAGGTCATTGGCATGGCCTTAGGTTTCTCATCACTGACAGCAACAGAAGTCTCACATAAGATACGTGCTTGGACATCTCAAACAAATAAGTGGAATGACACTTCCTCACTAACTCTCCGGCTGGCAACATCTTCCTAAGTCTAGAACAGGGGTCCCCAAACTTTTTACACAGGGGGCCATTCACTGTTCCTCAGACTGTTGGAGGGCCAGACTATTAAAAAAAACTATGAACAAATCCCTATGCACACTGCATATATCTTATTTTAAAGTAAAAAAAAAACAAAAACAATACAATATTTAAAATAAAGAACAAATAAATTTAAATCAACAAACTGACCAGTATTTTAATGGGAACTATGCTCCTCTCACTGACCACCAATGAAAGAGGTACCCCTTCTGGAAGTGCGGCAGGGGGCTGGATAAATGGCCTCAGGGGCCACATGCAGCCCCCGGGCCGTAGTTTGGGGACGCCTGGTCTAGAACATAGCATGATGCCTGGCACAGAGTAGGCTCTAATCACATGCATTAAATAGATGAATCTCTTATCATGTGTTTTTACTTCCCTTGTTGAAAAGAAGCAAGAGGAGGCCCTGGCCAGTTGGCTCAGTGGTAGAGTGTTGGCCTGGCATGCAGGAGTCCCGGGTTTGACCCGGCCAGGGCACACAGGAGAAGCGCCCATCTGCTTCTCCACCCCTCCCCCTCTCCTTCCTCTCTGTCTCTCTCTTCCCCTCCCGTAGCCGAGGCTCCATTGGAGCAAAGATGGCCCGGGCGCTGAGGATGGCTCTGTGGCCTCTGCCTCAGGCGCTAGAATGGCTCTGGTTGCAACAGAGCGACGCCCCAGATGGGCAGAGCATCGCCCCCTGGTGGGCGTGCCGGGTGGATCCCGGTCGGGCACATGTGGGAGTCTGTCTGACTGCCTCCCCGTTTCTGGCTTCAGAAAAATACAAATAAAAGAAAAGAAAAGAGGCAAGAGGAGAGCTGGCTATTTTTATATACAATGTGGTGAGGACTCGCTGGCCCCCAGCACATGCTGTTATGGCCACGCTGGAAATTGCCCCCAGCACCTCCTCCAGCCACACCAACGTCCTCCAGAAATCCGCAGCCTTCCCCATGATCCAGCAAGTAAAAGGTTAACACTTGACAGGGGCTCCAAAACAACATCCCTCCTGATTGGTCAGTTCTGGCCTTGCCAATTATATAATATTTGGAATATGGCCCTTGCAAAAGACCTCATATTTTCACTCCCCATGCTCTTTTAAAATTAATCCTCATAAAGCTCAACAGTAATGCAGCACAAACTCCTTAACACAAAAGGAACGGTTTCCCTTCAGACCTACCATACTGCTAAAAATTCAGACAGAACAGCTTTCTAGATTGTCTCTGCGTGACTATTGATGTTTGCTGTTTGCACAATAGGCCTGCAGATGTGGTCTTAGGCTGCTCATATGGCCACCTGATTCACTGGGAGATAACTGATCGGCAAAGCTTGTCCCTCCCTCTTCGATATAACTCTTCCCGTGACTGGCAATGCATGATTCTTCAAATTTCCCTTACCCCACAGCTGGTGCCGTTTGATGGATTTTTTTTTTTTTTTTTTTTTTTTTTTTTTTTTGGCACAAGAGAAACTCCCATCTGTGTCCTAAGTCCAAAATAAGAAGTTTTAGAGTTTATTTTTTTCCTACATTTTCCTTCCCTGGTCTTCTTCAATTTTCAGAGATGGGCTGGTTCTCCAACTTTAAACTTGGCATAAGAGCCCCATCTAATTATTGCCCTTCGGAGGCAACACAGGATATTTCCGCTCTCCAGTAGAAAGGAATGTCATGTTTGGGTTCAAAGTCAAGAGATCGCATGCAGTTGCGCTCCTGGTGAAATTCTACAACAAGTGTGCCCAGGATTGGCAGAGCACAGAGGGCACATTCCAATTGTGCAGACAGAGAGCTTCCAGAGAGTTTGAGAAAATAACCCACTCTTGTATCTAACCATCCATGGGCAAGATACAGTAAAATGCAGAATAAGAATGGTTATATTTTAGACATTTCAACTAAAGAAAAAGAATCAGATCTAGCCATCATTTGCCGAGAAAAAAAAATTCTGCAAGAGGTTTTGCAGAAAGTAAGAAAATGGGAGAGGACAGCAGTAAGTCAGGGTGGTTTGCAATGGATTTCCGTTTCAGATGAGATTCCCCACGTGCTTCCCGGATACCTCTCTACCATAATCCAGAAGAACCTTCTCTTCCTAAGACCCTCAGTTCATTTCCTGTTGCTGGAACAAACCACCACAAACCGGGTTGGGGTGTGTGTGTGTGTGAAACAATAGGAATCCATTTTCTCCTGGCCCTGCAGACCAGAAGTCCAAAGTCAGTATCACTAGGTCAAAATCAAGGTGTCAACAGTGCCACAGCCTGTTCAAAGGCCCCTTGCCTGTTCCAGCTGTTGGTGGCTACCAGCCTTCCTTGGCTTGTGGCCACATCACTCCTGGTTCTGCCTCTGAAATCACATTGCCTTCTCCTCTTCTGTCTGAAATCTCTTTCTGCCTCCCCTTGTAAGGACAGTTGGAATGTCATTCAGGTCTTACTCAGATAATCTAGGATATCCCCAGTTCAAGAATCTTAATTTAATCACACGTGCAAAGTTTTTGCTGTATAAGGTAGCATTCACGGATTACAGGGATTAGGACCTGGGCATTCTGGGAGGGCATTATTCAGCCTACCATAGACAGTATGGTAGAACCTTGGGCCCCCTCCTGTGACCTCAGCACTTACTCTTCTGGTACACGCCAATGGCATTTAACTGCCTCTGGGTGCCCTCTCTCAGCCAGCCTTCAGGTCAGGACAGGAGGACCCAGAGTTAGTGTCTCAGAGAGTGGCCTTCAGACAAATCCAGAAGAGGGTTGGAGGATAAATACCCAGCTTCCTCACTCCTCGGGTGAGATAACTCAGGGATATTCTAAACTCTGATGGTTCTCAGTGAGATTGAGTGGCAGCTGCACCCTGGGGTAGCCCACCTGGTCAGATGCCATTCAGGGGCTCCCTCCCCCCCAGCGCCCCATTCCCTCCCTGGCCAGGCTTCCTGGGACGCTGTCCCACATGAACTCCTGGAATGCCAATCAGGGCCTGTTTCTGAAGACAGCCAAGTGAAGATGGGGCTCGTGTCCTTACCTGGAGACCCGACACCATTTCCAACAAAAGTCAGGTGTCCGTGGCCTTCCCATTGCCAAGGCCGCTGGAATGAACTGAAGGCAGAACTGAACTGAAAGAGAAACCATCTTCACAAAGCAGAGCTCTGAGAACCAGCCATGTCCTAAAAGGAGAGTTGTCATACTAACAATTCAGGGTTCTCTCCCCCAATTCCTTTCATGTTGGAGGATTTCACTGTTCCGTCTGAATGCAGACCATGATAGTGTTAATCTCATATAAATAGAAAACAGCCCCCCAAATGTATAATAATTGCCTACATCTCTCCTTTTGTCAACTTTTTGATTTAACACAACTTGCTGCCTGGGAGCGGGGCTTTATTGTATTATGATCCGACAGTAATCTTTTCCGAGGCTTTTGCTTCATTTTGTTACATTTATCTAGCGTGCCAGATTCACACTCCCACAGTAACCATATGGGGAAAAGCCACAAAAGCTGTTAAGTACATTTAATTACTGTTTTGATGAGCTCATATTTTAATTATGTTTATTGATTCTGTGTATATTGAAATAGTTTTCACATTTCCAGAAAAAGAAAAAGAAAAAAGAAAAGAAAAGAAAACGCAATCAATATGCAGCAATTACTGAGCATGTTATGATTGTGTGTGTAATTAAAACTTTCATAAACTAGTTTTGAAGAACATTTCCCCCCTAATCCTACAGTGGCGATTAACTAGGTTTCTCACTGCACAGAGGTAAGCTTCGGTTTTTCTTCTATGAAGGGGAAAACTGGAGTTCAGTGCAAAATATGTTTACAGTCAAATATTTCTGACTTAAAATGTCTCCCTTCCAAAACAGCAGAATGCGCATATTGTACCTTACACGATTTGCTAAAACACCGCTAACAATGATAAAACACAAATTTAAACTTCCTAACAATTTCATGTTGCCAACTCAAAGACGACTCCAACTGTCAGCCATACATATGTTGTTGCTAAGTGACAGATTTTTTAAAAAAGGAGAAAAAAAAACCTCAACTCTGCAGTGTCTGCCTCCAC
This sequence comes from Saccopteryx leptura, assembly GCF_036850995.1. Lineage (NCBI taxonomy): Eukaryota > Metazoa > Chordata > Mammalia > Chiroptera > Emballonuridae > Saccopteryx > Saccopteryx leptura. The sequence goes on along the minus strand of NC_089515.1, from coordinate 11,629,058 downwards.
CCTTTACTCGTATCATGGAGCGTTTTTGTTTTTTACAGTTCTTCGGGAATTTTTACTCGACAGAATAAATAAAATCACATAAGCCCGAGCCCCACATTTGTTCAGAGAATGAAATTAGTACCATTTTTATTTTATACATGTTATTACTCTCAGTCTGTCCATGAGAAAATGAAGCAAAGACAGAAGAGTTGTCTCTTTAAAGGCTGGTTCCTCTTTCTAGAAACAACTATTTCTAGCTGAAACAATTCACCTGCGCCTGACCAGGTGGAGGCGCAATGGATAAATCATTGGCCTGTTACGCTAAGGACCCAGGTTCGAAACCCCAAGGTCGCCGGCTTGAGCGCAGGCTCACCAGCTTGAGAGCGGGATTGCTGGGTTGAGCGTGGGATCATAGAAATGACCCCATGGTCATTGGCTTGAGCCCAAAGGTTGCTGGCTTGAAGCCCAAGGTGACTGGCTTGAGTCCAAGGTTGGTGGCTCGAGCAAGGGGTCACTTGCTCTGCTGTAGCCTCCCAATCGAGGCACATATGAGAAAGCAATCAATAAAAACTAAGGTGTCACAAAGAAGAATTGATGCTTCTCATCTCTCTCCCTTCCTGTCTTTCTGTCTTTCTTTCTCTCTCTCTCTCACTAAAGAAATAAAATAAAAAAGCAATTCACCTGGGTCCAGAGTGTCAGGCTCCTGGCCACATACATCAGCATCCCCTGAAGCTCTGGGAAGATGCATGTTCTTGGGCCCTCCCCAAGCTTCTGAATTCATCTCTAGAGAGCCACAGGAGTCTGAAGTGGAAATACCATTTTCGGTTTATCCACATGCAGACTAGTGTTTAGGAATCATTGACCTTAACCGTCTCCTTTTAAAGTGGACCCTTAACAGTCTGCTCCCCAAACAATCCTGGCGTAGAGGTACCTGCAGACAGATTGTTCACTGAGACAGTCGACTAGGACACCTTCATTTCATTCATTCTCCTAGCAGGACTCAACCTACCTCTGCCCCTCCCCCCCACTCCTCCAGCAAGTGCGCGGAGCATCTGTCCCCCAGGAACGCATCTCAGAAAACAATTGTGTATAGTTCAACCTTACCTAAAGTCTGCTTGAGACAAGCCTATTCATTTCCTAGAGCTGCCATAACCAATTATACCAACTGTGTAGCTAACTCTATTTTCTCACAGTTCTGGAGGTTCAAGGTCTGAAACAGAGGTAACAGCAACGTGGTTCCTTTGGGAGCATATGTGGGAGTCTGTTCCATGCCTCTGTCCTAGCTACTGATGGCTGTTGGCCATCCTTGGCTTGTAGACATGTCATTCTGTCTCTGTCTCCATCGTTCATGATGCTCTTCCTGTGTGTTTCTATCCAAATCCCCCTCTTCTTATAAGAACACCAGCGATTGGTTAGAACCCACCTTAATTCAGTACAGCAGGTCCTGTACTAACTTCTCTTTGTTCACATTGTTTCATTATAATGTTAATAAGTTGCTTTAGGAACTTAACTCTCATTTATATCAATTAGTCTATGGAAAAATTGGTTTTGTTATAGTCATTTCACCTAAGGTCACAGAGTCCATCAACAATGTCAAGAACTTACTTTATAACCTCATCTTACCTTGATTACATCTGCAGAAACCCTGTTTCCAAACAATAGCGTATTCACGGGCACCAGTGTTCAGACTTGAATGAATAGTGGGGAGGGGGCAATATGCATCCCAGAGGGTTGTTTGCTAAATGTGCCTTCTACCCACTTTCCTCAAGTCCCCAGTACTTCATGTTCTGTCTGTCTTTAGCCACAGCCAACCCATCAACAACAGCTGCCCAGATCCTGTTGCTTTGGGGTCACAGGAATCCTTTTCTGAGATGCACTCTGGTCACTTCCTCCTGATCCTTGATGAGGGGTGCTGGGGTAGGGGAGTGCTACTCAGGTTTCCATAGATGGACGCCAGTCCTCACACTGCATACTCACTGGTCCCCAAAGATGGAGGTGGGATGGGGGCTGGCCCCTCCCCTATATTGCTGTAGAAGACACAGTCTATGCTGCAGTCTCCCATGAAGCTCTTGGGAAGAACTTTCTTTTACCGTTAACGTCCAGTTGAGTCCTTTCCGGTTGAAGAACTGACATGTTTATTCCTTCAATGACTGCCATGTCTCCCCTTCTTCATTTTCTCTCTGACTCGAAATCTTGTTTCTTTTCTTTTCTTTTTTTTAACTTTTCATCGAAGAATCATTTTTAGTGTAATAAGGTAGACTGGGAAGGTAATTAAATGAAGGCTCTGAGACTGTAATAACAGGGATAAAGGATGGGGAGAAGGAGGTGTGGAGACTGTGTCAGACTACACAGCACATAACCCATCTCAAGATACTCATAGTCTAATTTTCTTTTCTTTTCTTTTCTTTTTTTTTTATTAAGTGAGAAATGGAGAGGCAGAGACAGATTTCCACATGTGCCCTGACCAGGATTCACCTGGCAAGCCCCCTACCAGGCGATGCTCTGCCCATCTGGGGCCATTTCTCTGTTGCTCAGCAACTGAGCTATTTTAGCACCTGAGGGAAGACCATGGAGCCATCCTCCATTTCCTGGGGCCAACTTGCTCTAATCGTGGCTGTGGGAGGTGAAGAGAGAAGGGGAAGGGGAGGAGTGGAGAAGCAGATGGTCACTTCTCTTGTGTGCCCTGACTGCGAATTGAACCATAGACATCCATCCATCTACATGCCGGACTGATGCTCCACCACTGAGCCAGCCAGCCAGGACCTAAACTTTTTTAAAATATCGATTACAGAAATTTTTAAACATATACAAAAAAAGAGAAGTATAATTAACCTTCATATACCCATCATTGAGATTCAGAAATTATCAAATTTTGCTAATATCATTAACCTTTCCCTCCTTTTTTTTGGTTTTATATTTGCTTGTGTGTTTTAATGTAAATCTCAGACATTTTGTAGTTTTGCTAGTATGTATGCCATCATCATACCTAAAAAAAATTAATAATAATTTCTTAAGATCCATACTGAAAATTTCCAAATCCAAAACCTAAGTTGGTTTCATAGTTGGACTCGGCCGAGTTGAGACGTTGCGTTTGCAGTTATGGCTCATAAACCCCGTTTGTTCACTGAGTCTCTCCTCCCACTGACTTGTGAAACAGGCTCAAAAAAACTCTTTTAAATACTATGCGGACCAAACAAAATGAGCTTCAGCTGGGTTCGTGCCACAGGCTGGCCTTTTACAGTCTCTGCTATGGTCTTTCGGGATCCAGATATGTGCATCCAATTTTTCTCCTGGGTTCTCATTCTTAAATTTGACTTTTTAGGTTACCAGTTCCTTACGTATGTTTTTGCCAAAAAAGCTCTCAAACCCTTGATGAGATAATTTGGGATGTAAATAAGTTAAATTACATTAATAAATAATATGTACTCAACATTTCCTTTCTAAGTGTGTTTGAGATAAAGCTCCCACTAAGTTGAATCTCAGTGTTAAAATCTGGAGACAGTGACCGTATTTTGGGATATGGCACTTTTGTGTGAATTCAACACAATGCTTCCTATAAAATTCTACTAAAAGCAACAGAGCTGAGGGTGAGGAGCCAAGATCTCATTTATTGAAAATCTTTGTATAGTATTAAACAGAAAAATTAAAACAATGAAATAAAAACAAAATAAGACTTTTTCAGCTAAGCTTAACTGTTGTTTCTTACTTTGAGGACTGGGAAATTTCCAAGCCCAGTTAGAACACATATGCTGAAGGGGTTAAGCACTGTGGTGCCCAGAGGGAAGTTCTTTAAAGAAAGATTCATTACTTTCTTTCTCTCAAGACTCTTATGCAACATATATGTATCACAACAGCTTACCATTTGCTCAGAAGGGGACAATGAACCCACGCATTATTTGACAACCAGCGTTCACAGGGCTCCTGCTGAGTGCATAGCCTTATCCTAGGTTTTGTGAGGGGTTTGAAAACTATGAGGCCCTGGCCGGTTGGCTCAGTGGTAGAGCATCGGCCTGCTGTGCGGGGGACCTGGGTTCGATTCCTGGCCAGGGCACACAGGAGAAGCGCCCATTTGCTTCTCCACTTCCTCCCCTCCTTCCTCTCTGTCTCTCTCTTCCCCTCCCGCAGCCAAGGCTCCATTGGAGCAAAGATGGCCCGGGCTCTGGGGATGGCTCCTTGGCCTCTGCCCCAGGCGCTAGAGTGGCTCTGGTCACAGCAGAGCGACGCCCCGGAGGGGCAGAGCATCGCCCCCTGGTGGGCAGAGCTTCGCCCCTGGTGGGCGTGCCGGGTGGATCCCGGTTGGGCGCATGCGGGAGTCTGTCTGACTGTCTCTCCCCGTTTCCAGCTTCAGAAAAATTAAAAAAAAAAAAAAAAAGAAAAAAGAAAACTATGAGGCAATATCCGCTGTCAAGGAACTGACAATCCAGTTGAAGAGTGGAATGTAGCGGCCCTCGCTGGGTAGCTTGGTTGGTCAGAGCATCATCCAGATATGCCAAGGTTTGGGAGTTCGATTCCCTGGTCAGGGCACATACAAGAGGCAACCAAAAAAAATGCACAACTAAGTAGAACAACAAATCTCTCTCTTTCAATAAATCAATTAAAGAATGTTTTACCAATAAATAAATAATAGTGGAAAGTAGCACGCAGAGATCAGGCATTGGCCGGGAGGTGAGTGGTCAGATAACACGCCGCACCTGGACAATGTCTTAAACTGTAGACCCTGCCTCCCCTCACAGGTCAGGCATCTCTTTCAGAAGGAAATGCAAACTCTTTCACGGGATACGAAAAGTCTTCCCCAGCCTCACCCTTATTTAGCTTCCCAGTTTCACCTCCTGTTTCTTATTTCCTGTGTTCCCAGGACACATAGGTGCGCACGTGCCTTAAATTTCCTCCCTCCTCCACAAATTCTCCTGCTTTCCCCTTTTTGAATGGTGTCGCATAAGAAACAAAACAACCTTTGGATCCAAACAGTCCTGAATTTGAATTTTTACCATGACTGTAGGTCATTTTCTGAGATCCTCTGGGCCTCAGTTTACTAATCTGTAAATGGGGTAAAAATAATGCCCACTCGCAGAGCTGATGAGCTAGGATGTTTTGTGATATGTCTACTCTGTGGCCACCTGCGATGCTCTAGCTGGTAGCCAGTTTGATATTTCTGGACTAAATTATCGACCCCATTCACTCACCTCTCTGGGTAAAAGTTCAGGAGCATAGCTTGAAAAATAAGGAAGAATAGTCCCAGTCCTAAGGGGACAGGGTAGATGACCAGGTCATGGATCTGGGTACAAGATGGAAGCCAAGACATCAGGCTAGGCATGAGGTCAGAACCAGGATGACAAGCTGAGTGACTTAGGGTGACAGCCCCAGGTGCTGGTTTCTCACTTTCCTGGCTTTCTGGCTCCTTCTTCTCCCTCCTCCATCTCCCCCAGCCCCAGATGGGGCTGTTTACAGCTACCCACAGCAACCTCTGTGCCAGTAAACCACGCTCATTCGGGTCTCAACTTAGGCTGTTGACAGCCATTGACTTGGCCACTTGACTCCGGCTTTTTAAAAGTCCAATTTTATAATAGGATGTTGTGATCCCAGTGGCATCTGTGAGGCACGGCTGTCTGTGCGTAATCAGGCCCAGACCAGTGCAACATGCACGTCAGGGATTCTGTTCCTAATGTTCTAACAGTTTCCTGCACACCATCAGTCCAAAGAGTAAAAGGCAACAACATTGAAAGGCTGGCGGGGTGAGACAGAAATAGGAGATGACAGGGAACTCCACCAAGAAATTGAATAAGTACTGAACAACTGTCCCATGCTCAGAGACTAATTATGACCCTCTCCCCGAAAATACACCTTTGGTTCCTAGATATCACGGTGTACCCTAGACACGGCGAACACAGTAGAGACAGCTAACCATGCCAGGCAGCTCTCCTTCTGCGACCTGGCTTCAAGAGTTCTCCCTCTGGGAATGGCTACCACACCTGTGCTCAGATGGATAGGGCCCCCTCCAAAAATGGTGTAAGCTGTGAGAAACAGAACCCAAGGAGCGCTGCCCCGTGACTCCGGCTGGATGACGGTGCCTGAATTTGGAGGTGTAGCCAAATTCATATCTGAGACAGAAGAGAACTGTGGGTCTCAGTGTAGCTCACCCTTCTTACTCCCTTTCTGAAGTCATTTTCATTCCTCAGGGGATCTGGTGAGGGCCAAACTTGGTCAAAGCGCTAGCCAAATTTCTCCCCGACACACAAAGGACCAGCATCTTTCATAAAAGTCTTTTCTGCTCATCAGAGGGGGACCCGGATCTCAGAGACTACGTTCCTCACATTACTGTTTTTCTATAATAAATGCTGCCGAGTCGAAAGATGGCAGGAGTTGGGGTCCCTGAATCATCACATGTAATGTCAACTACCAATCTGACAGTTGGTTCATTGACAGAATTCTCATATAAGAAATCGGCTTGGGTTGAGTTAAGGTGATGAAATTCCAGGCTATGTTAGTTACAGCGGCTGCTGCTTACTTTAATGAACATAGCCATCAACAGGACCACCAGGTGACTTCATCAGTTCAGGTCCCGTCTGTTTTCTTGATCCTCCCCTCATCATGATGCCCAACCCATACATCCTTCATGCGGTCATGTTTATCTTCAGCCGTGATACCCTGTCGCTTCCCGGAATATGCACGCAGTAAATTAAAGAGACATCCATTCTGTGAAAAGCAAGCATGTCACAGAGCGATTTTACTGCACCAGTTGTAGTCAGTGTTTAATGTCTACCTAAAGGAAAATTAAGCTGCTTATAGAAGCAAATATGAGTTCTATTTTGTTTTGCGTTTTCATTTTGGCCCACCAATGCTTCAAAAATCTTGCTGTGGACTGAATATTTGTTCCCCCCAACCCCAATTCCACCAAATAAGATTATATTAGGAGATGGGGTCTTTGGAAGGTTATGAGGCTTAGATGCACTCATGAGGGTAGGACATCTATTATGAAATTAGTGTCCTTATTTGGGAAGTAAAAGACCAGATTGCTCACACTCTCCACCATGTGAACATGCAGAGAGAACGTGGACATCTGCAAGCTAGGAAGAGAGCTCTCACCCAGAACCAGATCTGCCAGTCTCTGGGTCTGGACTCCCAGCCTCCAGACAGCCCGAGCCATGAGCAATACACATCTGTTACGATTGTGAGAAATGTGTCTGTTGTTAAGCCACTCTGGGGTATTTGGTTGCAGCTACCTGAGCTGACTAAGACAAATCTTTAGTTGGAAAGCCAGCAGCATTGATTCATTCTGTTCTCAGCGATGTTCTTATGTTGGTGGCCTTCTCTCTCTAACAATTGGTATGTTAGTTTTCTATGGTTGCTTTAAGAAATGATCACAAACTTAGTGGCTTAAACAGCACAAATTTGTCATCTGACAGTTCTGGAGGTTAGAGACCTACAAGAATCTCACTGGGATAAAACCAACGTGTTGACAGGGCTAGTTCCTTCTGGAGGCTCAAGAGAGGGCCTGTTTCCTTACTTCTTCTACCTTCTGGAGGCCACCTGCACTTCTTGGCTTGCGGCCCCTTCCTTCATCCTCAAAGCCAGGAGTGCTGGACCAAGTCCTTCTCAGGCTGCCTCTCTCGGGTTCGCTGCAGCCGGGAAGGGTTCTCTGCTTTTAAGAACTCAGGGGGTTAGTTTGAGCCCTACTGAATAATCCAGCATAATCTCCTCATCTCAAGATCCTTAACTGTAGTCACATCTGCAAAATCCCTTTTGCCATGTGAAATAACAGGTTCCCAGGTTACAAGGATTGGGATGTGGACATGTGAGGTGCAGCTATTATGTTGCTCATTACTGTGACGTTTTACACCTTCATACACTCTCCGAAGCCAATTTGTAAACCAGAACAAAACAAATAACTCCACCTGTCTCAAAAGGTGTACTTCTTCATTTGTATCAGTATTTGTGTCTCAGGGTTCCACAGATCCTTTAGTCTCAATACAGTGTTTGTGGCAAATGGAGACAGAATCCATGTCCATCTAATACCCGACAAGGGTTCTCACACAGAGAAGTGGGGCCCCAGGAAGGATGACCTGGTTAAAGGAACGCAGAGCTCGGGAAGTGAGCTTTGGGCTGACTTTCAGAATTGATACCAGTGAGTCTTACCAATCTCACTGGTAAGACAAGGAGAAAAAGGGTTCCCTCGCCGCCTCCATGGCTTCCTCCAGAGTCTGTGACGTGTGCATTTCTGCTCTGGTCTCTCCACTACCTCTTCCCCTCGTTGTCTGCTGCCATGGAAATGCATCCTCGAGGTCCTGCCTCCATCACCTGTTCCCAGCTTTCATTTCTCCCTGCTTTCTTAAACTCACCTCCGGCCGTATGCTTCAATATTATTCTCTGGGTTCATTCCTTGCATTCTTGTTTTCAGAATCATCTGTGGGATTTAGACGTTCACTCATTTCAGGTGCCTGGCTCATTGGAGACGTGATCCCTCTATAATTGTAATATGCCTGGGCTTGCGCTTTCTGTATGATTAATCAAGTTCTGACCTCGGCAACGCAGGCCTGTTCCAAACTTTTATAAGATGCCTGGGAGTTCCAATGCTATTTGGAGGAAGATATAAATAGGAACTGTTCATTTAAAAGTCCTCCCAGGTGCTGAAAAGCAATCACCCGGTAACACCAAGGTACAGTATTAATATTTTTTCCAGAAAGACTCTATTTTTACTTGCAGATTTGCAGAGTTAGTACTTTGTAAAGCTGGTTGGAAGTCTTCATATGCACATCAATCAACACTTATCTGTCAAACAGCCTTCTGGACTTGGGTCAGCGGAAAATTAATTTCATAATAGAACCACAGCTTTCTTCTGGGGAATTCGAGATGTTTGTTCAGTGCCAGGAGCACAAGGCAATAAAAGATAGACCCTCATGTAACAGATCCTACTTCATAATTTGAGATCAGGGTAATCCTTGAGAGTTTGGGGCAACATTTCCAAAACAGTGGGGCGAAGGGCCACCCTGGCATGTCCTTCTTTGGGTGACTGCCCAAGGCAATGGTAGAGCAACCTGGCAATCATTCAGCATTGATACCCATACTTGACTCTTCCACATCCACCACAAGTTTCCATGTGAGAGTCCTTTCAATGTTTATTAAGAGCCCATCACGTGCTCGAAGTGGTCAGTGCCTTAAACACTTGGTGAACAAGTGCTGTGGCTTTTACCCTGGAGTGTCCCCATGTCTCCACCTCTGCATTTTACTTGGTCTCCTTAATTTTCAGCTTCAATTGCTCCAGTAAATTAATCAACTAGCCGCCATCTGCCACCTGAGTGATCTACCCCAAACACTCACGGGGTATAAAGGGCTTGAAGGCTGATGTTTCTCCGTGGCCCACCTGACAATATTAAAACTCCTACTTATTGGATCTTACTTGCTCACAACATCCCTCTTAAGCCCTCTGCTAGAACTCTAGGCTTGAGCAATAAGAAAATCTTACTCTTCCTTCATGCACCGTGCCCCTGTACACCTACCCGGCCTTTGTCCATGCGATTTGCCCTACTTGAGATACGTTGCCTTGTTTTCTACTTTTTATAATTGGCCATCCTTTAAGACTCCATTCAAATATGGCTTCCTCTGTGCACATGGCAAAGGAAAAAAAGCAGGGCACAGAGATCCGGAAGCCCCAGCCTCAAGTCCAGCTCCGCCACTGCCTGGCGGTCTCTGGGCCTCTTTCAGTACTTGCCACTCGGCAGCTGGCTGGGGACAGCTGGCCCTGGTCAGATCACGGGACAGTGTCCATGCCTTTGACTCCTTCATGTCCACCTCAGGCCACCTTTCCAAGCCCCCCCCCCCCAACCCCATGCCTGGGAGACTATCCCTAGACATCCAAACTCCAGTACTCTTATTATGAGAGTCTTTGCATACACCTGCTTGCACACCCATGCACACATGCACACCTTCAGAATCAAAGTGAGAGCTGACCAATGGCAAGATGATAGTAGAACCCTGGAATATTACCCAGTCGCTAAAAAGAGTGAGTTAGAAGCTTTATTATCTACAAGTGGACTCAAAAAGATTTACAGTTTATATTATTAAGGGGAAATAAACCCACACACTCACAGAGAAATGTGAAAAAGAAGGACTAAATTTTAGGAAAGGGAAGAGCCTCCCCACACCTGCTCTGCAGCTTGTGCCGACTGCTGGTTATCGCGGCATCGAGGAAGATGCAGAAATTGCGTGTCCTCTTCCCATAGTAACCCAGACACGGGATGAGTGGGAGGCCGGGGAGAGAGAGAGAAGGAAACCAAAGATGCGGGTTACTTTCTTTTTAAAAAAGCATATAATATCCATTTATATAAAATTAGATTCCTGGGCATGTTTCTCTTCAATAAGCAATGAGTGAAATACGGCTCCAGGATAGGAAGGGGGTTATCTCCCCAGCGGGAGTGCAGGTGATAGTGCTGTTTAATCTCATCCTCTTCTGAACGGTCTGCCTTGAAGTCGATTCATGAGCACAGGTTGTGCTCAGAGCGGCAATGCTGACCGAAGCGTAGGGGGTGTTTCCTCTGTGTTCTAGGTGCTTTACATCTAATAATGCATTTGAGACTCACCGCCAATGCAGTATGACATCAGTACAGCTTTACAATAAGGGAGAGAGGTATAGAAAGGCCATTAACTTGCCCAAGTCCCAGCTCATCGGCGGCAATGCCAGTCTGGATCCGGCCTTAACCACTAGGAGAAACTGCCTCGCTAATTAGAGAAAGACACTAATGCCTTCTCGGGCTCCGCCTGGCTGGTACCTTTCATGACCTGCTATGCCGGGCAGCTTCGCTGGCTTCCTCATTCCCCTACCCTGGCCCTGGGCACGGAGCCGGCTCCCAATGAAAGTTGACTTAAGTAGGATTGCTAATCCTCACTTTCTCCTTCCAACAAAATGATGAATCTGGGCGGAGAGCTTGAAACCAAATATCTCTGGGTTTATGAGAGTGCATGTGCATATGGAATAAAAAAGAAAAAAGAGCTGATTTCTAATATGTACCTTATTAAAGTTATTACTGGATTTTAAACTGCATTATGTAGACTGAGTCCAAAGACTAGAAAAAGCTATTAAGTCTTTATAGATGGTAGAAGTTAGTTTTTTAAATGCACCTTTTGTATAATATCCACACTAATTAGACCTGTTAGAGAAATGGACCATTTTACAGTTATCACTCATGCCGATTTCAAGAGACTTACAGACTTACCATGCTGCGCACTGTGAACTTTTGCCATACCCTTGAAAGTCATAAGTAAAATGAAGACAAGCCTAAAATTATCACAACTTATATGGTGGTGAATTAGCAGGGAAACCCATGAGTGGCTTCCCCATAAACATTAGGTGGAAGCATACTCTTTATTAGTCTCGGGATAATGTGCCCATTAGAAAGACACATGGATGAACTGGAATTTGTTGTGTCCTCATCATTTCACGAGTCGCAATAAACTGAAACAGTCAGGTCAGCTTGCCGGTCAAGGTGCTTGGAAGTTCTTTTCACACGGACTGGGACCTTCAGCAACGGCTGCTCCCGACCGCTTGTGTGAAATCAAAGGTGCTGGGGAGAAGTTCCTAGATCATCAACGATTGAGAGACGGCCCCTGTGGTTGCTGGTTCACTTTTGGTCAATTTTGTGTGTTTTCTCCACTCATTATGGAACCAAAATATGAAAATCGTGGGAAATGTAAGTCACTCTTCAGAAAAGCAAGAAAACACAGGAAATTGGCCAAAAGAATTGTGAGAGGGGACATTTCTGTAGTTCCAAGCCACTGGGTTGGTGACACCTCCTTAGAGCAACCACCAGAAACGACTCCAGTCCACAAGGGCTGGAAGAGACTCCCTAGCATATTGTGCCGTCCTCAGCAACAGGCAGCGAGGCTTTGGAGCCACGTGAACACTGTTCATGCTCCAGAGTTCCCTAAAAGGTGGGGTCGAGGGTAAAAGGTGGTGTTGTGAGCGCAGCATGAAAATACAGAGAAAAGAGACTGGAAAGGACTGAAGAAGCCCTATAGCTGATGTTTCTTCTTGGCACATTTTTTGTTTCCAAAAATCGAGTAAACAGTATTACTTTTTATAATGTCACTAATCCCCTTCATGGGGCTGCACCCTCATGACCTTGTCACCCCAAATACCATTCCAGTGCGGGTTAGGGTTCAACATATAAATTTGGGGAGAACATAAACACTTATTCCATAGCAGTCAGGGAGAATGATTTTGGTGGGGGCAGAGGGTGTCTGTCCCTGACATTGAAAATTCATCCCAACGCTAGCAGGACCGTGTGTGTGCAAATATACACGTTCAGCTCTCTTTGAAAAGGAAGGATTAGGTGCCCAGAGAGTGATTGGGGAGTAAACTAAAGGGCTGGAATTAATAAAAGAACAAATGGCCAAAAGTCAGAGAGGAGTTTTATAGAACACCTGAGGGTAATGAACATGTCTGCTTGTTCTATTACATCCCCCGTACTTGCCAGAAGACCTGGTGTTTGAAAGTCACTCTGAAAATATTTATTAGATGAATACATGGGAAGGAGTATACCCTTTCAGTTACTTCCCTACCCACCACGGGAAGGCACCAGCATACCTTGGGGGGCCCAGAAGGACAAGGAGAGATCAAAACATGAGCCCATGTTCCTGCTCTGCCTCCCCCCCGCCCCGAGGGAGGGCAATGCTGCCTCCAGAACTCCTGAGCCCACAGACCCAGCACCCAGTGATACCAGGAGACTGTTCAACATTTGGGCTTCTTGGTCTCCTTGCTCAAGGAGTAAAGAGAGAAAAATTTATAGGGAGCTCCATTCCCAGCGATTGTGGGGATTAACAAAACAAGACTTGCAACGTGCTTTTAAAATTCAGGTGACAAGGCAGGCTGCTGCAGTGGAGGGGACAGGCTTTGCGGCTGGCGGGCAGTTGGGTCACACCAATGAGGAAAGGACTGCAGTCTCCGGATAGAGAGCAGGAAGGGTCAGGCCAACGACATCAGATGGCAAGACAAGGGAAGGAAACAGGCAGTCAAGGGATGGCTAGAGGAAGGCAAGGCCCTTGTTTTAGAAGGTCCCCAAACAAGCCTGACAGCGGCAAAAGGGTGACAGGATGCCCAGGTCCTAGTCCGGTCAGCGACCTTGAACCTCACCTTCCCACCTGGGGGAAACGAGGTGGTAGGATTAGTTGTGGCTAAAGGCCCTTCCAGATTAGTCCATCTATGGCATTCCCAGCTCCTGAAGGTCACCCTGGGGTACTGTCCTGCAGAGGGAGGGACACGGCTTTGGAGCTGCACCCATGGCCTTCAATGAGCTGCACACCTGAGCAGGTCACCGAACCTTCCTGACTCACTCTCCTCATCTCTGACATATTAGACCATCACATGGATGAGGGGTAACTTAGGGCAAGTGTCTAGCTCTGTATTGGCCCAGAGGAAGTACTCAACCCATTCATATTATTATTTTGGTATTCTAAAGAACAATCACATTTGAAGCATGTGATTCTCAAAATATTAGAAAAGTGAAAATTAGAAATTCTACTGGGGATACTTCCAACTCCTAACTCCTCTAATTACTAAGAAGACAAAGGCATTAAAACAAAACAAAAAACCCTGGATGTCCACACAAGGCCCTGAGCACCCAGAGTTTACACTGCAAGAAAAAAAAAATAATTTCCCCCCTAACTTCAGTAGAAATTAGCTCAAAGCATGACCACATCTTCAGAAAACTCACTGCAAGTTAAAAAAGGTGTCAAAAACAGGCTAGTGCCTGGCTGTCACCCCCGAGGGCCAAAATCTATGCCACCATACCATGCATGGCGTGTTGGTAGGCCAGCGCTAACTGCTTTTAGCTGTTATTAGGCTGTGTCGTGGGTGTGTTTCTTCCGCCTGCAGGTAACACACTAGCAACAGAAAACTGGATAACTATTTATACTACCTGGAGTCGTTTTTCCTCCCAAGGAACTCGGAGCAGGTCATTCAGGGAAGGAGAACTCAGAGGGTTCAGGGTGATCAGGGGAAATCAGAGAGGGTACACGGTTTCACTCCGCCTGGCCCGCGGCGGGGTCCCAGCTCGGAGGGCAACGTGATACGAAAGCTGGAATCTCCGTCTATCGGTGTACTAAATTGATGGCAATGAAAAGAATCCTCCCCGGACACAAAAGTACACTTGTTTTCAGATTAATGTATCCTGAATGTAAGCTTTTCAGCCCCTTCTCTGAAGGAGTTAACGCGTGCTTGCTTCAGGCAGGGGCAGAGCCTGGGGAGGATTATTTTTTTAAGGTATTTGCTTGCAGAGGTGACGTGACCACTTGCTCATTAATACACTGAAGGGCTGTTCTTCCCTAGCATGTCCTGATACAAACGCTCAGGGACCCTGAAGAGTTTGTTGAAAATTGGTGGCTGCGGAGAGACAAGCCAGAATGCACACTGGATGGACATGACATGTGTCCCCCTGGCAAAGTCTGAAGTCACGGTGACAGGGCCCCCACTTCCTCCTTCCACCTGCTACAGAGCAGCTCAGTTACCTGCTGTTAAGCATCTCAGCCTTATCTTTGTGTAACCAATGCCTGTTTCTCTTTTCAAAAATGACTAACAGGAATTCAGGGTATTGTGTTGAATTTTAATGGCTTATTTTGTTTCCCGTGTGTTGGTTTCCGAAAAGTCTCAGAGTGGTTTCCTCTCTCCCGCTCCCTTAAAAATAAGACTGAGAATCCTCATCTTTGATGTATAAGATTTTTTTTTTGGGGGGGGCATCATACGGAAACCAATATTTTTGGTTCTTTGAATTAAGATATGGGATTTTCTGGCAGTTTTAAAGTGAGCAAACCAGGGAGTATGGGTTGTGAGTAGTTGTGAGAATCTCCCTCTCGGCAAATGATGAGCACGGCTAGATGGACTTCCTGCAGGTAACAAGGTAAATAATTACACACTTTCTATTAAAGCCATCTCTAAACATTTGATCACTGGTGGAGTAAAGACGTAATTTATGGGAAAATAAGCTTAAGTGTTTCCCCTTTCTTTCTCTCATTTTATTCTTCCTTCTGTTTTTAAATTATTATTATTTTTATTTTTTGTAAAACTAAATTTAGAATTTTGTCTTTAGATGTCAATAATTTCCTGCCATGAAAAAGATTCTGTTTCCAATGACCTTAGCTTAGGCCGAACTTGGTGTGAGTCTTGCTGAAGCTTCTGTGGACAACTATCGCCTTGGCCAAAATCACCAAGAGGGACCAGGCTCTTTACAGCATATGTGTGGCACACCTGTCCCCTAAAAAGAATTTGGTCTCATTGCAAGTTCTAGAGAAGCCATATTGTCCAGGTTTTGGAAGCAGGGGCAGAATTAGCTCTTTCATGTGCAACTATTGGAGGTTTTTGCATAGTTAGCATGTACTGTACAATAATTGTCTTCAGGGGAGAGCCGATTTCTTTTTGCATCCACTGCACATAATTTTTATTGTTGTTGTTGTTGTTTGGGGGGGTTGCTAGGTAAATTATAACATCATTTTAATACATGCATAATTTTTCTTATTGCTCAAAATCTTGTTTGGATAGCTAACGTTTTGCACAAAGTCAATGTCATCTTTAAAACCCAACAATACTTTGCATTTATTAGGCACTCTCTGCTGCAATGAATTAAAGGACTATTAGTGTCACCTTTGAACCCAAATGCTAGAATCATAGATGTTAACTTGTGAACAGACCCTAAGCTTACCCAAGGCTTGATGCTCAAATTGGATTAGAATTCCCTGGGGACTGGTGATCTGGGATTGGGCAAAGTTTTCGTAGACATGCTATCAAAGGATGACTCAGAAGAGAAAAAATAGATAAATAAACTTAATCAAAATTAAGAACTTTTCTTCTGCAAAACCCCCTCTTACAAAGATAATATGGGCTCTGGCCAGTTGGCTCAGTGGTAGAGCCAACTGGTAGAGCCCAGTGGGTGGATGTCCTGGGTTTGATTCCTGGTCAGGGCACACAGGTGAAGCAATCATCTGCTTCTCTACCCTTCCCCCTTCTATCTCTCTCTCTTTCTCTTTCCCTTCTCCTCCCACAACCATGGCTCAATTGGTTCGAGCAAGATGGCCTTGGGCACTGAGTATGGCTTCGTGGCCTCAGCTTCCAATGCTAAAAAAATAATGGCTCCATTGCTGAGCAATAGAGCAAGGACCCCAGATTGGCAGAGCATCACCCACTAGTGGGCTTGCGAGGTGGATCCTGGTCGGGCGCATGCAGATGTCTGTCTCTCTGCCTCCTCTCCTCTCGCTAAAAAAAAC
Source organism: Saccopteryx leptura (assembly GCF_036850995.1). Lineage (NCBI taxonomy): Eukaryota > Metazoa > Chordata > Mammalia > Chiroptera > Emballonuridae > Saccopteryx > Saccopteryx leptura. Next base: position 11,612,834 of record NC_089515.1, on the reverse strand, counting down.
AAAAACAAAAACAAAAACAAAAAAACCCAAAAAACTTAAAAAAAAGATGAAATTATTATAAGCCTCAGACAGGAATAAAATTTGCAAAATAAAATATCAGACAAAGGGCCCTGGCCGGTTGGCTCAGCGGTAGAGCGTTGGCCTGGCGTGCGGGGGACCTGGGTTCGATTCCCAGCCAGGGCACATAGGAGAAGCACCCATTTGCTTCTCCACCCCCCCCCTCCTTCCTCTCTGTCTCTCTCTTCCCCTCCCGCAGCCAAGGCTCCATTGGAGCAAAGATGGCCCGGGCGCTGGGGATGGCTCCTTGGCCTCTGCCCCAGGTGCTAGAGTGGCTCTGGTCGTGGCAGAGCGACGCCCCGGAGGGGCAGAGCATCGCCCGCTGGAGGGCAGAGCGTCGCCCCTGGTGGGCGTGCCGGGTGGATCCCGGTCGGGCGCATGTGGGAGTCTGTCTGACTGTCTCTCCCCGTTTCCAGCTTCAGAAAAATACAAAAAAAAAAATCAGACAAAGGACTTATATCCAGAGTATGTAAAGAACTCTCTTATATTCAACATAAGAAAACCAACAACCTAATTAGAAAACAGGCAAGACTTGAACAGAAACTTCACCAAAGAGGATATAGAAAGATGTCATGGCAAATGAGCATATAGAAAGATGTCATTAGCCATGAAGGTGGTGCAAATTAAAGGTATCCTGAGATTCCACTATACCCCTATTTGAATTGCTAAAATAAAAAGCACTGACAATGCCAAGTGCTGACAAGGATGTGGAGAACGAGAGCGCTCATACACTGCTCGTAGGATGGAACAACAGAAACCATCCTGGCATTTTCTCATAGACAGATACTTCCTGCACAGCCCTCCAATCACACACATCCCTCGGCATTTATTCAAGGGAAATGAAAATGGACGTTCACATAACAACCTGTACGGGAATGTTTATAGAAGCTTTGTTTGTAATAACCCCAAACCGGAAGCAACCCCAATGTCTTTGAACAAGCCAGTTGGGGTACATCCATTCCAAGGAATACTGCTCAGTAAGAAAAGGGATCGAAGGATAGAACACACACACCTTGGATGGATTATGCTGAGTGTAGAAAGCCATTGTCAAATAGTTACATGCTGTAGGATTCCATTTAAATAACATTCCCAACATTATAAAACTAGAGGTTGGACAAGAGGTCAGTGATTGTGAGAGGTTAGAGCTGGGCAAAGGGGGCAGCTGTTAAGGGGCAACAGAAGGGAATTTCTTTGTGGTGAAGAAATAGTTGTATCCTGATTCTGGCTATGGTTATGAGTATCTAAAATTTGATGAAACAACACACACAGACACACATGCACACAATGTTCATGTAAAGATTGTTGAAATCCGAGTAAGGTGTTTACCCGAATTAATATATTGTACCAATGTCCACTCCTGGTTTTGGCAGTATACTGTGGCAATTGTTCTGTCCAATATTATCATTGATGTTATCAGCAGGAAAGCCGAGTGAAGACTATGCAAGAGTTCTCAGTACTAACTCTCCAAATTCCTCTGAGTCTCAATTATTTCTGAATAAAAAATTCTATTAGAAACAGCCCATGAATACATGTAGAATTACAACTGGGCTAAGCGCTACAAGAGACAGAAACACAACGTTATGAAAGCCCGCCGCCATAGAGGGGTTGACCTGGCTGGGAAGGTCAGGAGAGGCTTAAAAATGAGCCGAGATCTAAAGGAAGCGTAGAGGTTAATGAGGTGAAGAGGCCTGGGAGGTCGAATCCAACTCCCCTGACTTAGGAAAAGTTCAATGAGGTAGGAAAATAGCTCTTTCTGTGAGCCTTCAAAGCCAAAACACATGAAAATACAGAAAAGCAGTGATCGCCTCGTCTAAGGTGGGCTGGGAAAAAGTGCAGAGGGAGACCAGAGACGTAGCTAAGAGAGAGGTGGGGGCGTACCCCAACAGGTAGAGTCAGGTTCCCTGGGAGCCAGACCCAGAACCACTGCAGGGCTACTGAGGCACACACAGACCCCCAGGTCCCCAACCAATGCTGGGGCCGTGACTTCCCACCTACAGGCATCTGTGGCAGGTGTGTGTGGGGGGGGGGGTGGGGGGGCTGCGGAAGCAGTGTGCGCCTGTGAGCTCCTTCGGACCTTGTGGAGTGTTCAGGAAGCAAGAAGGGTTAAAGTTACACTCCTTCCTTTTTGACCTGTCTCCCTTACTCATAACCCCCAGCTGCGCAGCCACCCAGGGAGCTGAAGGAGACCCGGGCTCTGCTACCCCCTCCAGCAAGTCCCTTTACCCCTTTGGACTAGAGAGCCTTGTCACCTAGAAAGTGAACTTAGTCCCCGTGACCTCTCAGCTGACTCATCCTTTGGCATTTGGTGATTCCGGACCTCTGACTTTTTAACACCTGGATTCAATATACATTTGCATTTTTTGGTCTAATAGCTCACCTTTATGAAAACTGAAGGAGACTGTCGTGTGTCTATGACAAAAAGGTGCTTTCTTTTAAATCCATCCTTTTGCTTGCAGGAGTTCCAGATAGAAGGCACAGGCAGTGTCTGTGGATCCCTGGAAATTATCTCATTAGGTCAAATACAAAGAACTGTTTCACTCGCTAAGTCCCAATGAAAACGAGAGAGTGCATGTGTGTTATATTGCCTTCCAACTAAAGGAGAATTTAAATTTTCTCTTAATGGTTATTTGACTGAGCTAATATTTATACATTTCATAAAAGTTTCAACATTTTACTTAAAATGCTATTTTTACCCTAGTCCTCTGATCCAAAAGATTTAAATTATATTCATTAGTGATGTCATGTTCATTGTCTGCAGCCATAACATTAGAGTGAACTCAACTGACGGGCAGAAGTGTATTTGCTTAACAAAAAGAGAGTGAGACAAAGGCAGACAAGGAAGGAATTTTTTTCTTGAAGGTTGACATTTTTCTACTGTTCTTCCTTCACCTTTCCACCCAGTCTGATAAAATAATCACAAATATTTTGAATGACTGCATTGAAAGGTGGATTTAGAACATTCAGTACTCACAATGGTCAGATCTAGGGATGCCAAATGGTTATGTGTGGTTTTATTTTAACTCTCAACCAACCAAAACATAGGTGTTTATCTTTAAGCCAGTGGAGCAGAAGCATCTAATTGATCCCACTTGGGAGACAGACGGTGAATAATGGGCCATTATATTTTGACGAGACACACAATTGCCTTGAACTTGTCAGGAGTTCAGGTGTGGGGGTCCAGCTACCTGGGGCAGTGGCTGGAATGTGATGGTTTGCAAGCTCCTGCTCACGCATCTGCCCGCCGCAGCCCTTATAGGGCCCAGCTCCATTTCAAGAGAATAACTCACCTATTCATGAACAATGAGGTTCAAATTGTACTTTTCTTCAACACAACATTAACTCTCAAAGAGCTGGAAATTCAGCACTCGGTTCCATGAGCTTAGATTGCAAATCAGTCACTGAGAACATTATATGAGCAGTAATCCCATTAAATATATCATCTTGCAAATATCTAAATCCAGTTAATTAACTTGTATTGCAAAAGAGCTTGGAGATATAGTTTTCAGAGAGCAACCATACATTTTAGGATCCTAATTATGCTTAAAGCAAATTCTAGTCTCTATACTTTTTATACCAAATAGGTGAAAAACTGCCTTGTAAGGAAAAAATGGATTGATGGAGGGCTACGTTTAGGAGATTTGAACAGAAAAGATATTCAAACATCTCAAAAATTAACTGCTTTCGAACATAAACTTTTCACTTGCATTGTCAGGAGCTTTTTTAATAAAAGGATTAAACAAAGTCTGCCGTTTTAATTAAAATTCATAGCAATACAATGTCATCTTTACAATGATCGCAGAAACTAACTAGCTATGGATTTAGCTATTCTTTAGATTTTATAATAATTTGACTTCAGCATGATACCAGAACTCACAAGATATATAAATTTGTTAAATAATCACATCAAGGACTTAAAAATAAAAAAATAATGATGATAATAATTTAACCTAATGAAATCCCATTATTGAGTTAGAAACACATGACAACAATTGCTTAAAATTTTCCAATGGTCAATAACTACCTGGGATGTACATGTAGTTATACCACTGTCTGAGATGTAGCTATAAATATGTATATTTTCATATATGTGTTTTGCATACAATTTGCATACTCCGTGCCTGTGTTCTCTGAGGACATCCACTCCCACTGGTTCTTCCTTTGTGTGAGCTTCATACCACTGATCACAGTGGGTCTTCAGAGGTATTTGTCAGGAAAATAAATCCTCCCAATATATGCTTTTCATTATGCTTTATCAAAAATCCACACCCTTTAAGTGTGAAACTCAACACTGATTTATTCTGAAATAGTTTAAATTGCCGTTTTTCTTGACTATTGTCTGATGCAAACATATATCTTTTGTTATTCTAAAAAAGAACAGCATTAAAGTATAAGAACACTTTCAATTTAAATAGTGCTCCTCTTCCAAATAGTTCAGATTCTTCATCCTAGGCATAAATCCATTTATATGTATGAAATAAAATGTTTTGTTAAATCTCAGCGCCAATGGAAGGCTGGGGGCAGACAGTTTTTCAAAGATGTCAACAAGATTGGATTTATTCATGCTAAAATCCGTGACCCCATTTGTGGCATCATGGTTCATTACCCTGAAGAATACAGTCCTGAAAATATTCAGAGATTCTTCCCAACAATGTCATTTTCGCTATCCAAATGTCACCAACATAAAACACGCCGCCTCACTGTGTCTTATCAGGTACTCACACCAAAACGGTTTGAGGAGCTTGTATTCAAAGCTGACTTAGAAAATAAAGACTTAAGGTCGCCAACAAGCCTTCTTCAGGCACTTTGCTACAGAAAGTGACTTCCTTCTAACCTCGGAAATAGGAAATTGACTTCTGATAGATGGGTAATTTCAAGGAAACATAGACTCAGTTCAAGGAAACTTCTAGAAACTCTGTATTTTGCTACACTTTTCCTAAGTACTATTTAGCTATGCATGTGAATTGTCCTTTGTTCCTCTCACAGCTCTGTGAGGCAGGTACTATTATTAATCACCAATGTACGGATGAGGACATCTTTAGGCTTAGAAATTTATAAACTCCTCATGGCCAAAATAATCTAGCAAATTATGAGGCTGAGATTCAAATCCAGGCCCGTCAAATCCAAAACCCATACTTTGAACCTTTAAGCTACATGGACACATTATCCTCTGCCCTTAATTTTTGCAGTGCCCAATCTGCCTCTTGTAAACACTGACTGGAATTAGGAATTCTCAAGTAACTTCGTTCGGTCATTTGTCACCCAGCAGTGTGGAGGTAGTTAGACTGATACAGTCCTCTACAAACCACGTGTCCACTGGCAGAGCTCGGGCAGAACTTTGAGCAGAAACATGTGCAAACACCACCTAGGATATGGGTAATGTTGGGCACACCGAGAGTCCCTCACTGATATGTTTCTCCATGGCAACTTGTGTATCACTTGTGTTGACACCTTTCACCCACAATGCAGAAAGAATGGTGCCAGGCACGTTAAAAACTCTTGTGTTCAACGTTGAGAACTGAAGTTGGATTGCATCTAGAGAAAGGGTTAAATGCCTCGCGCGCCTCCCAGCTTTCACTGTCTCGTGGATCATGTTGTCTAAAGGCAAGGTTGCCTGCACCGCACCGCGGCAAACCGAAGAGGTATCCTAATGACAGTATAATTAGAAGTATCATTGTGGTAATGATTCTTTTCATCTGGAGCACGGGCTGCATAGAAAGGGCCTCTCATTCAGCTCCCTCCACCTGCTCACGCTTTCGCCCGGGTTTCTCCCCTTAGGTCAGTAGCGCAGGGTTAATACCAGGTGTTTGACAAGTCCTCAGACTTGGGGCTCATCAAACTAATTAAAGAGAAACACATCCAAATTCTAGTGAAGTATTTTACTTAAAAAAAAAAAAAGCCTCCCATTCATCTGGCTTGGTGGGTTTGATTAATGAAGATGACAAAGGCGCTCTTGTCCCTGCAATCCACAACCACTTGGTTCGGGTTCAGTGGGTCCAGGGAGAGGCATCCAGGCCTAAATCTGGTCTTTCTTTCCTGCTTAGAAACCCAAAGGGTTGAGAAGTTTCTGATTTTATCAGACCCGCCAAGGCAGGAAAGGAAAGACAAAAACATCTTGATCCACTGACTTGACGTAGCCAGAATTTATTTGTTTAACTTAAATACTCCTTAGAAGACTTTTCCACTGTTTATTTATCACACATAGAATAATCCGAGACATTAGGAAAGCATTAGATTAATCAGTACATTTTAATATCTCTAAAACTAATAAACCCTAGAAGGACGCCCTTCAGAGAAATCTTCTCAGTGCCTATCCCCAGCCCCCATCCAAGGACTCTTTGTGGCGCCCCCGCCAAGCAAAGCCCCACTGGTCGTGTATATGATGAACAAGGACCTAGTGGGGTCTGAATTTGGAAAAGGAAAGCAGAGTTTTTTTATTCTAAGAATAAAAAGCTATTTATTTTAATCAAAGGATTTTTAATTCTTATGGATAATTAGGCATCTAAAGTATACCTTGGATAGAATTGTTTGCTGCATTAGCAAGATATGTCTGCGTAATTAACTAAGGAAAGCATTTGAAGATAAATTTGAGCATTTAGATTAAATTTAGATTAAAATGCATATGTTCCTGCCAGGTTAAAAATAAAATCCAACAGACAACTCTACTAATAAATTTAATATATTAAACAAAGCATAGCTATTTAAGATGTAGCTTTTAATAATGTTAACCAAATCATCATGAGATTATAGTTAAAACCCATAAGCCATAAATTCCCTCTCCAAGTCTCCAAACCCTAAAATGCCAAATTAGCCAATCCAATATCTCCTCATTTGGTATTGAGACATTAAATGACATTTTAGGATTATCTTTAAAATAATTCTTTAAGAATTTGAACGTCATTTTTAGTTTTATCATTTATTTGAACCTGAAACATAAAAGCAACATTTCCTTTCAGTAAGTTTCTCTTAAAATTTTGAATTTATTGTGGGGAATGTAAATGTATAACTGATTAAAACTATGTAATTCAAAACATCTTTTCCCTTCTCCTTTTGAGCCGAATGCAAATCCAGTCTTGTCAATATTATCTCTCCAGCTTTGACTAACAATGAACATTATTTTGTATCTGAGAACTGCATTCACATCTGTGATGTTCAGTGGTTTCTAAATTTAAAGTTTTTATATTTAATCAGTAGATCTATAGTCAGGTGACTCTCTCATTTATCCTAAAAGAAGAGAAACTCAACAAATAGAGTCACTTAGAACAATGTGTTCTATGGGTTTTAAGAAATGCTAACTATAGGCCCTGGCCAGTTGGCTCAGTGGTAGAGCGTTGGCCTGGCGTGCAGGAGTCCCAGGTTCGATTCCCAGCCAGGGCACACAGGAGAGGCGCCCATCTGCTTCTCCACCCCTCCCCCTCTCCTTCCTGTCTGTCTCTCTCTTCCCCTCCTGCAGCCAAGGCTCCACTGGAGCAAAGTTTGCCCGGGTGCTGAGGATGACTCTGTGGCCTCTGCTTCAGGCGCTAGAATAGCTCTGATTGCAGCAGAATGATGCCCCAAGATGGGCAGAGCATCGCCCCCTGGTGGGCATACTGGGTGGATCCTGGTCGGGTGCATGCAGGAGTCTGTCTGACTGCCTCCCCGTTTCCAGCTTTGGAAAAATACAAAAAAAAAAAAAAAAAAAAGAAAAAAGAAAGAAATGCTAACTATAAAATGTTAATAGGACATGAGCCCTGGCCAGTTGGCTCAGTGGTAGAGCGTCGGTCGGCCTGGTGTACAGGAGTCCCAGGTTCAATTCCCAGCCAGGGCACACAAGAGAAGCGCCCATCTGCTTCTCCACCCCTCCACCTCTCCTTCCTCTCTGTCTCTCTCTTCCCCTCCCGCAGCTGAGGCTCCATTGGAACAAAGTTGGCCTGGGCGCTGAGGATGGCTCCATGGTCTCTGCCTCAGGCACTAGAATGGCTCTGGTTGCAACAGAGCAACACCCCAGATGGGCAGAGCATCGCCCCCTGGTGGGCGTGCTGGGTGGATCCCGGTTGGGTGCATGCGGGAGTCTGTCTGACTGCCTCCCCGTTTCCAACTTCAGAAAAATACAAAACAAAACAAAACAAAAAAACAAAAAAAAAGGAAAATGTTAATAGGCATTGTGCAAAAAAAAAAAAAAAAAAAAAATAAGTAAAGTTGTTTTGCTTTACCCCATTAGTATAAACATTTAAAAATATGCAGAAAAGTTCAAGAGTAAATAGATTTTTTTTAAAATTCTCCAGGTAAACAAAGCTAAGCAGCCTCCTTCTCTGCAGGACTTCTCAGGGCCTTTAATATTCCAATAATGCACAGGCAGTCTCCAAAAAAGAGAACAGAAAATGAATCGCGTTCCAACCTTATTTGTAGCATCTTCCACATTTAGTGTCCCCTCTAAAATACTTGAGAAATGTTGGTATAAGGCAAATTTAGAGCTTCTATGGTTTCCGTTTGAGAACTCTAACCAAAAATGCAAACCTGGTACCCAACAAGTGTATAAAAAGAAATATGCTTTGGAAAATCATGGGCTGAAAAATTCAGCAACATGTGAAAGGTTCACAGTGTAAAGTTTACAAAAGAGTTTGAAAGCAGATTATCTTGCAGTTGATTTAAATAAGCTACCTTGTTCTCATTTGCTAAACTCTCCTTTCTCAAATGGACGCAGGTTGTTCCAAAAACCAGGCAAGGATTTGAAACTGGCAAGAAAATAATCCAAATGAATAAAGGTTTTGTTTCTCTTTAATACTACCATTACCTTATAAAGTCCCTTAAAAAAAAAAAGTGAAATATGGCAAGTTAGATTTTTTTTTCAATTTAATGTGAACACTGAAAGTAGGATTGTTGATGGTTAAGTCAGCTAGCAGCTTTAGCAAAAATTATTCTAAAATTCTCCTTTGATTCTTGCTCTGCAGTATAGAATCCAATCAATGCAAAATGTCAAGCCCTGTGTTGCAATTCCTGCTACCTTCTAACGTGAAGAATTGGATTTTGGAACTCATGGGCTTTCACGTATTAATGTTGAAATCGAATTCATTTGTGAGCATGTTGTAAGACACAATAAGAAAACTATTATCTAAAGGCAGTTGTAAATTTTTTTTTAAATTTTAATCCTTATTTTGTTTTACTTTTTGCTATAGTCCCAACAAGCACAAACTCAGCCCCCTTAAGCAACCTCATAAAGAAATGACTAATATCTAAAAAGAATCTAAATCTTATCTTTCACTTCTCTTTCCATACCAAAATAGTTCACCATTTTTTTTTTTCCAGAGTCTTCTTTAACCACCTAGGGAACAAAATCCCAACTATGGATTCAAAATGACAGATTTTGTGGGTTTTACTTCACAGAGATGATGTCATTTGTGGGGAATTGTTGGGTAAACCATACACTCTTTTCAGAAACCTGCAATTACTTCTCTGAATAAAGAGATCAATGTCATGTTTCTAGAAATAATGTCTAATGATATGTCTCCCAAAAGGAAGTGGCGTTATTAATTACCTCACTGTGAACACACAGTTTATAGACAGCTCTGAGGTCCACTCGCCCAATTAAGTATAATGACTAAAGCTTCGGTTAGCCCATCTGGACAGCCTTCGAGATTAACAAGCCTGCACGCAGCTTTACAGGACTTGGAAGGCTGATATGCAGTGGGAAGAGCTCAGAGTCTATACCTGGGATGCCTGGGACATTCGGCATTATTATTCAGGAGGACCGGGAAGCCCACACTCTTATTTTTCTAATCACTCAGCTTTATTTCCATGCGAGCTGTGCTGATATTGATCGCCTCCTTCCCCCAATTTCTATGCCGAGTGCATACATTCAAGTCCCACATTAAATAGATATTTAAAATTTTAATATTATACTTATGTACTTATATATAGATTACGTAAGTGTAAATATAAAATTTAAAATATATTTATATACTTATAATGTAACTATTAACATGCATATAATATAGAGTAATTTATATATAATTATATCATAAATTTATATATAAATTGTAAAGGTAATTACATAACTATATATATCTTATATAAAAATATAGTACATAAAAATATATTAATACCCGTTCACATATAAAGTGACAATAATAACACTTTATAACCCAAGGAGGCCAAAGTTAGAAGCTGAAATTTACCTCAGTCAAGAGTAAAGGCCTTAAAACTTTTAAATAATATACTACAAATATATATATAATATATATACATATACACATATAATATAATAATATACTTATTATTATTAAATGCTCTTGTGCTCACAAGTAGCAATGCAGACTGATGACCAAGGCCTTGCCATAAATCCATGTTTTAAAATTAGTTTGTCTTTTAAAGGATATACTGTCTTTTCCATGACAGCACCGATGTAATTTATACAACAGTCCTAGCTTGTTTTTTCTAATTGGCTACAGAAGCTGTGGGCTGAGCTCTGAAGAAGGACATGCAACCCTTAGGGATGGGTTTTCAAGCACCAAAAGGGTGAGGACACCTGGGCCCGGGACCTGGACCCCGCTCCAAGCTCGCGGTGACCTCAGGCGAGTGCCGGAATCCCACGGCAACAGGGCTACAGCTGGACCCCGGCCGGCATTCCAGGTCTGGAGCACTGAGGATGCCTCAGCTGCCCTGGGCTACCCAGCCCCCTGATTGATGACTTCCACAGTGAATCAGCCCCTCCCCACCCCAACCTGGAGGGAATACCACCTCTTCCCCAGGGCTCGGGTGGATTAGGGCTCCCTCCTTACAAGTCTCTTTGAAATCCTGCAGCGGGACACTGGGGGCTGGCCTGACGTCTGGGGGCTTCCTGAGCAAGCTCAGAATGGCCAGTGCCATGTCCTTACCCGAGGAGGACATCTGCCCCGCCAGCTGTTGCTTGACTTCAGGTCATTCCGAAGGTCAGAAGACATGATGATTCATCCAGGACAGGTGGCCACGAAGAGCCCCAGCCGTTCCCTGCGCACAGACACCTTGGCGATTTCCCTCTCTTCCGCGCTGCTGTGAGGCGCAGGGCAGAGGAGCAAGGTCCAAGCAGAGCTAGCAACTAATTACCACTGGACGCGGGAGCTGCCAGAGCTTGTGCTTGTCTTTGAGCACAGTTCCCCTTTCCTTGTCTTTCTTCCTCCCTGCACACATTCACATGTTTGCTGGGAACCAACATTATCGCCTATGAGAAGAAAGGATGAGGCAAGACTGGAATCTCTTCTTCACCACCCCTGACAATGACCTTGAACAAATTTCTCAACCTCTAAGGGCCTCAATTTTCCCGCCTGCAAAATGGGGACAGTACTCTCTATGTCAAAGAGTAGCTGTAGGGATGAAACGAGATAATAAAATACTACATTTAAAATGCCTGATAATTTGCTTACCACAATTGAGGTACTCGGTAAACGTGTGTTTCCTTAGTCCTGCTCCCAAAGTTTGGTCAAAGTATTGTGCCCGTTTGTTGTCACTAAGTAAGGAGGTGCCACTTTCCACAGCTCAGGAAATGCTGGACCCTCCATGGTTCCTGTCTGGGCCAGAGTGACTCTTTCCTTATGGGTGGGTAGGCAGTTGGTGTTGAAGAAGAGGAGTCAGAGATATTGTGTGTCAAATGCACTGTTCACCCCAACTTGGGTGTCAGGGAGCCCCTGAAACTTCCTCTTGGCTTACTTAATTACTTTAATTAGTTCAATCCCTTTGCTTTCATTTGAATATGCATAGCAGGAACATGACCTAAATTTCACACTTTGAGAAGCACTTGTATGTGCACCCCAGGAGACATGGACAAAATGTTCACATCAGCCTTGTTTGTAGAGCAGCATTTAGAAACAAATGAAATCCCCAAAACAATAAAAATTTATAAACAGTGAGATAGTTCTTCAGTTGAATACTATGCAGCAATGAAAAATGACACCATGTTTTGATAAATTCTAGAAACATAATATTGAATGAATAAAAGTGCATGCCATAGAAGAATACACAGGGTACTTTTCTATATATATATGTCAAAACAGGGGAAATAGAAACAGGCATATAGGTGTAACTTAAGAAATGTATACATGAGTTGTTAAACTATAAGTAAAGTGATACCAACAACAAAATCAGGAGAGTGACTATCTCTGGAGCTAGAGACCAGGACAAGATTAGTAGTCAAGGAGGGGGAAGGGAAAACTTCTTGTGTGTTGGTGACATCTTGTTCCCAAGTTGGGTGATGGATTTACAGGTATTAAATTCATAATTATTCTTTCATCCGTATATATGTGCTATATATTCTCGTGTGTGTGCTCCTGGGAGAACAAATATGTATACAAATACATGCATACAAGGATGTTCATTACAGCATAATTTATAGAAGCAAACATGGAAGCAACCAGCACTGTCCAATATAGGAAAATAGTTAAAGTCCTGGCACAATTATTTTTCTCAGTTGTTCTTGGCTATGGGTTTATAAGAATGCAAAGCTAGAAAACAAATAAAGCTGTTACCTCCCCAGATACTCCTCAGGAGAAAGACTGGGCTAGATGTTAGGAGGAGGGATTCCTCTTGCTATTTGGGTTATTTATTGACCAGAGATGTTTATGTAAATGTTATGCCTGCCTTGATTTCTAGCCACAGGAGAACAATGGAAAGTAACCCTAAGCTCACATTTTCTAAAAATACGAGTAATTGCTGGCAGAGCCTTTTTAAAGGCTTTCTCAAAAAGTTTATATAAGCAAGGGAACTAGACTTTGAATTGAGACTCTTAAGAAAGAAATTTGATGGCTGTGCCTCCCACCAGGATGGAGGTGGCTTGGTGTGTAGGAAGCCCTAAGTCAGAGATCAAATCAGTCAAGGGCATCATTGGGTTAGAGCAGGGGTCCCCAAGCTACGGCCCATGCACTTTTGAGGCCATTTATCCGGCCCCCGCCACACTTCTGGAACAGGCACCTCTTTCATTGGTGGTCAAAGCGTGGCGGCACTCACATACAGTACTACTTCAGGTGACGCGGGACGCACGTGCCATGGCTCCGGAAGAGCATCATATCACTTGTTACGGCTAGCAGTGGCAAATATGGAACCGGACATTGACCATCTCATTAGCCAAAAGCAGGCCCATAGTTCCCATTGAAATACTGGTCAGTTTGTTGATTTAAATTTACTTGTTCTTTATTTTAAATATTGTATTTGTTTCTGTTTTGTTTTTTTTTACTTTAAAATAAGATACGTGCAGTGTGCATAGGGATTTGTTCATAGTTTTTTTTTATAGTCCGGCCCTCCAACGGTCTGAGGGACAGTGAACTGGCCCCCTGTGTAAAAAGTTTGGGGACCCCTGGGTTAGAGTTCTCCTTCCTTTTCCTCCACCCACAGCACCGTCCCTGGGACCTCCTGGAGGGTCAAGCAGGATTCGACAAGGCCCCGCCCCCCACACAGTCGTTGGTTCCCAACAACTACACTGCCTTCACATATCCATCGAGGCTAAGATGGGGACCTAGGGTGGTCAGGCCTTTTTTATTTTGGTTCAAGCATCTTCATATCACTCAGCAATAATCCCCAAACCTTTCTTCCAACTGTCGAGTTCACCTTTGAATTCCCCCTTCCCCAGATATCGCCAGGGAACCTTACTGTCTATCATTCTGCCAACAGCCACCTGCTGGGCTGCAGGTCTAAGGTGAACAGTCCTTGGTCTCTGTCACTCCCCTTCTGAGGTCTCAGGATGGAAGCAGGGTCTCCCGGGTGGTTTGGACGGTCTCAGGCTCAGAGAACATCAAGGTCAGCCTTGTATGACAGTGACCATGAGCAGCAGGCAGCCACTCTGTGTTGGAGTGTGGCAAGGCCAGGCCCTCAGAGATGGGCTCTGATTTAGAAAATGCTATGATGGATCCTCTCACACCCGAGCACTCCCTTACTCATTCTCTCAGCAAGTATTTGCAAGTGCCAAGCACCACCCTGATTGCTGGTATCCAACGAAGAACAAGGTAAACACAGTCCCTGACCGGGGCTAGCTCACAATCTGGTGGGGAAAACAGATAAGCAAACAGTCAATAAAAATCCCACCTCTGTGGCCAAGAACTTGGGAAGAAACATAAAAGAAGTAGGACTAGGAAACAGTCAAATTGGAGAAGAATACACTCTAAGCAGGGGGATGGAGAAGCCCTTCTAAGATGGTTGAGTGAAGAAGGATGACAGGAAGCAGGCCCTGGAAGAAAGGAAAGGGGGAAAGGTTCTTAGGAGAATGAGACAGACATGTATTTGGCATAAGCTAAGCAAAGCTCAGTGGGGTGTAAGGGACGGGGGGAGAGGGAGCCTGAGTGGGCAGGTTGACACGGTCCAGATCACGCAGTCCCCCTTCTGTATTGTACAGGGTCTGCTTGTCTGGCACGTGGGCCTAAGGACCAGGTCAGCCTCCTCCTGATGTTCTTGCCAAGCGATGTGGGCCAGCATCAGAGGACCAGTTCTCCGCTCAGACTCGGGGGGCTCCCTGGCCAGTCTTTTCTAGGCTGAGCTACAGAAGGCTCATGTCAGGGGACCCGCTGACTTCCAGCGTGATGGAGACAGCCTCCTGCAAGGCCATCAGCACACTTCCAGGCCAAGGGCACCCATATCCTTCCAGAATGTTATCTGGGAAGCTGTTGTTCAAGAAAGCTAGGTGGATTGGCTAATCCTCGTGATCAGCAGTCCCCCAGGCTCCTCACTGCTTTCCATAAATTCCCTGTATGGGCACTGAGTCATCAGAAAGCATTCAATAATCTCAGGCCATTCAAAGAGCCTGGCTCTTCATAAAACCCAAAGGAGGGCCGGTTGCATGGCTTGCTGGTCCATCTGGCCAGCTGAGGATTAGATAGTTCTGAGAATGCAGAGCTGTGAACAGAGGGAAATGAAGGGGTCTGTCTGGCTCACAGGCAGATGGAGAAAGCAATGCTTTTCCAATCACACCAGACCCTCCCACTCCCAGGCATGGGACTAATGTCTAATAGTCAATTACAGAGAGAGAACACTAAAAGCTGAAAGGTCTTGATGAGACGCTAATAAATGATGAAGGGCAGCTCTGACTTTTCTACTGTATTTTTTCATTATATATATTTTAAAAACCATGCCATGAAATAAACTGTAGAAAAAGTTTTTAAACTGTAATTTCACTATCCTAGCATTAATGTTTTCTTCTTTATATGGTTACTTCTAGTCTTTGCTCTTAAACTTTTTTACATGGTTACAGTCCTATATGCACATACTTGTGCTTTTAAATTTTATATTATATCATAAACACTTTATCATTTTCTTCTAGCCTTTACAGCTAACACGATAATAACTGCATTATTATATTAGCAAATAAATGTATTGTAATTTATCTAAACAAGACCTTTCTTTTGGACATTCAAATGATTTTGGTATTTTACCATTGTGGATAACCCTGCAATTGAGACTTTTATGCTTATAAACTTCTTTTTCTCCAGAATTTTGTTGGAAATTGATATTAATGAACTTTTAATGCATTTGTTTGTGCATAGGTGACCATCTCTCCTTTTCAACCGTCTGTTATTTTTCCTAGATTTACTTCTGAATTGAAGCAGTTTAGCATGAAGCTGCCTTTTGGTGAAGCACTGTCTCTCAGAATGACCTGTGATGCTAAAGATACAGGTGTTATTGTGCCAGCTTCCCATCCAGACTGACCTGGGGTGTCCTGCACTGCTTCTGGGTGGAAGAGAATTTGGGGCAGAAGTTCTCCAGTCTCATTTCTCTCAGCGACTTTTCCCCTCTTAACTATACCTTCTCTTCTCGTGCAACTTTATGGAACAAAGGAGGCAGCTAACCTTCCCGTGGGAAGTGGGGGGAGTGGGTAGGGGCCTCTCCTGAGAAAGCGATGGCCTGTCACCTGGAAAGGAGCTCAAGCCCAGAGAAGAGTGACCCGCCACCCCCCCTCCCCCGTTGGAAGTCCCTCCACCCCGCATGGGGCAGCCTGTGGGTTCTGCCTTCTCTGGGAACATCCTAGCCTCACACTTTCTTAACCAGCTGAGTTAGAGGCATTCACCCCTTAGTGGGCTTCCAGCAAGGATAGGCAAATCTCCTGCCTTCTAAGTCTGCATTAAACTAATCTTCAGCACTTGCAAACAAGGGGACCCAACACAGAAGTATTCTCTTGGGGGGCGGGGGCAGCTTAGAGAAGAATTTTTCCTGGAGATTTTCTTTCTTTTAAAGAAAAGTTTTAAAAAGGACGTGGGGAGGTGAGTAAGGGACAGAAGCGTTTCCCCTTGGACAATTCTGTTAAGATTACCTAAGCCGATTTCTCGCTCTCCTACACAGACAGAGGATAAAGTTCTAGCTGTGGCAACTTGGATAAATCTAAAGAGTGACATTTCTGAGAATGACCTTTATCAATTCATCCATAGCGATTAACAGAGAATTCGTGTTACTATAAAATAAAAAGTGCCAAAGAATTTACTTCTTTACTGTCAAATGGAAATTTGATGGAAGAAACAGCCAAGCAATTAATTATATTTAGGAACCATGCATCTTGGCTTTGAAGTTAAATGTATTTCCCTGTGGCTTTATATTGAGAACAGCTTTTATTAAATTCAATTACTTTTCCCTCTGGTCTGCTCCATAAAGGTGCACTCCTAGCGAAGGATGGCTCTTAACGGAATTATTTCCACTGGAAAAGATGATGATCGAGTAGGGTTGGTCACTGAAAAAAGGGGAGTCCTTTATAAGCAAAATAACAGGTGACAGGGTGTGTTTCTAGGGGTCTCCAAGTTTCACCACTTGCTCATCAGCTGAGCAAAATACATAAAGAAGAGGGAGAAATGGAAGGGTCTCCTTGTCAATATCACTACCTCAGGCTTTACCCTTTCCCAGAAGGGACCAACTCAACACATCTCCCAAAACTCAGACCATAGACTCCTGTCAAGATGTTCCTAGAGTTATAGCTTGTTGGCATCGGAAAGAACAAAGAACAAATGGACGGGAAAGGTCATTGGATGCAAGTCACCAATTCCAGACCTCCGCCTCTACCCATACGAGACCTGAGCACTTCGGTTCTGGGAGCCTTGTGTCTTCACCCGACCAGCAGGCCTAGTGACGCATGCCCTCGCCATCCCATATGGCTGTTATGAGGATCAAACGAGATGGGGAGATAATAAACAAGTGATAATTGCAAAGCATTGGCAGAGTCGTTAATAATAATTTAGGAACCAGCAACTTTCTGTTTCCATGCGATTTAAAATACACTGCGGCTTTGTTGAATAAATTTCTTGCCCAAGTGTGCTCAGTTATATGTTCCTATTCATAAAGAGTGATTTTATCTACCTAAACCACATAAGCAATGATGTTTCTAAAACCTAATATATTATTTGATTAGAAAGTGACTGTAAAAATTGACTGCATCATTGGCCGATCAGGTGGCAGTTCCCAGTGGGGCATTTTCTAACCAAAAGTGTAATGTATTTCTGTAATAAAATGACCAATTTTACAAGTCCCGGGCATTGCTTAAAAAACGGTCGTATTAGGATCAAAAGCTTCAGCGCCACCTGGGACCAATAAGCAGTCTGTTTCCCTCAGAAACGTCACCTACTTTAGCCCCAATCCTATAGTTTTGGCTTAAGACATTAAGAAGCATGGAAAACACAAGGCAAGTCCAAAGGGCTTATAGAAGAATTATGCAGGTAAAATTCATATTACGGGTAGAGAATTTTCCTCCTAGTTCGTTACAGAAAGGAGTCAAGATTACAGCCACAATCAGCATGCCTTCCACCAGCAACCAGCTTTGAAATGCTCCGCAGCAGGATCTACAAGAAGTGACCTGCCTCAATGGCCTGGCTAAATGTCACTGAATTTGGTTGTTCAGGGTCCTGCTGTCCTCCCTCGTCTTTCATCATTGATACTGTTGGGGACACGAGTTCCAAGCAATGTCGGTTTCATCGGGCATATCACTGCCACTGCATAGGGAAAACCTCTTTAGTGACAGAAGATCATTAAGCTGCCATATCAGGACTTCATATCAGGATGGACCATATCTTCTGCCAGCTTCTTTGGAGACGCTGGAACTGGCTACTCCGTTGGCTTTAAAATGCATGAAAAACTTAGACATCTGGATGTGCTGACATCACAGCACCGTGATAGAATCACTGAAAAGTTACATGTGCTATTCAGAGAGTGGGATCAAGGTGGCACACAGGAGACAGTTCTGAGCTTCAGGGAACACGGTATGAACAACCCAGAAGGAAAAGCAACAACATGGCTGCTATCTTCTCCTTATCAAAGGGTTGCGAGGACTGTCTACCAGGTCCAATGAGTTCATCTAGGAGGCTGGGGAAAGACATAGGAAATCTGCTGGGATGAGCTGCATTAGGAAAAGAGCATATCTGTCTACTTAACACTAAGTGTTCAATAAATGCTTAATATATACAAGAATGAACAAACTGCTGATAGCTAAGGCTAAGATGGGAGGCCTTGTCCGCCATGATGGAATGCGCACAGTTGTCTAACCTCTCCTTACCAAACATTTCAAGGTCTCTTTCCCAGGGAGACCACTAAGATGACTGGGCTGAAGGCGGAAGGAAAGCCCAACCCCTAACTCCACTCCTCAGGGACAGAGCAGCAGGAGCAGGAAGGAACTTGATGAGTCTCAGGATGTTTCCATTGATATTCCCCAGTTTGAAGGTCAAGAGCTCATATTGGGGTCAAAATCTTGAGAGGCTGGCCCAGTGGGGTTCTTTTCAGGGCAACAGCCCCAAACAAAAAGGCTGAAAGCTTAGGACCAGCCTGTCCCCAAGACAAGACTGCCAGGTGGGAGGGCATCCACCCTAGCAGGATCTGAGGAAATTCCTCTCTCTCACCCAGATTTCTGCAAGAACACTTCAGAAACTTTCGTATTAACAAAGATTCAAAAGGACACTGAATTGACTGAAACCCTAATCATTAGCAATAAGCCAAGATCAGGAAAGAGAACAGGGAGATTTAAAACCTAATTGCTAGATGACAAAACTTTGATAGAATCGTTAACAAGAATCTCAATAATTTAAGAATTCAAATTAACAACATAGACTAAGAACTTCAGAACTTCTACGGGAAGCCGGAGGAGAATGTTAGGCTGGCTTGATTTAGCTTCTGCTCTTGCAAACAAAGGATTCATACCAAAGTCACTTAAAAAAAAAAGAATAAAATAAATCT
The DNA here is from genome assembly GCF_036850995.1 of Saccopteryx leptura. Taxonomy (NCBI): domain Eukaryota; kingdom Metazoa; phylum Chordata; class Mammalia; order Chiroptera; family Emballonuridae; genus Saccopteryx; species Saccopteryx leptura. Next base: position 11,593,646 of record NC_089515.1, on the reverse strand, counting down.
ATATAAACTGTATCTTTTTTTACTTTGTCTGATTACTGCACATTCCAACACCTTTAGGGGAAGACTATTCTGGAGCTGATAGACTTTTCCTCTTGGATCTCAAGGTGGATTTCATTGTAATTTTAGAAAAAGAAAGGATGGGAAAAACCAGATCGCCGCCATTCAAAACTCTCCTGAGTGCCCTGGCCCTCGGGAAGAGGCCCAGTTGTCTTTGGGGCAACCATCCAACTTGACCTTCCTTCAGCTTAGTCTCTCCTCCTGCCTCCCACCCACTGTGCCCCTTCTAATCACGTAGCTAGCATTGACAAAGGCTTACTGCATTTCGTGTACTCTTCTAAGCATTTCACATATGTTAATAAATGAGTTGACTCATTTAATTCTTACAACAGTTATTCCATTTTAAAGATGAAAAAACTGAGGCTCCGAGAAACTCAGTGACTGCTCAAGGCCAACAGCCAGTAAGCATCAGAGCTGGGATTCGAATCCAAGCAGTCTGGCCCGAGTCCATGTTCTGCACCCTTCCGTCGCCTCCTCCGTCGTTCAAAATCACTACGGCTTATCCCTTTCACTCAGATTTTGGAGGCTAACTAGTTCAATAACTTCCCTAGTAATGTGGCTAACGATAAAAGAAGATAACAATAATTAGCACAATGCCTAGCCTATAACCGAAATTCAATAAATATTCAGCAAATGAATAAACAAGTCTTATTTTCCCTGAAGAGTTACATCCTCTTTTATTTATTTATTTTTTTCAAACTTCTTCCCGGGTAGTGTGGCAAGTTTTCACCTTACAAAAATTACACTTCACAGGCCAAAGCAGTAGAGTGTGTAATCACAATCCATTTAGCTCAGTAATTATACCTTAAAGTGACGAAATCCAGCTGACGGTGCATTGAAGAGACGAGGCGTTGAGTAATGCTAACACCACGGTGACATCTTTCCAAATGACGAGACCACTGGCAAAGATAGAATAGGAGGAAAGTAAGGATAAAGAGAGGCACAAAGGGGAGCCCACAGGATCAGAAAGTTTGGGTCAGAAATTCAGGAGGAAAAGGAAAGTAAAGAGGGGATGAAAGTAAAATAGTAAATACGGAGTCATCCCGGGCACGAGGCTTCCTGGAGGAGCGGAAACGGGGCCAGAGCCAACTGCAGAGGCGCTTTGGAAAAGCAAATGTCATTAAAAAAAAAAAAAAGCAAAACTCAAATAAATAACAAAACCTGCCCTCGGGTCCTGATAAATGTAACTTGTAACTTGTCACATCCAAAAGAAAGGTCAGCAAACGAGGATGCTGAGAGATAGAGAAAATAATCCAGGCGAAGGGTTTTATTTTCAGAATTGGATTTGCTGGCTTATTTTTAAAAGGAAGGTGAGCACACAGATGTTCAATGACATCAGTTCCCAGGAGTGGCTGGTGCCCATTTGCATACCCTCAAATAAAAATAAAGAAAACTCGCTAAATTCCTGGCCTATTTAACTGTCGCTTTTAAGACAGGGCAGAAGACACACTCTCACCGAGCGAGATGGCATAGAATGCGCATATCACAGGTTCTGAGGATTGTGTTGCAAATGTTCTCCCTGTTCTCTGATGGATGTGGGCTTGTTGGGTTGTTTCTGGGGTCCACAGGGCATTCTCCGAAACCCATGCAGGTTTCTAGCTGATGTGCGTTTACAAACAACAATTTATCTCTTGGAAAGAATTTGCCCCAAGTCACCAGGAAAGAAGGATTTATTGTAAAATGTGGGGGAAATTGTCAAACTCTTTTCCTGCCCTGAAGCCTTTGCAGATACTCTTCCTTTCCCCATCACTGGGTTGAGTCTTCCCAGCCTCAGGACTCCTCACAGAGTCGCAACTCAGGAAGGCTCTTCCTTCCTGGTCTCAAGTAGAGGCCCTGACTCGACTGACTCATAGAGCTCCATTCCTTTCTTCCCAAACTTGCTACAGCTTGTAAGCATGAACCAAGGATTCTGTGTTCAATGTTCTTATGTCCACTGGACTGGAAGTTCCATGAGAACAGGCGCTGTCTTCATGTTCACTAATGGATTCTCGGAGTCTAGCAGCATGCCTGGTGCATGCAGGGCGCCTTGTACACACAGCAGGCCTCGAGATATCTGCTTCACAAATGACTGCAAAATTCTAGCTCTATGGAGCATGAATTAGGCTGACAAAGCAAAGTAGCTTTCAATGAAAAGATCTTAAGGTTAAAAATATAATGTTTAATTAGAAATTCACTCCAAAGGGCCAATTCATCAAGGATTCACTATTGAGGATGCCAACCCTTTGTACTTGTTTGTAATGTACTTGTAATGCTATAGAAAGTTCTTCAAGCAAATGTACAGACTGTTTGGGCCAAGCAAAATATAACATTCTCATGTACTATTTGGCCCACATCACCACCTTGCAGTCTCCCTCTCTCTCTCTCTCTCTCTCAATCGTGTGTGTGTGTGTGTGTGTGTGTGTGTGTGTGTGTGTGTGCATGTGAAATTTGGGGAAGGGATGGTACTTAAAATGCAGATTTGAGTTCATCATATTCAATTCATAGTGTGCTCTTATTCCGTGCACTTACTGTTGGATGCATGGCCCTCCTTTTTGTATATTTAACTGCACTGTTTATTTATCCTTCATTCTCTACTCCCACCACCCACCGCACTACATGCAACCTCTCCAACTGACTAGTGTGTTTTGCTTGTATGTTTTCTCGTTATTCTGCATAAAGGTATTGTTAATGTACACAAATGGCACAGTCATATAGATCTTATTCCATTTCTTACTTTTTTCTTTTTGTCAAGACTATGTTTTTTCAAGTCAATCTTTCTTTCTGTGTGGATATCTGTTCCATCACCTCCAACAGCTGCACAGTATCTATGGTGTGCCCTCCCCATGTTTGACCGGCCCACACTGCCAAGTCGCTTCCAGGACCAACTGTGAAAACCAATATTGCGATGCACATCCTTGTACTGGCCCTTTGGGACCCCTGGAGCAGCTGGGCCATAGCTGGAGAGGCAGAACTGTGGAGTCATGGGTGTACTTGCCTGTGTGCACAGCGCCTTCCATCCCAGTGCGTGCAGGAAGGTGCCTGGATTCCTATACCCCAAATCCTGGCACTGTCCGACTTCCTTCTTTCCGGCCTGATGGAAAGTGATGCTTCATTGCTCTATGGAATCCAGTGAGTACTTCCAGAATTAGCGCAATCATTTTTCTTGGCAACCTCAAAAGACTTTTTTAATTATTTATTCATTTTTAGAGAGAGAGAGAGAAAGAACAGGGGAGGAGCAGGAAACATCAACTCCCATATGTGCCTTGACCAGGCAAGCCCAGGGTTTCTAACAGGGGACCTCAGCGTTCCAGGTCGACACTTTATCCACTGCGCCACCACAGGTCAGGCCTCAAAAGACTTTAAAAACTCTTTGGGTTCATCTTCACACCTGAAAGGCAGGTGATTCTCCGCATTTTCGAATTGACTCATTACTTATCGAAAGACAAGACCAAAATCTTTGGGATGTATGCCTCTTGAACTCCGACTTCCACCTGCTAGCGAGTGAGGAGAGCCTAGCTCCGCCTTTCCAGCCACTGTATGCCGCCACGGATTCCGCTCAGCCGTCCATCACGGCAATATACTTCTTGAGTGGGAATAAAACATACTTTCTAGAGCGAGGTTGTCAATTAAAAAAAAAAAGAAAGTCACATAAGTAGATATTCAAGGATAGTTTTCAAAGTGAACCTTTTCAAATGACTTCTCAAAAGAGAAAAAGCCACAGTCCCACTTTGAGATGAAATCCACCCTGGCCGCAGAGAAGTGATTGCACTTTACTAAGAAAACAAGGTGATTATCTGGTCCAGTCTTGACTGACATTGCCTTGTCATTCCAGAAGTGATTTTCTTCCTTTTTAGTATGGCATAATGTAATCCCCCAACACTGAGGTACTTCATTTTTTTCCCCTAAAGAAGGAGGCTTATCATGAATGATAAGCAAATTTGTCAGCATTTAGCACAAAGTCACTTCCATCAATCTATGAAGAGAACTGCCTGGGGGCTGGAAGGGCTCTGCTGACACTGAGACCCCGGGCTCTGGAGAGGGGCTGTTGGGTGTGTGGTGTGTTTTGTTTTCCATTCTGACATCGCGAGAATATTATGGGTAATTTAACTTTCGCTAAAATATCGAAAATCCCTCTAATCAAATAAATGTACTGAAAAGCTGCCTAGATTTAAACGGCCTTACTAGTCATTTACCCGAAAAGATTGATTTCTCTAAGAGGATCCAGCTGCAACTTGCCTTGAGCATTGTACAAATTCTTTAGGGGAACTGATGACTCTTTTCCTTGTCAGTCTGTTTGAAAATGATACTCAGTAGTTCTATCAGTGGGGGGAGACTTGTTTAAACACATTCAGAATGCTGTTCCCATTTCCATTGAATCTAATCCTTCTGCTTCCCTTGTTAAGGAGGTTTTAAGGTGAACACAACCAAATTTGTTCTATATGAGCTGTTAAAACCCAACAGTAATACAAAGAGGCCCAAAATAGCTCAGCTGGTCATTCCTATAAGCAATGCAATGCTATTTATTTATACGACAGAAGGATAATACCCAAAAAGATCAAAAGAAGAGTGACAGAGAACTCTTGTTCACAATTAAAATGAATACAATTAAATTTCCTAAGCCTAAACTGCAGTTTGCTCAGGACAGAGACCAACCTTAACTTCCTTTATGAACCCAGGTCCTGGGAACGAGCCTGGCTTCCCACAGGTAAGTGCTGATTGACTTATTGGAATTGTAGGGGCGACAATAAATTACACCCCTTTCCTTCCCAACCGGAAACACACGAAGGAGTCAGACAACTGGAGACAAGAATATCAACTGTATGAAAGATAAAAGTAAATTAGAGAGCACGGCTGCATTAATCCTATTCAGAATAGTCTTTTTTAAAAAATTTTATTTAGAAAATTAAATTAACAGGGTGACATCGATCAATGAGAGTCCATAGGTTTCAGATAGAGTTTTCTATGGCATTTGAACTGTTGATTATGTTGTATATCCGTCACCTGAAGTCAAATCATTCTTCATCATTTATATTTGTTCCTCTTTATTCCCTTCCCTCCCCCCTCCCCCATACACCCCTCCTGGTGACCGCTTCCTTCATCCTGAATTAGATGGAGTTGGCCCCACAGTCAGGGGCAGCTCTGGCCAACTAGAGGTCCCCCTACAGATGTGGAGCCTGCCCACAAGCTCACTGCATGACTGAGATGCCCTATAGAACACATGCGTCCTGTGGACAGGCCGACTGGAAGGATGCTCAGCTCCCTTTCCAAACCTGCCCATCAGGTAAGCCACACCCCTTCCTGCCATGGGAGGGTCAGACACAAGCTGAAAGTGTTCCAAATGCTTTTCCTTTCAAGAAACACAGTGATAATGGAGACCTACAATTGCAGACGTGAGGGCTTAGTAAAATGGGGAAGAAACATGGGTTTAAAATAGTTTCATTATCTATATGGGCTCTACTGGGGCTAGATTTTCAACTCTATTGTTGTTTGGTAGCCAGAATATGTAACTATTGGCAAATACCCCTATAACTAACTTTAAAATTTATGTCATAGACCCACGTTATAAATCTTTCTTTTGTGTAGATTGTTATGTTATTGCCGAAGGAATTATTTGATCGCACTTTTATTTATCCGTTTGCCTTTTCTTCTGTTCACTGACACGATTTGGTATACTCTTTTTGCAACCTGTTGCTGGGGCAACTCAGTAATTCTAAGCTTAGGCAACTATTTGAATCAGGACACTGTTCTTTAATGACCTTAATTGGCTGGAAAGAAAAGTCCTTGTTATAGGGCTCTCTATTCTGTTTTGGGTTTCCAAATTTCCGGATGTGTGACAAATATTAAACAAACGATCACTTTGATTTGCGCTCTCGGGCTCAGATCAAAGCCGCCCTCATCAAACACTGAGGGAGAGGTGATGACACAGGCATGGCTGGGCGGTGGAGAACTCAGACGCGCAGGCGTGGGCGTCCAAGGGTGTTCGCGGAGAGGCCCCTCTGAGAATCAGATCAACAGGGAAGACACCTTGGTGCTGATGCTCTGCAGGCATCTCCCCCACGCTCTGGTCTTTGATTTTCATACGGTCCCTTTTATGTTACCCTAGCCCTGGGTTTAGCTCAGGTTTGATTGCTCAAAATTGAGCTACTAGGATTATGAACGACATGAAGACCTTCTCTCAATGTTGAAAAGGCCTTTTTTCAAAATAATCTAGGGGGAGAAGGTCAAACCTTGACCACTGTATTGTATGGTCACAGAATGATAGGGTGGGGGAAACTGTAGAGATCTTCAAATCTGCCAGCCCCTCACCCAGCTCATCAATAGCTAGGGCAGGGCTAGAACTTGCGTTTTTCAGGTTCTCTATTAATCTCTGCTTCTCAGATGTTGAAAACGTTAAGGAGGAATTCCCAAGAGTCAAGAGGAGAAGGCAGTGTGAACCCTCCTTAGGTACCTACATTCTGTGCACAACACCAATTTGTTGGAGTGTTTGACTAAGGTCCGCAATAAGTGGCAAATAACATGTTCTAGCCCCAAACACGAGTCCCTTGGATCCCATCATTTTCTAGCTCTCCTTTCATTTCTCTCCTCAGTACATTTTTATACTCTAGTCACTGTACTGATAATCCAACCTCCCTGGACAGATCACAGCTCTAATCTGGTAAATCCAGGTAAGAACTGATCCATGATTTCGCTACCTTGCTCGAACTTACCCGGAACGTAAATCATTCTGTTGGCTTCCACTGTTCAAGATTTATTTGTTTTAGGTGGTGGTGTTTTGTTTTTGTTGTTTTTTTTTTTTTTTTTTGGGGGGGGGGTCCTGGGGATTCCGGTGCAAGGATAGGAAAGGTTTTGGCATTAAATTTCAAAGCGTGAAAGTGAATAGGTCAAAACAAGGGTGAGAAGGGGCGGGAGCGCCCCCAGGAAGGAAGAGGCGAAGGCGCCCTTCCCGCTGCGGAGAAGAGCAGGTGACTAAAAACACCTTGGGCAGCCATGTCTGGAGGCGAGATCTGGAAAGGCCGAGGTCAGGACCTTCCAGATCTCTGAAGAGGCCACCGGCATGTGCATTGTAGGAAGAGCTGGACACCTGGGGCGCCGCAAACCCAGCTCGGGGGAAAGGAGGGCAGGAAAGGCCAAAGAGGCTGACAAGAAACTCGTGACAGGCCCAGAGGGAAAGGGGGGGGCAACCCACCCAAAGAGGCCCAGGAAGAAAGACTTCGCCAGGTGGCACCACTTCGGTTTAATTAGACAAAGGCTTGGGGGTGGGGTGTGAGGGCTGAAAGCAGAGACACCTGGGAGTGAGAAGGGGGGTTGGGGCAAAGGTTGAGAAAAACAAGCCACCTGGGACCCCGACTGAAACAGTCCCGCCAGAGTAAGGTGTGAAGGAGGCAGGTCAAAGAGGAGGACGGAAACCCGAGCGCAGGACGGGAGGCGGGCGGGGGCGGGGCAGAGGCAGGGGCGGGCGCTGCCCATTGGACTGCCTGCTGTTTGTCAAAGGAGGCCAAGTGACGGGGTGTGTGTGTGTGTGTGTGTGTGTGTGTGTGTGTGTGTGTGAGACAGGGACCTTACCAAGAGAGCGTCCTCAACTGAGAAAAAGAAGGGATACATGTCAAATCAGGCGGGGTGGTAGACAGTAGAAGAGACCAACCTAAAAAGTATTTTTTCTTCTTTAAATTTTTTTTTGTTCTAAATATCTGTTCATGAACAAGATGATTTCATGAATCAAATCAGATTCTTCCTCTCCATTTATTTTCTCTTGAAAATTCCTAACTTAGAGAAGAATGGAAAGCACAAGGCACTCTGCAGACATATTTCTTTCACTTCGATTTACAAATCAGCACTAGATGTGCTTTAGCCTTCGCGCTAGACTCCTCCTCCTGAGCCACCGTAGAATAAGTTGCAAACACCAAAATGCTTTACCCCTAACTAGTTCAACATGCACTTCCTGGAAATAAGGGCATTCTGTTACATACCCTAGAAAATTGATATTTAATTTACTTAATATGTAGTGCATATTCCATTTCCTCAATTTTCCCCCAACATCTATGTTTTTTGGCTTAAAAAAAATCCAGAGGCCCTGGCCGGTTGGCTCAGCGGTAGAGCGTCGGCCTGGCGTGCGGGGGACCCGGGTTCAATTCCCGGCCAGGGCACATAGGAGAAGCGCCCATTTGCTTCTCCACCTCCCCCCCTCCTTCCTCTCTGTCTCTCTCTTCCCCTCCCGCAGCCAAGGCTCCATTGGAGCAAAGATGGCCCGGGCGCTGGGGATGGCTCCTTGGCCTCTGCCCCAGGCGCTAGAGTGGCTCTGGTCGCCGCAGAGCGACACCCCGGAGGGGCAGAGCATCGCCCCCTGGTGGGCAGAGCGTCGCCCCTGGTGGGCGTGCCGGGTGGATCCCGGTCGGGCGCATGCGGGAGTCTGACTGTCTCTCCCCGTTTCCAGCTTCAGAAAAATACAAAAAAAAAAAAAAAAAAAAAGAAAAATCCAGAATCCAAAATTTGTGCAATACATTTAGTGATGTTTCATTAGACGATTTAAATTTGGAGTGACCTTTTTTTGTGTTTGTTTTTCATAATATTGAAGTTCAAAATGGACTAGAATACGCCACACTGAATTTGTCTGATTGTTTTCTCATGATTAGATTCAAATTAAGTGTCTTTGGCAAAAAATAGTTAGGAAAAACTATCTTTTCTAGAAGGACAGCATACCTTAAAAGTTTCCACCTTACCTACATGAAACAAAAAATCATCAAAGTGGCATTAAACTGGCTCATTTCTTTACAATTTACACTGATGTCATGATTTCTGCAAAAAAAAAAAAAAAAAGATTCTCAATAAATGTTTCAGTCACAATCAGATCAATAAAACAGTTATTAAACACCCAGTTATGAACTGAACTCTGAATTTGATGCTAAGATTCCAAGCAGAGAAAGCAATCTGATAAAGAAAATGGATTCTAGAATTTAGCTGTCCAACTCATTACAGAAAAGGAGAAAGCAAGTCCCGGACTGAATTCTGTAAGACATTTGTCATCGGAAACATGATGGGCATCCCTGGCATGATGTGATGGGGTGCCCGGCAGAGGCAGAGGCAGCATCAATCTCCACGGAGAGCCCGGGTCACGGAGACTCGGCACGCTCACGGGAAGGGCCCCGCGTGTTCTGGACGCCAGATGTGTGAGTGGGGAAGCTGACAGTTTGGAAAATGGAGGAGCCCGACTCCTATTCTCGGCCAGATGGGGAATCACTCGTCTCAGTGGGGCAGTGCTTTCCTGGTGGCTCTCTGCACGGGGTTTTCCACAGACAGCCCCAATTATATAGAGTGGCTAACGTCTAAAATCAGATAATAGTCAAGTATTTCTGAAATGGTCAAAAGATGCATCTTATTTAATTCTGAAAATGGCCTGTGCATATGATAAAAAAAAAAAAGTTAAACAGACCAAGAAGGATTTATTAAAAAAATTAAGTCAGTCTGTCTCCCAAGCAAATACCCAGTCCTATTCTTCAGAAATAACCACCGTCTCATATATTCTTCCAGGAATGTTCCTGCAAAGACACCCCCCCCCCCCATACATATTCTAATGTGCAAATTCCTGGAGCACTCTTGATTTTTCTGATGCCTTTTCCTCCCTTATTAACAATGTAGCTTAGATATTTCATCATATCAGCTTATATACAGATCTCATGTTTTTTTAAGTGCTACACAGTATTATTCTATTAGATCCACCAAATTGTTTGACTAGTCACCAATTTTCAGTGTTTCATTATTATCAAGAATGCTGCAATTGCCCTGGCTGGTTGGCTCAGCTGTAGAGCATCGGCCCAGTGTGTGTAAGTCCCAGGTTCGATTCCTGGCCAGGGCACACAGAAGTGCCCATCTGCTTCTTCACCCCTCCCTCTCTCCTTCCTCTCTGTCTCTCTCTACCCCTCCCACAGCCAAGGCTCCATTGGAGCAAAGTTGGCCTGGGTGCTGAGGACGGCTCTGTGGCCTCTCCCTCAGGCACTTTAGAATGGCTCTGGTTGCAATAGAACAACACCCGAAGGGCAGAGCATCACCCCCTGGTGGGCATGCCGGGTGGATCCCGGTCAGGCGCATGTGGGAGTCTGTCTGACTGCCTCCCTGCTTCTAACTTTGGAAAAAATACAAAAATAAAATAAATAATAAAATAAATTTTAAAAGAATGCTGCAGTCATCAATGTAGCAAGTGCATGTTTACAGACATTCTGAAATATTTGTAAGGTAAATTCCCAGATTAAAATTGCCGGATCAAAATGGGTACACATTTAAGATATTAATAATTTTGTGCAATTACCCTCCAAAGAGTTTGTCTCAAGGTACACTCCAAATGACATATGAGAGTACCCTTGTCCCCTTCTCCTGGCAAGCCAGGGCATTAATAGTACTGAGCCAACTGATAGGTGAACTGTGGCATCTTGTTTTTTCTAATTTGCAGATGTTTAAAAGGCTTTTGGGATTTCTTCTTCTGCCCGTTTGTCTTCTAATATTTCCCTAATAGTTCATTTTTTTTCTATACACTTCATACTTTAAAAAAAATATTTATTTTATTGATTTTAGAGAGAGAAAGGGAAAATGTAGGAGAGACAAGAACATTCATTCCTATAGGTGCCCTGACCAGGGATTGAACCAGCAACCTCTGCACTTCGGGACAATGATGCTCTAACCAACTGAGCTATCCAGCCAGGGCAGTTTGTTTTTTTTCTTGTGGGGTATATATAAAATATATAGGGCTTTTTATGTAACAGAAAATCAGATTTTGTCATATATGTTGCAATCTTCTGTCCATTTTGTTCTTTGCCTTTTGACTTTGTTTACAGTATTTTTTGTTGCCCAAATGTTATCAAAGTTTTCTGTAGTTCAATACACTTTCCTTTACAGCTTTTAGGTTTTATGCCTTCAACAGAGAGGACTTCTGGGCTCTGAGGTAATTATTAAGAAACAAAACTCACATTTTCTGGTACTTCTCTTATTTTATGTTTAAAGTTTTAATCCATCTAGAATTTATTTTGGAATGGAATTTGTGTTTGTTCCAGACGGCATTCAGTTGCCTTCAGTTCATTTATTGATTGACCCATCTTTTCCCCATTGCTTTGATGTTTGTTTTCATCTTTTGAAGGTAATTATTTTCAATAAAAAGGCTAAAGCAGACATCATTAGGTCCCAGTTTTGAAAAAAATTTTTAGTAAGTTTATTCAATTTGGAAGCGACAGGGGGAAACAAAATCTTTTATATAAAACTCTTATTCCAGTCAGTGTTTTGCTACTTTTTTCCCCCCTTCAAACTGAAGAACTCGTATGTCAAATGTTTATGAGGGTCTCTTAAATAAAATTTACTTTCATTCATCTTTCATTTCTAAATGATATGGTTGGAATTCCAAATGTAGAATGACAATAAATTCTCTGCAATGCAGAAAAGGGTAAGGATAGCCATTTGTATCATTACCTTTAATTATTCAAAAACTGTTTCTAGAGACAACTCTTTATTTTGTTTCCTTTTGAAATTTTGCTTGGGAACATCTCCCAGGTTTCAACCACATTTTTTCAAAATTAATCTTACGGGTTAACTAAAAGAATCATGGGAAATTTTCATGTGAGCTCATCATTAGTTCTCTATGCTACCGAATGGAGTCAGTGTTCCTCAATGACGTGAAGTTCTGCCCTCACAAGAAGAGAGTACTGAAATGCCATCAGTTGGTGCTGCTATAATTAACTCAAGAATACTTACCTGGTTACTTCAACTTCAGTAACCTTAAAAGATCCAAAATCATTCCTTAAAAAATGGGGGGCAGGGAGCATGGACTTCATGAACCCTTGGTAGACATCACTCATTGGTCATGGCACTATTTCCACTTGTCCGTCTTTCCATTTCTGTATTACTAGAGTTTAGAACAGTGCTTGTTGGCACATAGTAGGTGGTCAATTTGTTGAGTGGGAGAAAGGAAGAATGAATGGATGGATGGATATTGGATTGGACCAATGGATGGATGAGAGAGCCCAAAGGAATCTTCGCCCACTTCCACGACCCAACAGCAAGTGTTAATTGATGGATTACCATCCAGGATGAAATCTGTTTACCATGCTGTACTGAAGGTTATATTTTGGACTCATTCTTCCTGACTGGTCAATGAGAGACATATATATTGTATAAAGCACGTCAGTCAGAAAAGCTTATCTTGCCTAGTGTTCTCATCAAAATAATTTATTTATGTTTGCATCACGATATAACTTGAAGACCTATTTCTATATCTAGAGTCTTGTATCTTATATATGACTCCTAATCAGAAGTTGATTGATGCACCCCGTTTCAATTAGGGACCACTCAAGGCTTCCTTCGTTCTCATTAATTGCAAATATAAGTCAAATTAGAGGGGGCTCCTCCCTTCATCAAGGACAATAGCAGTGTTTTTGTAATAACCATGGTTGCAATATTTGAAAGTGCAGATAATTAAAATCTCAGCATGCTGCCATTCAACAACAAAAAAGTAAAGCCTTCCTACACAGTATTTCAAAGAACCAGCCTCTAGACTCCTCCCTCCCCTTCTTCCTCTAACATGCATTTAGGGAGGACCTAGAATGGGACTTGTGACCTGTAAGTGGTCGGGAAGCAAAGTGAGCAGCTATTTAGTTCTGTTCAGTGTGCAAACAGCGGAGCAGGCTAAGTAGACAAGTACACAAGTCCCTGCAGTCGGGGCGATAAGCCCTCACTGAAACAAGGAAACAAATGAAGAAGCTGATTAAGCATGCTTATCAGATTTGGGTAGACTGCCTGCAATTTGAGATGAATATTTATTTTTGCCTGTTCCCCATTTACCCTGGCGATGTTTTTTGAAGTCCTCATTTCCAAGGTTCAACTCCCAGTGCCTATTTAAAAATAAATAAAAACCTTCACTTTAAAGAAGGTTCCTTTAAAAGATAACATCACTGTTTATAATAGATATCTGTAACAACCGTATAGATCTTAATAAAAATCACCTGATCACTCATTCAGCCAATACTTGCATGTCCATTATATACCAGGCACAGTTGATGTTGGGGCTACAATGACTAGAGGCCTCCAACTCTTTGCTACAAACTCTTAGTATATTTTTATAAAAATAACCATTAGACCTCCAACAAGGACAAACAAATGTACAAGATGGGGGTCTGCTATGGGTCAGCAAAGACCAAATGAGGGGGTCTTCATGGAATGAATGAGCAGGACTGGAATAAACGCCAGTCAAAATAACGTATTCCCGCGATGCCCACCCCACGGAAGATTTGAGGTGATTCACAGAGATATCTACAATTGTAATGATTAAATAAATGAGTCAGGACACGGAGAAATATGGATATTAAAATTATAAAGGTAGAAGTCAATGTACCATTTAGAAATGCACTACTCTGAAGTTCATTTAATTACTAGATGTCAAACATGAGTGACTCCCAAGCTGAAGAGTAACTTAGGTGAATGAAGCCTGTTCAACGCATCAGTTCATTGCACTAGTAGGAAGAACTGAATGCAAAGGCTGATGGGCATTTATTTATACATCTATTGGGAGTCTGTGGGAATCAACAGAGAGTCCCAAGTTATTTGAGGTGAATAATAATAAATACTTAGTCCATAATAATGTTGAAAGATAAGGATTATAAAAAAGGTTAAAATAACATACTAATATCCTAAAATAGGGATAGCGATGCAACAGCCAATCAGAAAGGAGTGGTACCCAGCTGTAGTTTAGTATGGCGGCTTTTGACAGAAGATGTGTTCTGCGCATGTGAGGGACACCACGAGTGGGGTCACTCCTGCTATTGAGACCAATAAGTAACAGGCACGAAGAAGTAGAAGGTGTAATTCCAAGGAAGTCTGGTTTAGACATCTAGACACAAGAGTTGAAAGCTCAAAAGACTGCGCTGATCACGGTTCCCACGCGACTGCCGCACCTCCCCGCAGTAACATCCACACTCGCCCAAGAGCTCTTACAAGCGCAGTTCTAATTAGTATTAATTCCAATATTTTTATTTAAAGTCTAGTCACTTAAAGTCAAAGTGACATCTTAATGCCATCTCGGCACAGCAATTCGCTCAGAATAAGAAGAGAGCTTCGTTTTTGGAGAGACTTACTGCTAGATTTCAGCCCACAGCTTTTTTTAATTAAAATACATGGGTTGTCTTCACAAACTCTTCCTGAATATTTCATGTGTTTTGAGCTTTATTTGCTGTACATATCTTCACAGTGTGCATATTATTCAAATATTCCTAACAGATGGTCTCAAGTGCTACATATTACATAGCATTAAGTGAATAGCTTGGTAAACAAATGAGTCAAGGATTAAAATATTTTACAGCTTATAAATCATGAAAGATGTTCAATAACAGTACATTAATAAAAAAGAAACCCTTTAAATGTAAACATAAAAACATTAAATGCCACTATTGGATCAGTCGATGGTTTATGACGAATTCTCTCCTAAAAGAGGTGCTCGTCCCGTGTGGTCTCAGACATTGTCACCTACCTTACTCTGAGGTTGACAACTAGCCCACCTGACAGCCTGGACTCCTTCTCCAACTTCAGGGGCTTTATCTGCCATTTCCCCCTCATTAACACGTCCTTCACAACTAGAAAAGGAAATGAAATTCATAAGCCAATCTTGTTACTCTCTAGACCAGCGGTTCTAGAAATACATATGTATTTCCGATGGCTTTAGGCGACCCCTGTGTTTTGGTCATTCGACCCCCGCTGGGGTCGCGACCCACAGGTTGAGAACCGCTGCTCTAGACTAACGTCAGCAAAAGGTTGCTGACAGCGGTTGAAACGACATCATTCAAGTTGAGGATTCTGAATCAGCTGTGATTTTTGATGATCGAGTCCTCTTTCTATGATAGGCTAATGTTAGACATTGACATTGCCATGGAGGGTTTGCAATTTTGCATGATGATCAAAACAAACAAACAAAAGATTTAAAAAATGCAAACCTGACCACTTTGGCCAGTGTTCAGATGTCTTTGAATCCATTTTACACAATTCTTTTTCATTTAAATTTATTGGGATGACATTGCTTCGCAAAAGCACACAGGTTTCAAGTGTACAACCCAATCTAACACCATCTGCACACTGCAGCGTGCACCCTCTGCCCCAGCAGTTTCCCTCTGTCCCCTCTTCCCTGTTCTGCCCTCCTCCACCTACCCCCCTTTCCCTCCGGCTACCGCCACACTCTTGTCCATGTCTGTTGTGTTTTTGGCTATTCCGTTCGCCTTCTTTCATCCAGTTTCCTCGCCTCCCTCCCCTCTGACAGCTATCCATCTGTTCCATGTGTCCACGCCTGTTTCTACTTTGTTCCTCAGTTTATTGTGTTCATTAGATTCCACATGTGAGAGCATACGGTGTTTGTCTTCCTCTGCTGAGATTTCACTTAGTATAATAATCTCCAGGATCATCCACGCTGTCCCAAAAGGTTAAGATTTCCTTCCTTTTGTATGGCTGCGCAGTATTCCATTGTGTAAATGTACCACAGTTTGTTCACTGCTCGTCCACTGACAGGCACTATTAATGGTCTAGCCACAACCCCACTAAGGAATAAAAGCCAATAAAACCCTCTCCTGGTGGCTGTTCTCTCATGCCACCCTGATTTGGAATTACGTTACTGAACCAGATGTGGGATGGCCTTTTCCTGATCATCTGCTGTTTCTAACATATGTGCAAAATTTAGCAAGACTTTTAAATTTTATTCTAGACTTCTCTCGAAGTGAGAACTCAACCCAGTTTTGATTGTGAAAAAGAATGTATACTTTGTATGAACTTATTGCCAAAATGATTGGAACTAGCGAAGTTACAAAGTGCCTGTTCCATGACACCTCACCTAAAGTCACAAGTTGGCTTTATCTGTTGTATGAAAGTTCATAACCCAGTTTCATACATATATTCAAAACTTTATTCTACCACATTCCATCTGTGCCCACACTATTTCCTCTTCTGTAGTAACACCTGTGGCCTCCCGAACAGAACTCTGGGAGGCCGAGAAAATGCCCTCCTCAACCAAACACGGCATCGCCAAGTCAGAACGAAAGGAACGCACCCTGGCAGCCTCCCATGAAGGCTGAGGCACGTTTCTGCCCTCCCCACCACAACAGCAAACCTTCCCGCGCAAATAAACAACCTGGACCCTGTCTGACGTCGGTCCACACACACCACCACTGAAAACCTCGGACAGAGACATCTGCTTCTCAGCATAATTTCTGACTTTTGAACGTGCCTCCAAATGATGAATTTGCTGAAAATTTCAGAACCAAATCGTGGGGCATGAGAAGTGCAAGTCGGAATTGAGTACTTCTAGTTCACATGATCATAAGTATATAAAAATGGTACTTTTAAATATTAACTGTCCATCATAACAATGGGAAAGTACGGCATTGGTGTTACCACATAAAGTCAATTGGGAAAAATATGTAGAGTGCTGGGCATCTAGGCTATAAGCCCACTGCTTTGACAAACTGAACAGAAACATCTCGGAGATGGGCACTGCATGAAAACAAAGCCTACATGAAAAATGGCCACTTGAAGGGGTAAATCAGATGGGCCCTCCCAGACCCATACAGACTAGGAAGGTGTGATGGCCTGCAGAGAAATCCTTGCAAATGTGTGTTTTATGTCCAAGACTAGTATGTATGGATCACATCTCATAATATAGACTACAACTGCCTACCACAATGCATAAACACACACACACACACACACACACACACACACACACACACACATCCTGGGTCCTTGGATTCCCATTTCCCTTGGACAGGCAGGTGTATATACATGGACACTATGTTGAGAAAACACTGGGCATAGGCCTTAGCCTATATATATATAAATATTTACATGTTACTTTCTACCAAACCATAGCTCCATCCCGGTGAGAGAATATCTCAAACAGAGGGCATTCACACTTTCATTGGAGAATGTCCACTCTAAGGTACTTACATACTCATCTCTGAAAATTCAGACCTATTTCACAGTGAATGAGATTGTACGTCTTGCAGAATACTTGCTACAATGTACCAAATAAGAGGCATCCTAACTATTTTTAAAAGACAAGGAAAACTCATGTATAAATGCACATGCCACACTGTTTTATCTGCAATATGAAATCAGACAACTGAGTTAAGATTAAACACTTTAATCAACTATAATAAATCAATATATATTATATAAAAAGTCTGATTCATGCATCAGGTTACATAAATTATACAACTGTCACATTATGCAATGCTTACATACTTTTGAGTTTGTACCTGTAAAAATGTATACAAGTTACTAGAGCATTCGACTTAGCAAGTGTAATACTCTTCAGTTATAAATAATGCTTATATCTTTCAAGTACCTGCTAAATATATACATTTCCAGATCTGCAGCATATTTTTGTACCTCAAAATACAAACCATCTGGAAGCTTCGAAGATTAATAGGTCCAATGTATCATTTGTTACAGACTTCAATTCCAAGGTAAGAGTGGATTTTCTGACATAGAAATGAAATAAAATGCCAGCTCTGGTTTAATATGATACTTGGAGAGCTTCTCCACTACTTATTAAATACACAAGAAAACCCTCCAGATGCAGATTAATTAGTTAAGGTGCTACCTATTGCATATTAAATACTTCCAATCATTGCATCTGGATTATGAAAGCTCTAAATCTTGAAAACGGGGCTTTCCAATGTGTGCTGACAGACCCTCACATCTACCATCACGAACAGCAGCGCTGTGGTCCTCTACCTCTCACTTCAGAGACCGAGTGAGCGAGCATGCTTTACACTTCACTTACACACGCACAAGGGACACCTAGCATATCTATAAGACCTCTGAGTACGCAGACATCAAAGCGTCAGCTTGATTTACAAACCCAAGGTCAGCAGCTTTTCCTAAGAAGCTACAGAGGAAAATAAAAGCTCTAGTACTAGAGATATTAAAGTACTAGAGATATTAAAGACAGGTATTTTAAAATTTGTTTAGATTCTCCTTGCTAAAGAATAAGCACCCTTAGTGGGTTGGTGGGCAGGGGGGTGTGAGGGCAGAGGAGCTGGTGAAGGCAGGATGTGAGGAGGGCAAGGCCGTCACTAATGAGCTGGGTTTTCCTTAGGTTTCCACTCACGAAACCCTTTTAAATACAAGGCAACATTTTCCCAGCTGGAAAATTACAATGAAATCCTCACTTGCTGCCTAAAGCAATAGATGTAGTGATGTGCAACCTACGGATAATGCTACATTCCTGGGGAAATGGCAACACTAGGCTCAGTGGAGAGTACAGCAGCCAGAAGCAATACTGGAATGTTTCGCATGAGTGGGAGACATGTCAGTTTATGTACAATCCTAGATACGACCCTGCTCGTCAATGAACGAACCTGGAAGCACAGCAGAAGTATGGTCAATATTTTCAAAACTGAATTTGAAAGCTGGGAAGT
The DNA here is from genome assembly GCF_036850995.1 of Saccopteryx leptura. Taxonomy (NCBI): domain Eukaryota; kingdom Metazoa; phylum Chordata; class Mammalia; order Chiroptera; family Emballonuridae; genus Saccopteryx; species Saccopteryx leptura. Next base: position 11,575,179 of record NC_089515.1, on the reverse strand, counting down.
GAACTTCCTGTAAAATAATACTATTTTAAAAATAGTAGAAATATTTTAATTATATAACAGAATTGTATTAAGATAGGCTTGAGTACATATCGATTCTGTGTGTTTTTAAAAAAATCCTTATTGGTAGAAATATTTTTGAGCATGCACTTTTTAAGCATAAATAAATCCATTTATACGTCTATAGACTGCTGTGAATTATTTAATGAGCACATATATTTTACTTCCATTTCTAAGCTACTAACAAAATCTACCTTTAGAACAGTTAATAGTTATATTTTGGAAAACAAACTAAGGTGATCTTTTTGGCCTCTCTTCTACAATGCTCAAAAATAAAACTAGTTTGCACTTCTGCCCAAACACAGGAAATACTGATATGTTTACTAGGAAATTCCTTTTCACTTTTTGTCTTTCGTTTGTTATATTGACAGATTATGAAAATATATAATATATGTACTCTGGATGATGAGTAAAAATCCATAAACATCCCAACAGAAGAGTTTTAGGCAGTGACAAATGCAGATTGAGTTTTCGATAGAATTCTTGTCTCAGATTTAAAGATAAAAATATTGAGTCAGTTACAACCAAATCACTCACATATAGATAAGTCTAGCTCTTAACGAATTTTTTTTTAGTTCTTAACAGTTTTTATACAAGCAAAGAATGTCTCCTTAAAAATGAACTTCTTCATAAAAAGAGCAACAGTTGCTTGAACCATCCTTTCTAATGAGCTCTATTCACATAAAACATATCCCCAATATAAAACCAACATCTTGGTTCATTCTATAAAGAGCAAATTTGGCCAAAGCATATTAAAATACCTGCAAATAATCCTTCTTAATACTAAAAAACATGCATTTTGTATATTAAAAAAGTGTAAAACAAGCTTCAATTACGCTAATAGAAGAAACAAAGACTAAGAATTTAGTAATTTTAATAAATGCTAATTAAAAATGGTACCATGTTAAAAATAATTATTATTAAGACTTCAAATGGGAGAATAAAACTCTACACCCGAGTTTGAGGCTTATTAAAGAAATATATAAGAAGAAAATAGTTGGTAAAGCTATTTTTCCTTCTCCATCTCATTATTTAATTTTTGAATTTGGGGGAAATTTTCAGAATTTCAAAATGTATGCTCTCATAGCAAAACTAAAGGAATTCAGAAAATACAAGTAACAAGGGATTGTAGCTTCTGAACTGACTATAAGCTTGGCAAAGGATTATCTGATTCAAAATATTAAAATAAGCAAAACTATATTTGTCTTGAATTTAACTTTCAATGAAGTCTTAGAACAGATACGTACTAGATAATAATGCACTTCATTAAAAGATTCAGAAATATATGTTGCCATATTCAGCTGTGTCTTTTCATTTTAAATTCAGAAGAGACAGATTGTTTCGTAGTAAGTATTTTAGATTTTTAAGGTAAAAATAGGCAGTAATTAGTAATATATTGATAACCATTGTTTCTCATGTTAAATTTCAGACCAACTATACAAATACAGAGAAAGAATTCATGGAAGCAATCAACATTTTTGGGGAGCAGACTTATAAGGAAATTCGACATGTAATTTTATGATTAATCAATTCTTAAAGGGTAAATGCAGGATCATGTGTAACATCATGCTCATAAAGATCTGTTCTAAAAACTCACTCCTTTAGTAACTGTTATTTTGGTTCAAGACCCAAATGCAACCATCTGTTCTGCTATTTCTGTAACTTGAAACCAAGCCTGACTCCGTATTCCTAGAATGTGCCCACTTCTTTGGGTTATCAGACATGGGATGATCATCTACTTTCCCTCCCCCCACAAGTTATCTTCGGCTTTAATGTTTCATATTTTCTTTGCCGATGATTTATAAGCATTCAGAATCTCAACAAATTACATTAGCTTATCTACTGCTGATAGCTGAGGCGAAACTCAAATGTTAAGATTAAAAAATGAATTCAAGAAATCCATGCTCTTGTGAAGTTAATGAAGTTTCCTAAAATATGTCCTTCTCTGAAAAAGGACTGTGGAGGATTACTGTTGGGTAAAGAAGAAAATTTATGCTGGAGTAATACATAGTAGCAGCTCATTTTGAAACCAAGGTTTGCATCAAGAGTGACTTGAAGCGGCTTCTCTGCAACAAGCCAAATACTGTCGCAGCGACGAGGGCTTGTTTTGCATCAGTAGAGCACACATCCATTTTCAAATCAAGAAATCGGTGTCCTAACATTAGAGGCAACCAGTTGTTTTTAAATGTTCTAAAAACACATGTATACGTGAGGTATATGCATGTATTTTATATGCAGATACATGAACTGATATTCACGTACATCTACGTATATAAAATAGGAACTGTTTCTAAAGTAGTGTTTACAATGAGCAGTGTTCCTGCAGCTGAACGGCCGACACGTGAATGAGAAGCCAACCATAGCATCAGCTCTCGCGATACTTAGCTCTCGCGATACCGACTTATGAGAAATCTATTCCTGAGGAATAAGTCATGCCCTTCTGAAGACACTTCTGGTCCTACGGCAGAGGAGTGGGCTGGCTCCAGCACCTAAGGAAATCCTAGAAACTGCTTCTTTATCGAGAATCTGGCCCATTTTCACTTGAAAAGGTTCAATCATTTAGCTCACTTCAAAGATCACTCTTGGCAGTCCCAGCTAATAGTGACAGGGAAAACAACTTTTCACAGCGGAGGAGCGTGTAATGAAACCTGAAAGTGTAGTCTTTCTTTCCTTCTCTTTCCTCCTCTCACCCCCCACCCCCCAGTTACAAACACAGTACGATTGGCTTGTTAACTGTTGGAGAATTTGCCAGCCTTCCGGGACGGCTCGTACGGCACCCTGAGAATGCTGGGCGTCTCCTCCATCACCCTCACGAGCAGGTTGTCGATGTAGTCCTCCAGCTCCCGGATGTGGGTGTCCCTCCGCCTGACCAGCTCCTTGTGTCTCACCAGCTCCTGCAGGATCTCCTCGTAGGTCAGGCTACGGTACCCTGCCGTGGCGTCGAAAGGGTTGCTGTCCTGGAACGGGAGAAAGGCTGTCACTTTAGGGATAGGAGGTCAGGAACAAAATCAGAATTACTTTGAACTTCAACGTTTGGTTTTTCAAACCCCGATTGAGTTTTTCTCTATCCTTGGCTAGAACCAATGTGACAGTTCACAGAACGGCCAGCCGGTTCTGAGTCAAGTGCTAGTGGTCAGATGTACCAAAGCCTTAATCATCATTCTATTCTAAATTCTTCTACAGTCCTTTTTTACAATGTGGAAAATGTCCTAATGTAAGAAATTGACGTACAAAATTAAGATTTTCTATAACAAATATAACTGAAATAGACAAAAACTAAAAGGTGCCTAAGAATTAACTTGAAGGAACTAGAGAAAGCTGTCAAAAACTGTACATTTGGACAGGAGTTAGTACTCATGGGATTGCTTCCACTGAGCTGTCGTTTAATGTTATGCCTGTGGCTTTTCATTGAGAACGGTTACAAGCAGCGATATCAAATCTGCTTCCTGCTATGAAATGTTGAAGGCATTAGGAATTAAATCAATGAGCTTCCTTATAAGGCCCCATGAAAGTAACTTTTGTTTTAATTTAGAGATAAACAGCTTTTTCTCCCTTGAGTAGCTAGTTCATTTACTCCTCATAGTACCAATACCTATATAACTTTACCTAATTTCCCTTTTTGCCCTGGTTATGAAGAAATTCAGAGTTCAACTACGATCTTGTTAATATAGTACTTAGGATTAGTATATCTTCATTCTCTTCCATTTTGCTATTGACTTTTTTTGTAAAACATTGATGAAAATCTTTTTATATAAATATAAACAAAAAATAAAAAGGCATTAATTCATTTTCATTATGAAGCATCCTAATATTAAAACTATCAAGAATTTAATCAAAATTAATGTCATCTATTTATAGTATATAGTGATTAGATTTTGTATTCTGTAAAATGCCCAAATATAAAGTAGCATTTTTTATACCTTTTTATACCTAGTTCGATCACTAAACTCAACAACTTAAAATGGTTTTCATCACTTTCTTTCAAATATTGTATTTCCATTTGGCTTCAAGGAAAATAAACTAAAGTACTGAGGAAATTGGTCTTGCTCTTTCCGACTAACAGAATCTAACCCATGCAGTGGGGGATGGAGAATGGAGACCAATGGATGCAGAAAGGGCCTTTTCCCTTTTGTTGGAATTAAATTTGTCTTGACTCATTTTTAGGATCTACTTTAATTTGCTATGTGTCTAGAAGTTTTCATGAGTAAAGTCAAAGTGTAATTTTTTAAAAACTTTATTCAGGTGACACTAAACTTCTAGAGGTTTCAGTTGCACAATTCTACTACGCATCTTCTGCACACTGTACATAGGGTAATTTTTTTTCCTCTCCTCCCTCAGGCACCAAAACCCAAGCTAGAATGGCATGGGTTATCAAACCAAGCTTTCTTCCCCAGGATAATGAAAAATTTCAGTATGAAGAAGGTTTCCAACTCTACAAGCTTTCAGGTTTTAGGGAGAGGATGTAGCCTGCTCTTGGCAGAAATGCTAACAGGCATCTCGAGCAGTGGGCTCAGCTCATTCAAAGGGAGAAACAAGGTTCGAATCATCGTGGTCAAACAGGTAATCAGCAGAGTGTGGCTGAAAACGGGGCTCAGGATGGGGAACGGGGGGGGGGGGGGGGGGCGGAAAGGGGGGATTCCAAACAGACCATCAAAGGATGTTGAATGCTATTATTAAGGACTTGGAGACTTACTGCAGTGGGAAAAGGAAGCCCTTGGAGGTTTCCAAAGACAAGAAAGATATGATTGAAGGGAAGTACTAGGAACACTAAAATGGCAGCAGTGGATAAAATCATTTGGAGGGGCTGAGATCAGTTATAAAGCTATGGAAATATTACAGACAAAAGTTAAGAGTCTCTACCAGATTAACGGAATGAAGGGAAGAGACAGTTAAAGGGAAGTGAGTTTAAATTCTGAAAAATAATAATTTATTAAAATAATATATTTATTAAAAATAATATATTAAAACAATATATTTTGTTTTAGCGTTAGCAACTGAAAACAGATACAACTTTATGCACTGTATTACCTTTGTCCCTAAAAACATTTCAGAGTGTTGCTCTGTAACAATTAAAGGACAATTCTGAAGACAAGTGTTAATTTACTTTTTATTCTCCTCTCTCTCATGTCAACTACATTTTTTAAGATTAAGTCTTAATACACACACTCTCATGTATTTAATAGTTTATTTAATTGGTCATTAGTTTAGAGATATAAAACATTATTATTTCCTAACTACATTCTTATTAAATAATAATTATATTATGCAGGTTTCTATAGAAAAGCCATACTATCGAGATAAGTATATACTTTTTAATTTATTAAAAATAAGCTAAGGTTTCTCACTTTAACAGGAGTAATTCTATATAAATTTCAGAGTGAAACCAACCTAAGTCTCACTTTCCCTATTTGATAAATGAGATGTTTTTCCCAGGCCCCTTTTAAACTCTAAAATTTGCTGGTCTACATAGTGATTTTTCTGAACTGTATTTTAAAAGAGTAATACCATCCAACTAATGTGATTTCATTTTTCTCAGAAAACATTTAATGAAAAATAGGAATTCTTGTGAGACTTGCAGGGATTAATGAAATTAAACTAAACAGGATTCATTACTGATTGGTTGGCTTTTATATTATTTTTCTTAATTTAACATAAGAATAGCATGTTTGAGTCTCTCTAATCTTAATCAAATTATATGTACATGAACTGACTTCTCTAAAGTAATTAAGTGATGACCATGGTTAGAAAATCACTTACACTGTTTTATACATAGCACTATACCAGTATTATGAGATAACATGGCTAAAAAAATTTTTTTAGCATTTCTCTGAAGACAATAAGGATGAAAGACGTCCAAAAAATTCTTTAAATAGTTTAAATTTAATACCACAATATAAATCAATTTAATCTCAAAATAATTTTCATCCTTGAATATTGTTTGACATTTCACAGTCACAATCTAAAATATAAAGATCTATTATTTGGCTTATTTTTCCCCCTACAACCATCTAATACTTATGTAGAGAGAGATTTCCTGAAAATACACTTCTGACCTTTTCAATAAATTTTCCATTTGTCCTTTTATGTGAAAAATTTACCCCAAATTTCTGCATTAAGTTTCTAGGCAGAAAAACATCTTAGAAACATATGTACCATAAACTATATTCTGAAAAAGAATATAAAATAATTAAAAACAGTTTTATGCTTAGTTCCAGATTTTATCCCATATTTGAAAATCATGTAAACCTTTTAATTTTAGGCATAAGATTCTTACACTGATACACTTACTAAATATATGTCCTTGTTTGTTTATATAATTCCAAATAAAGAGTAATATCAATTAATATTACAACAGAAAATAATACAACAGAAAATTAATGTATTTCCTGGTTGCAAAATAATTATTTTGCTTAAAGGAAAAAAAAACTCTCAGCCAAATACAAAAATTGATTATTTTTTCAAAAGATAGTTTTAATACTATCATTTGAGAAACTTCTAAACTATCCGAACTGGTCAAGACTCAGCTACCCTGCAAGGGGATTCCAAGGACTCAATGCTTCTTCCTCTGGCACTCCACACAGACAGCACATATGTTTCTAAGATGTCTTCTTATATTGAAATGTAATGTAAACTTTTCTTCTCTCTTCCCCTTTCACAACCAATCCTTTCTCATTCATACCCAACCTCTTAAAAATCTCCACATGCAGATATAAGAAATCAGGGGTTGGGTGAGAGAATAACAGAATTATTACATGAAGTTTTCTCATCGGCATTTTAAATAATGTAGTTGTGCAAAAGACTTTGAGAATTACTAGTGATCTATTTTTACTTTACGCATAGTCTAGCCTTTTAAACTAGGAAACGTAGATATATTTTTTACAATATTTAAATTTGAACAAAAGAAAATTATCAGGACTCAAAATAACTGAAGATTTAAAGAAAGGTTGTCCTGGTAACCAAATATTGGTGGGGTACAAAGTGACGTCCAAGGCACTAGAGGCGAGGGGAGAGAAGACGAAGGCTTGGCATTCTCTGATGGTCTCATTATTGTTCTAATGAGGAACTTTGCTCTGGGAATATCATCTCAGCTACTTTCACATCTTTTGTCCCACTCCCTTCATCTCCCTTTCAGTTCTTAATTAGGCCTTAAAGAGCTCGCACTGCCCTTTCAACTGGCTACTGCTCCTGTTTAAACACTGTGCTTTCACAGACAGGTGTTGGCACCAGCACACAAGACATACAAACTTAATTACAAAATACGCTGTCCAGAAGGGGGAAAAATAACTTGGTGGATGGCCATTATTGGAGAACTTCATGTAAATTACTTCAAACAGCTTATCGTCTTCCGTGTAAAAATGGTTCAAATACTCTTCCTCAAAAACGATCAGTATGAAGATGAGCTTTCTCCTCTTAATTGTATCTTGCAGGAAATTAAGAACACCTAGTAATCCTTTAACTGTCATTTGGAATTGTTAGTATTCTAGGGAAAAAATAATCACACATCAAGGATTCTTTTATCACCTTTAAATCCTTTAACTAAAACAATTTTCACATTTTATTTCTTTAAAGAATTCTAAGGATGCTTTTACAGCAATAAATTACAAGATTTGGAAAAGTACATTTACATGCACACAGAAATTGTAATTAAGGTTACTTAATAAACAATAGCTGCACATTAAATCGATTTTTTGATGTTGCGTTTTGTTTGAGATTAAGTAACCGCCTGATAGAATTCATTTTACTATCTGATCAAAGGCTGACTTCATATATTCTGACATTTCTCGCCAGACTGCCATATTATAAAGACTGGAGTATTTATGAAACATAAAAACTTACAAGTCATTTACATAAAACAGCAAAAACACAGTACAGAGTCCTCGCTTCTATAATGTTTTCTACAATTTTAAAGAAATAACTTCATTTAGAATGGTTTATGTACTACCATGGTTTCTTCCGGGTAGAGCTCATCATAGAAAATTGGTATGTTATTGCTTTAAAAAAATTCTTATTATACATCTGGATCCCACACATTAAGGACAGATGGTTCAAACAGCAACCACCAGTGTCTTGGAATAAAGGCTCTATTTCTGTTATTCAGTGAGAATTTCGTCTTCTAACAAGAACATGTGTCCATAGTTCTGTAAAGTAACTTCTCCCCTGGGTCTGATATATTTAGAGTGGACAGAAGACGCGGTGGCACTCTGAACAGAGACCCGACACTGGACTTGAAACTACCCTAAAATGCTAAAAAGTTAACATCCGAATAACTCTCACAAACGTGGCTTAATTTAGCTGGTGGCAACTCAGCCTGTTAAGATATTTGGTTTTGCTCTGACTAGGAAGGTAAGGATCCTAAAGCTTCTTTCAATGCCTTCCTGGTTCACTGGAGCTCCTGCCAGGTTGCTTTCCCTATTGCTGGACATTAACAAGCAGTTTCATTCTTTCTTCCTTTTTCGTCCCAGCAACAACAAAAATATTCGTTTTCTCCACATGCTCTTATTTCATAACAATAATGTTGACCTTCACATACAGCTTTCATATTAGTTTTAAAACAGTCTGCAAACAAAATAGGTATATTCTAAGTAGGCTTCATTTATAATTCTCATGTCTGCCTGCACTTCTGCACACTGCACAGAAGCCACACCTTACCCATATATTAAAAATGATTGAATTTTGCTTTTCTTCTTTCTCCTCACATGACCATGCTGAGCTATACTCTGTAGGCGAGAGAGTCAAGGGGATGCAAGCCTTTAGAAACAGGCACCGGACGGAAGGCTGGCTCGTGGCTCGTTTCCCGGTTACTCTCTAACCCCCTCTGCAACTTACCGGGATTTTCCTGAGGTCTTCGCTGCTTGTCAGATTCATATGAAAACTGAGCAATAAAAGACAAACATATATGTTAAAAATGTATCATCGTCCACGTGGGAGGAAACATTAAAACAGAACTTTTGAAACCAGTATTTCACTAACAACTGCTAAAGTCCTATATCATTCAAACCAGTGAAATTTAATCCAGGACAGAAGAAAACCAATATTTACTCAACATTCCAAAGCAGCTACCATTTTAAACTGTGAAGAAAAAATCCTTCGGTTATTATTAGAAGTGAAGAACTGTACTTCTAAATATGTAGTTCCTAAGCGTCTTTAGACATAAGCATTTTGCCCAGTGAGATATTTTACAGTACTAAATATTGTAACATTATTCATTTTATATACATACACTCACCTGAGGCCTCCTGATATTAAATGATGAAGAATTAAATAAATTTAGGCTGGAAAGATTGTAGCATAAAAATGTTAAAGCAATCTTTTCAAAAAATCCTACAGATACTAGAAAAATTATCTTTCAAACACAAGCCCATCAATGAGAATACATTCAGAATGGTATGAACACTTCTCTTGTTAATGTGATTTCTAAGTAACTGGTCTTCAAAATTCAAATACCCAACTGGACCAAAAAAAAAAAAAAAAAAAAAAAAAAAAAGGATTTCTCCTAATCAGAGAGTAAGAAAACATCACAGCTGAGTGCTACAATCATTTTCTTCTTTGAAACATGTCCATTAGGAAGAGGACTGCTACCAGAAAGAAGCTAAAGTTCAAAGCCATCTGATGAGTAAATATTTCATCGTTGCTATTCAAGTTTAATTCTTACCCAGCACTTAAAAGTAGTAGCCATTATAACCTCTACAAAGCATTACTGTCCTAGGAACTTTTTCATACCTCCCCTCAGAAGACTTAACAGTAGAATATATATTTTTTACATTATCTGTGATTTATCAGCCAAATAAATGATAAAAAACTGGAACCCTTTGAAGAAACTCACTTTTAAAACTTTTGACTCTGCACATGGTAAGTCTGGGTGCTAGATATAACATCTAAACAATAAGCTATTATTACAGGTATATTTATCCCAAGCTGTCAATCTACAGAGCATACATGCCATGGACAACCACCTCAAAAGAGTTTCTCATATATCCAGGGTTTCATTTGTTATGACTGAGGTTTGCAGCATTAGCTCCCAGAACTGGTGGCTGACCTTCTCTAGCTGGGACTTCTATGGATAAATTTAGCATTTGAGCAGAGCTGGGTTATACAGTAGAAAAAATTCAAACGTGTTCTGAATACCTACGCCACACCATTCACAGGCCGAGGTGGCAGACACATGCTCTCATTTCCCATCTCTCCCTGTTTTCACTGGGCTTACCATGGTTCCACTCTAAATCAGCGAACCAAACAAAGTCTCAAGAGCTGACAAAAAGAGTGGCTTTAGAGAAAACAACAAAAATAAAATCCAAAGAGCCATTATCATAGGGTACCCCTTGGCTTAGAGTCCCCTGGTTGGCAAACTGCAGCTCGCGAGCCACATGCGGCTCTTTGGCCCCTTGAGTGTGGCTCTTCCACAAAATACCACGTGCGGGCGCTACCTCGATAAGGAATGTACCTACCTACCTATATAGTTTAAGTTTAAAACATTTGGCTCGCAAAAGAAATTTCAATTGTTGTACTGTTGATATTTGGCTCTGTTGACTAATGAGTTTGCCGACCACTAGGCTAGGGTGTCGTGGTAGCAGCTGCTGTAACAGGTGGTTCCCATCCTTTTGGATTTTCAATCCAAGGTGGCTAGCATCAGGGTCCAGTGGGACTGATCTCTCCTTTCCCCATTCTCTCCCAGCATGTTGTCTTCCAACAGGTCAAGAAGCACATTCTGCTCCATCTTTCCCCGTCTGCCTGGATCATCTCCAGGACAAAATGACTGACACTAAGGTCACACAGGATACCACGGCGCTTACAAGCAGAGAAGTGGTTAAGGGCCCTGGAACCAGGAGGTGTGAATTCAAATTCTGGTTCTGCCCTCTCCTTGCTAGGTGACCTTGAACAAGCGACTTAACTCTGTCTGGGTTCCCTCGTTTATGAAATGGGGATGGCAACAGGACCTCCCACAGAAGACTGCCATGAAGATAAGTCAGCACTGCGCAAGCCCCTTAGCACAGCGACTGGCAGGTAGAGCATGTACAATAAATAATTGTAGTTAATAAGCATTTACACTGAACTTAGATTGTGTCAGATACTCTTCCAAGCACTTGCCAAAATTAACTCCTTTAATCATTATAACCCTTAAAGTAGGTATGACCTTTATTTCAAAATAAGGAAACAAGAGCCACAAAGAGGTGTGGTAACTTGTGTATGGTCAGAGTTGTGATGGCGGGGGTGTCGGGCTCTAAAATCTGTCATCCTGCCCGGGACACACGGCCCCAGTCCTGGTCCCCGCACGCAATGAGCACGGGTTGCAGTGCAAAGCCCTGATCACACAGGACACGTGGGCTGATCAGAAAGGGCACCTCACCTCACTGTGGGCAAGCACACGCACAGCTGCATGAGAGGGAGGTCTGGGGACAGCACTCGAGTGAAACTTCCAGATCACACAGAGGAAAGAAGTTCTCTACCACAGCAATCAGTCAAGGAAGGCCAGAGTAAAGGGGAAAGCAGGATTTTCAATTACATAGAAAATCGGTTTAGCAAGCCAAAAAGAGAGGACTCTCAAGGTACGGGGCACGGCCGGGGGCTGCAGGCAGCATGGCACCGCTGGACGCCAAAGAGGCTGGAACACAGGGTGCGGGGCCAGGAGCCGGGCAGGGCCCTGATGCAGACGGGCCCAGAGACCTGACCCAGCCAGCAGCAGGCAGTCTGTTCACACGCTGGTCTTCTTTCAGAAATGTTATTTAAATGTTTCACGTGCAGTGGCATAATTCATCCTGTTACATCCTTGACTAATAAACAACACTGCAACTGTATAAATTTCATTACGTTTCAGGAATTATTGAGCTAAGAAATCAAAATACTGGTATTATATTTATTGTAATAAGGGCTTTTAAGAAACTGACATTCAGGACAAAGATTTTGTCAAAACCATGAAACTAACAATACAAAATATCCACTGACTTTAGCCTCTGGAACTAGCGTGAAACTCAGTGAGAGCCTGAAACATGTCTGAGGACTCTAGAAAGATTCAATGGAGTTGCAGCTGAAAGGGAAAAGCGAGTGGGCGCAGCAAGCCCTACAATTCCCCATCCTACCTGCGTGTAACCGGACCCTCTGACACTCTCCAGCAATCCCCAGTGCGGATCTGAGGACAGGGCAATTGTGTGGGGCATTGTCTAAAATCTAAAGGCAGAACCCCTCCCTTGTGGTCGCCTTTATAGTCACACACTGACATGTCAAACACATGACGAACTCAGTCATTCATGGCTGCTTTTTGTGATCTGTCCTTAAGGGAGGAAAAAGAGTTAACTGAACTGGATTGAATTAGCTTGGTGGTAAATAAAGTGTCTATTAATCGAAGTGTGGCACCAATTTGTGATAACTTTCCCTTTGGACTGCTGTCCTCGTGTCACACAAGATACTGAATAATAGTCTGACTACTCAACTGAATTGTTGACAAGTTAAGGAACATGGTGTTTTCAATCAGGTAGAAAATGAACTTAGACATGCTCACACTGAAAAAGTTTATACGAACTGAAACTTCAGAATTTAAAAAAATTATTTTAGAAATCAGAACTGAGGGAGTTTGGGAGTAGCAGGGGATTTTAAAGTAAAATATTTTAAATTAATATCCTAAAACGATTTAAACTAAGGTAATAAAATGCTTTACCTTAACATTCTCAAGTTTTTAAGGAAATGCTTATTTTTTACTCTGATATTTCAAAATACAAATAGTTTCTCTAACTAAACTCTAATTTTAAATTTTGAAATAGTACTCAAATGATTTTAAGAAATCATTAGTATCTCTCTTATAACATCACTTAATGATTTATTTTGCAGACTAAATAAATATTAAGTAAAGAAATAAGTAAACTGGTGAGAACTTTAACTGTCCTTCAATTATTGCTATGGACTAGTCTTTTATAAAAAGGTCAGAAAAGCAACCCGATCTTAGAAAGTGATAAAACTGACCACTGCAGAAATCACTAACTCATTAGGCCATGATCAGTTTTTTTTTTTTGTCCTTCCTAAATCTTAAAACAAAAACACATTCTTTTGGAGCAAGAATATCTAAGACAGGGAAGGGATTAGAGAGCAAAAAAAAGTGTCAAGTGCTCATCGAGATAAAAATAAAAACCCACAGCAGAAGAGCTAGCTACGAAAACTGATGCACTGTCTTGTTGGTATGAGACAGCGCAAACTGCAAATGCCCGGCTCTAGGGTACTGTCCTTCAAGGAGCATTCACAGTAACAACACTGGAAGCTCTTTTGGTGGCATTCAAAAACAAGTATCATTACACCTTCCATAATCTCTCTCTCCAGGCCCCATTAGTACTAAAATTATAAAAGAAGACATTTTGGCCTACAACTTGATTCATCTCATATTCGTAAGGGAATTCCAGTTATTTGAAAGCTCCAGGAGGTGTCCCCACCTGGCTGGGGGGACCACGAGGAGAAGGAGTGGGCAGTAGAGGAATACCATTCTAAGCACCACTCATTCCTTTCTGTGTATGGGGAATAAGTACAACTTTAAACTATCACAGAAGGACTTCTGACATTAATTATGTTCAAAGGGGAGTATCCCATTGATCTTGTTTCACTGAGAGCATGGGCTCTAGAGACCTGGGGCTTCACTTTGGTGACAAATGTAGCGGGGGGAGGGTATAAACAGAACTGTAACATAACAGAATCCTTAATGAGTCTGAAAAGAGAAAAAGAAAGATGCCCCCTTTACAGGAAAGCAAGGGCAAAAAATAAATTAAAAAATGACCCTAGGCCTAATAACAACTAATATTTATTGGACTTTAACCATAGTACCTACCAGATGCCTTTCTGAGCACTTTACATGTTAATGTTAACACATTTAATCCTTCTAACTATCCTATGAGGTGAAGGCTATTTTTCTGTCCATTTATAGAAGAGTTAACACAGTTATTGACAGGATTCAAAGAAAGGCAACGCAGCCCCATAGTCCAAGCTCTTAGCTGTAAAATGTTCCTCCACATGGGTGTTCTAAACTGTTCAGTCCAGTCCACAGTGAGCTGGTTTCAATGGGTCCAGTAAAATTTCCAAGGAATTCTTCCAATCAGACAAGACTACGAAAAGTCCAAGAGTCTTAGACCATCTTAAAGAGACAGAACAAAGGCTGAAGAGCAATAGGTTCTGAAATAGTGACATCCATTTTGTTTGCCCCTCCGGCTCCCTCCCTGCACCCCTGCCCACTGGCTTGCGCTGGGAGGCACCTGCCAGAGCTAAGAGGACAGAAGGGAAGGGAGGCCGGGTTTTCTCCTGCCCCGGCCCCATCCTACCCTTCTCTGTTCCTCCCTGCTGGGCAGTTTTAGTACTGGCTTCTCTACGAAGAGCCACAGCTGCAGCTACAGCTGTTCCTTCACACCTAGGCACGGCAGTCCTTTCTAGACACGGCGGGTCCCCAGTGCCATACTAGCCCTCCTTGACATCCTAATCCTGCCCCGCCCTGCCGTAAACAATCTCTTCACTAAACTGTCTTCAGTTATCCATTCTGAGTGTGTCATCTGTCTCCTGCTAAGACTCTGATACAAGCATGCACTATAAATGTTATAAACTGTTCACTTAATAACTAAAAATAGTTTAGGACAAAGATTTATCCTATCATATTATAAAAAGTAAAAGGAAAATCAGTGCTTCCTGATTACTCACATAGCTACACTTCCCCTTTCCCTTCAATTTCTGGCTTATGCTCCATAACTAGTTATTTTAACACTATTTTTTTTCTCCTAGAAATATTCAGTCTCCTACTTTGTAAATGATAATTCACTGCTAGCCACAAAAAAAGTTCCTGGCCTCCATTTAACAACACTTTTCACATTCACAGAGCTAGAGTAGTGTATGTTCAAAACTATTTTCAATTTAGAATTGCACCATTAAAGACTGCTCCTCCAGCTTTAAAATGGTGCAATTGCTTAAAGTGACTTGGATTTGAATAATACCACTTCATATTTATAGTCTGTCTTAACACATTTTCATATATAGAATTTCTCTAAACACATTTTCAAAGGAACAGTAATCAGTAGTTTTTATAATACTTATAAAGGTGACACATGTCATTATAGTTTTGTTAGAACCCAGAGAATACACAAGACCCTAATGTAACTATAGACTGTTTAATTATGATGTGTCACTATAGGTCCACCAACTGTGACAAAGGCACCCCTGTAGTGGGGATGTTGATAATGGGGGAGGCTATGCACATGGTGGGACAGAACATACGGGCAATCTCTGTGCCTTCCACTTTATTTTGCCATGACCCAGCGATCCCACTTCTGGGAATTTAACTGAAGAAACCCAAAACACTACTTTGAAAGAATACATGCACCCCTATGTTCACTGCAGCGTTGTTTACAATAGCCACGATCTGGAAGCAACCCAAGTGCCCATCAGTAGATGAGTGGCTAACAAAGCTGTGGTACATATACAAATAAACACTATTTGGCCAATATGAACTCAAATAAGGTGCAAATTGGTGACTTCCAGTAAAATCAATTTAACAAACCAGTTTATCCATCTCACCAACCGGGTCTATCGATCTAGGTATCTGACCACAGTACAGATTAACTTGAGATTTTCCTGGAAAATACTAAAAAAAATTATTCTATAGAAGTTCAGTAGAATTTAAAGAAGTGAAAGGAGTTTAAAGAAATTTTCTTTAATGATCCTCTTTATAAAAGCCCAAAGAAATGAAGTGTCCAAAGAGAATGTCCACTAGTAAATACAACATTCAGCATGTTTCAATTAGGTTTATTACACATGTAGATAGGGCTTATGAGGCAAGGTGTAACTCCCTATTGCTTTTCTTCCCTTTCTTATAGGGGGAAAAAAAGAAAGAAGTCAGTACCAAATCAAATTAACAATATTATAAAGCCCTCCATTCTCTCTCAGGGCTGGGCAAGCACACTAAACACACAAATAGCAAAACAGAACCTAATGCAATACGCCTATGAGGAATAACGGCAATTTACTTATTAATGTTCTCACAGGATTGCTCTCCTGAGATCTCACAGGCAAGACAATGAAAAACTGTGGTCAGTGACAG
Source organism: Saccopteryx leptura (assembly GCF_036850995.1). NCBI lineage: Eukaryota > Metazoa > Chordata > Mammalia > Chiroptera > Emballonuridae > Saccopteryx > Saccopteryx leptura. Next base: position 11,559,071 of record NC_089515.1, on the reverse strand, counting down.
CAAAGACCATGGACAGCAAATCCAGACCTAGCTGCTTTTCTCTCATAAATAGTAACAAATATATTGTTGAAAAAGTCCTAAAATGTAACAATTTATAGATATTGATGAAATTTAGGCATGTTACATCAAGAATATTATATTCAATCAACTTTAACTTACTCTCTTCTGGTAAAGAAAAGAAATAACTATTTAAAATATAGTCAATCAAACAATTCACAAACTGTCCAATAAATCCCAACAGTTCTCCATTTCTTTAAAACCAAGGTTTGCATTTTTCTCTTTAGTACCCCTAATACATGAGACTACATCTAGCAACAAGCATAAAATTTCCCTGACCTCTGAAATTTAACTTAAAAATTCAGGTAGATTTTGCGTTTTACTCTAGACTATAATCATAATTCTTTGTCATGATATAAAAAGAATGTTTTCTTCCCCAATCTTCAGGAAGACAGTCACTCTGAGAAGTTACATTGTTTATCCTGTTGCTTTGAGTAGAACCCAGCCCACCGCCTGCTATGTGTCCACTAGAGTCTATATGGGGTTGGAGAGGGGAAGTGGGAATCAAGTTGTCTTTATTTTAGAAGCAAAACAGTAAAACTAGAAAGCAGTGATGAGCCCAGGGCATCAGGCGCCTTGACAGATCACACCCAGCACAGGCTCTGTCTCCTGGTGTGACCCAGGCCACACAGGAAAGAATGAGGACAACCTGGGTACAAGGACCTCTTCCATGAGGGTAGGGGTGAGACAGGCTGCCTCAGGGTCCCTCTGGACTAGGCACAAAAGGACAGAGGGCCCACAATGGCCTTGGCCAAGAGTACCCCAAGCTGGCTCTGTACCTGGGACAAGGCCAAGTTCTGGAAAGGAAGTTATGATGCCCTCTTTAATAATCTAATAATTTAAGTTGAGCTCAGTCACGAGTTTAAGAACCAGTCATGCTTTATGGCAAAGCCAAAGCTCAGAATCTACCATGCACTGTCTTTACTTGTGCTCTGCAAGAATTTCTAAAGTCATTCATTCATTCATTCCATTCACTCACTCATTCATTTATTTTTCTTAAGTAAGAAGTGAAGATCCGGGGAGACAGACTCCCACATGCACCCCAACCAAATATACCCAGCAATTCCACTAGGTGGCAATGCTCTTCCCATCTGGGACCGTTGCTCCATTCATTGCTCAGCAGCCAAAGCATTTTAGTGCCTGAGGCGAGGCCATGGAGCCATCCTCAGCACCTGGGGCCAACTTGCTCCAACAGAACCATGGCTGTGGGAAGGGAAGAGAAAGAGAAAGAGAAAGGAGAGGGGGATGGTGGAGAAGGAGAAGCAGTGGCCACTTCTCCTCTGTGCCCTGACCAGGAATCAAACACAGGACATCCACACACTGGGCCAATGCTCTACCACTGAGCAAACTGGCCAGGACCAAGAATTTCTAAATACAGGATTTTATAGCAATATTGAGTATAATATCTTTGCCTTGTATAATAATAAAATCAATTTTCGACTTAATACAGAAAATACTTTTAATTTCAATGCAGTTTATTTCATCAAAGATTATTGTTAAACATACATCTTGAAAGAAACTAGAAAATCTATTAAGTTGATTGTTTTCTGCCAAAAGTTTGTCCTTTATTGGTCAGTAAAGAACAATGGACTCCTAAATTCCATTTGTATTTAAGGCAGGGGTCGGGAACCTTTTTGGCTGAGAGAGCCATGAACGCCACATATTTTAAAATGTAATTCTGTGAGAGCCATACAATGACCCATGTACGTTATGTATTATCCAATAAAAATTTGGTGTTGTCCCAGAGGACAGCTGTGATTGGCTCCGGCCACCCGCAACTATGAACATGAGCGGTAAGAAATGAATGGATCGTAATACATGAGAATGTTTTATATTTTTAACGTTATTATTTTTTTTATTAAAGATTTGTCTGCGAGTCAGATGCAGCCATCAAAAGAGCCACATCTAGCTCATGAGCCATAGGTTCCCGACCCCTGATTTAAGGTTTTTAAAGTTGAGAATACAGTATTACTTATAAATAGCTTCATTTAACTTAAAGCACTTCTGCTGATGCTGTGTAGTAAAGTCACAGTGAGAGCCACCGTTTCCAGGTTTACTACGGGGCAAATACCGCCCTCAGCAAGTTGTCACTGCTCCTGCTGAAAAGCAATGAGGCTTAGAAAGGTTCAGTAAGGTCACATAGCTATTCAACAGACTCAAATCCAGACCTGAGCCCCAAACCTGATCTCGTAATACTCCCTTCAACATATTCTATTACTATATCCATATTTTCATATTACATTGTAAAATCCTTGGCTGGAAGAAGTTAAATGAACTTCTGAATCAAATACTAAATTATCTTCAGTATTATTTCTATTTTTAATTTCCTAAGGGCATTTTATTTCTTTAAAAAAAAAAATCTATATGAAACAAATATAATATAAACCTCAAGTAAACAAAATATGTGATTAACCTGAACACCCCCATTCCCACACCAGGCTCTGTAACAAAGAGGTCTCAGTGTGGAGCCGCTGCAGGGCACTCCCCTAATTAGCTCCCTGGTAATCTAAAGTAGCAAACATACTTCCTCCAGGAATTACAGACCTGGAGTATATATAGCTGCGTGACTCTGACTAGAAAAGAAATGGTAACATTTCTAAGTAGTTAGCAAAGAGCTAATGAGATCAGAGTACACAGTCACTACTTACAAAATCTTTCTTCAAAACGCATCACACTCTTTTAATGTTCTCCTGCTATTAACTAAAACAACTGTCTCTCTTACTCATTCCCCAACTTAGAAAATCATGCTCAATGGTCAAGAACAAGCTCGAAGGCCTGTTCTTAAAGGAGCATTTCCCCAGTTCCAGCAAACCGCTGCTCTCCCTTCCCGCAGCAGGCCCCGTGTTCAGTGCGGTGCACTGTGCCTGGGTTACAGGTCAGCCTGCACAGCCCTCGGCCTTGCTTGTGTGGCTACCCAGCCTCCATGAACCACACCTTCATCCCACCCCGCCCCAGCCCTAGAAGAGCTTTACATACATGCTTGTTTAAAACAACTTTAAAATTGGCAATGTGAATTAAGCCTTATTCTAGGCCAACCTGATTCATGTAATTGCTATTTAAGAGGTATTAGCACTTGTCAGAAAGAGTTCTAAGCTTAAAACAAATGTAAAATACAATACATAATACATTTTATTTGACATATATTTAATATGTAGTACATATTTATATATTCTAATAATTACACATTTATATTGTAATTATTATGCTATACAATAGTATAATACTATATTTAACACATTAAATTAAAGGGCAATAATTTATTCTTAAAATTTAAATTCAAGGAGACAAATGTCAAATGTCTGGATTCTAACATTCTTAGAAACTAGACAAATGCATAAAGAAAAATCATTTCATAAGTAAATTTCTTTTCTATTGCCAGCAGTTACTTAAAACACCCTAGCCACAGGTAACACTACCACCATATATTAAAAATATAGAAGCAGCACCTGTTTTTTTTTAAAAGTTAAAGCTTTATTGTTATGAAAAATATAATCACAGGTGATGTGGTCATAGTGGCTCAAAACGAAATGTTCTAAACATAGAGGCAGGGGCCTGGCAAAGCAGGTGCACAAAGGAAACAGAAGCCATTCTCCTAGCGAGAAACTAATAAAAGGGGTCCAGCAAGGGCTTGGTAAAGCCAAAACCACTGGCGAGAAATGCAAGTAGTAACTACAGTGCTAGGGGGAGCACACTTTAAATGCATTAAATCCATAAGCAATTACAGAAATTTGCATTCTTCAAATTTCAAAGAATCCAAAGTGTGTTTCAGTATTTCAAACCCTGTTGATACTACATTGCTTGTCTCAATCAACTAAAAATACATAATTCCTATTCTCAGACACAAAACTCTAAACAAGACAGTATCTCCTTAAAAACGAAAACAATCAAACCTCTCCATCAAAACTAAAATGCCAACTTTGAGTCAGACTGCAGACCTGACGCTGTAATACTTTTTACCATGCTGCATTTCACTGCCTGGAGGGCACCGACTGGAGACACACCACTGGAACGATTCCCACTGTTTCTTCTCTGGTACCAGTCCCTCTTCCCCCATACTCACACAGAAGTAGAATGGCTAAGTCCTGTCTATTTTAGCCCAGAAGAGTATCTCAGAGATGTTCTCGTCTTTTCCATCCTCACAGCCAAGTGACCTCCAACAGCTTCCACCCCCAAAATCACACCAACTTCCTTGCTGCTTTTCCCGGTCGGAGTCCTTCCCCTCCCATCCACTCCTGGCCCCAGCAGACCCCGTGCTACAGGGCTATCTGTGTAAGGCATTACTTTGACCATGCCACAACCCAACTAAAAAATCTTTCATGGTTCCCCAGTGGCTATATAATGTCTAGTCCTTAGCATAGAATTCAGACCTCATATACTGCTCACAAAAATTAGGGGATGTTTTATAGCTTTGTATTTTTTGAAATTTCCCCTAATGTTTGTGAGTATATTTACATACTTGTTTCTATAATCTCTAAGAGCAGGAATTGTATCTTCACAACCTCTGATTTCCATGCATACAGTAACTATTTCAAAAGCAATGCAAATGAAGATATCATTTGATCGGCAGGCCTGAAATGCACAAAAACACCCCGTTGATGGGCTGAAGCAGCCATACTGAGGAAGCAGTGGGAAAAGCAGGAGGCCTGCAAGGCTGTCTCTACATTCTCAAGCTTTGCAGAGTATAAACATGTTTATAATAAAGGTTTGCTGACTGGAGGAGTTTTCTGAACCAACACTCAACTCACATCCCAACAATTTCACTTTTACACAGGAAATAACTAGACCAAATACCAGAAATGAGGAATACCAAGTCTCAGACCTGAAGGTACCATAGGAGTATGACTGGAGAGGCCTGTGCATATCGTGTCAAAACCAAAGTGGTCAAGAGCAGTCTCCTCTCTGGTCTAGTTCCTAACAGTTTTCAAGTGGGTAAGAAAAGCAAGGTGAACTTGGAATAGGCAATTTTAGCCAACAGGCCAGAGATGGAAACTATAAACAGAACAAAAAATGTCCAAAACAATTTAGTCATATAATTTAAATCTTTCCAATGTACTGTTCTGAAAATGCTCACTAATGACAATTAACAAAGATTATTAATCTACCTGTAACAAAGCTTTCCTGTTTGTTGCTTTTACAAATAAATAATCCTCTCAAATTCTCTATTAAAAGTTAAACCAAAAAAATTACATATTGATTTACAAAAATTAGTGCACTAGGTCATTGGAATATAATTTTAATATTTTCTATCAGAAACCTCAAGAGTGCCTACATACTGTATCTTTATTTGATCGTAGCATAACAACCTGTTCTCTTTAACTATTGGACTCACTGTGTGTTATCCTGTGTCCAGTGCCTAAGAGCTCGTTAATTACTTAAACTATATCTCCATAGGTCTTGTTAATTACCCGTCTCCTGTCTCAGAGGACCTTGTTAATAACTTGTACAGTCTCTCTAAAGAGGTCCTAACAACACATTAAAATTAAAGATGCTTTTCTTTTAGCACCTGTCAAGTGCTGTAAATTGAGAAATTTTCACATCAGTTTATTAGCCTACAGTAGTTGTGGATTTTTTCTGGCTTATTTTCTTGGGCTTGTTTTCTTTTCTCAGAGTTTTCTTGTATCTCAGTCTCAGCTCAAAATAACAATAACTTAGCAAAGTTTGTCTTTATTTTTGTTAGAGCTTTTTTTTTGGTTTCAATTCTAAAGTCTATAAATATCCATTTGCATTAGTGAAATAGCAAAAGGATGGCATGGTTGGGTATCTGCAAATTAACCCATCGGGAGATGTCCCAATTAATGAGAGCTAATATAATGAGTATTAGGATGACAAAGGGGAAAAAGTTGTAAGTAGTATCTGGGGAGTCCGGCCTGAGGTTCTAGTTAGTGGGAACTAACCGCAGGGCACACTTCATGTTCTCAGTCCTGTTTCACGGGATGCATTCTGTAAAGCCCTGGGCGCTAATGGACTACTGGATCTAAAACTCACCTCAAAAGTTTTGTTTTCTACCCCATAAATAAGGATACAGATTTTCGGCTGTGTAAAAGATTTACAGCCCACCATGAATACCAGGCAAATCATCTCTAATATTAAACAAATACAAACAAAAGATATTGCTATTAAAGTAAAACTTATGTACATTAAGGTTTATTATGCCAAAGACAGAGCTTTAAACTTATACAAGAAAAAAAAATCTCTATTGGGACCATTATAAAAATGAAGGTTTTAAAACTCAGAATAGGATCTTTTCTTTAGGATCACTTGTTTACTATAACTTTTAAAATTATTGAATAAAATGTAAGCCTACAGTAAACAGTCTATCATTTTTTATGGACATGTTGTATAACTTCATAATATTGGTTACATACTTTTAAGCTTATGGTGATTTTTTCTGATTTGTGAAAATTAAAAACACATTTAAATGCACAGTCTAGGTCCTAGGCGGGTAGGTCAGTTGGTTGGTGTCGTCCTGATATGACAAGGTTGCGGTTCGATCCCCGCTCAGGGCACGTTCATAAATCAACCAATGAATGTGTAAATAAGTGGAACAACGATCAATGTTTTCCTCTCCCTTTGCCTTCCTTCTCTCTCTAAAATCAATAAAAACGTATTTTTTAAAATATACTATCTAGGTAACCAATTTTTGTAGCTTCTAAGAAAGGTATGATGCAATCATAGATAGGAACTCACTAGTGAAGGGGAAAAAGAAGGAAGGGAGGAAAGAAGAAAATGAGGGAAGTACGTACGTCAACCTGATCCCAAAGGTCAAAGACATACCTGTCATGCAAAAATATAAAATATTAGTGACAAATATGAGGTCTTAATCTTAGACACTATTTCTGTACTGCGTAAAAAAATACCTGATTGGCCTAAGTTCATCAGCTGAGTAGAAGACATTTTCTTCCACAGCAAACACTGCGAATGGGAATATATGCAATAATGCTAAGAATAATATAAAACATATTATTAAGCTATCATAGAGTGACTAGAGTTTGCTACATGGTACTTGTAAGGTCCATGGATAATGGAGGATGGTCACGTGGGGAACTCAGACCCGCGAACTTTGGCTAGGACCACCCACAACCAAGCGCGCCAAAAGAGGCTTCGCAGGAACCATTTGGAAAAAAGCGACTGTCTACCAGCCAGTGGGATTTCACCATGTCATGTTAGCTCGACTTCCCTAGAGGGACCCCTTTAAATATCTCCCACGCAGTTTAATCCTTGCGACTTCCCCGGCTTCCATCTTACCTCGGGGCCAGGGAACCTTGCCGGGCAGGATGCGCTGTACTCAATGATAAAGCCTTTTATTATTCCACACTTTGAGGCTCCGAGCCCCATTCTTTCCTTCTCGGCGGGGAAAAATACCTTACATTTTGGTGCCGAAAACCCGGGAGGAGTTGAAGTCTGCAAGGACCGCTCCTCTTTCCGTCCCCTCCGAGAAAGAACCAGGATCTCCAACCTTCCATCCACTTCGGCGCACAGTGCGGTAAGTTCCCTGCCTCTGGCCACCTTTGAGTTCTTTCCTCCGAGACTCCCTGTCCGAAACTGTAGCTATGTCAGGGAAGTCTTTTCCGTTCTGAGTGAGTGTGTGCTTGCGGAGACGTCCCAAGCATATCCACTTTACCTTTTCCCTCCATGGCCGGACCTTGAGATTTAGGACGCTAATACTCAAATCTGACCACTCTGAGGACTGAGGGCAGCTGTGGGAGCACAGGAATCTCCCTCCCTAAAGAAGAAGAATCTGTTCTTCTTCTCTGCTGTGGCCAGGCCACAGAACCCACTGAATTAGCCTCCTGAAGGGACTTTCAGTTTTAACACCTTCACCAATTTAACTATCGCCAAAAAAGCTGGGAACTGATTGGAGAACTCTTACATGTACGGCTTCTTTTTTTTTTTTTTTCTTTATTCTGAAGCTGGAAACGGGGAGAGACAGTCAGACAGACTCCCGCATGCGCCTGACCAGGATCCACCCGGCACGCCCACCAGGGGCGACGCTCTGCCCACCAGGGGGCGATGCTCTGCCCCTCCAGGGCGTCGCTCTGCCGCGACCAGAGCCACTCTAGTGCCTGGGGCAGAGGCCAAGGAGCCATCCCCAGCGCCCAGGCCATCTTTGCTCCAATGGAGCCTTGGCTGTGGGAGGGGAAGAGAGAGACAGAGAGGAAGGAGGGGGAGGGGGTGGAGAAGCAAATGGGCGCTTCTCCTATGTGCCCTGGCCGGGAATCAAACCCGGGTCCCCCGCACACCAGGCCGACGCTCTACCACTGAGCCAACCAGCCAGGGCCTACGGCTTCTAATTATTCGCACGCCCGTCCTTAATCTCTGTGCTGCCTGTTCCACCGCGCAGGCCTTTTTCTGGCCAGAGAAACCTCACCTAAAACCCCCACTCCTGATCTTTCCTTCTCCAAGGACTCCCAACTCTCTCTCCCTCCTGTCTGACCCCCAGAGGCACCCCTCTCTTGGGACTTCTCTGGTCCCTCTGCGGACCTCTTTTGTGCTCGGGTCTCTTCCCTCTGAGAGCCCCCTCCCCTCCCTTCTCAAAAACCTGTTTCTTATTCACCACTACCATCTCTTTCTCCTCCCCTGATGGCCAGGGGCCCCTCCCTTCACTGTGTTCTTAAGTCCCTCCTCCATCAGGCTATTCTCAGCCTGGCATTGGCTCTTACACCGGTTTTCAGGACGTCCAATCCCAATTTCCTTGCAGGAAGTTCCTGCCCTGTCCTGCCTTTGGCTCCAGCGTTTCCTGCGGGATCTGGGTGCCGGGCTCCGCATGAACCCCCCCCCCTCCTCTTATTCCCAAACCCCCAAACTCCTATCCGGAACCTGTGAACACGGCATTTAAAGTTTTTAACGGTCCCAACTAGTAGAAACAAGCCAAGGCTGTTCACCAGGCCCGCATGCAGCAGAAGGTAATGCTCCAAACCCCGGCTCTTGTGGCAACCCTGAGACCAGCAGAGCCACCAGCAGCTTGCTTTAAGTGTGGCAAGCAGGACCACTGGTCCTGGCAGGGCTCCTGCCCGCGGCTGCCCACTGAGCCCTTCCCTGACTGCAAGCAGCCCAGTCACTGGTGGAGTAATTGCCCCTTTGGGCAACAGGCTTTTTCTCAGTGCCTCTACGTGGAGGACAAGCCGCCCGAATGGGAGGCCAATCCAGCCAGGTGGGTGCATCGCTCGAACTCCTAGGACACGGCCTGGACTCGGAGAACCCAGGGTATGTTGCAACAAGTAGTAAGTCCATCTCATTTCTTGTGGACACAGGGGATACCTTCTCTGTTTTGCCATCACACTCTGGACCTCTAGTTCCCTCATAGGTCTCGGTTATGGGAATGGATGGGACCCTCTTCCTTTTCCCTTTTTACAGCACTCCTGACATGCAGTTCTGCCTCAAGCTTGCCTCCTTACAGGACTCCATCCATCTCCAGCTCCCCAAAAGGCTGTACCTTACAAATCCCCTATTACTTCTCTTTTTTTAAATCCTTACAGGACTGCATCCACGAAGTTTCTCCAGTCACAGCCACACAGATGTTCCTCCTGACACCCCTCAAAGCCACCACCTTCTGATCTCCCCCTCCCCACGATGCCCCTAATCAGCAAGAAGTAGCCAGACGAATAAACAGCGCCCTTTTTTCTATTTAACACAAAAGGTCAGAATGTAAGGTCCGTGGATAATGGGGGATGGTCACGTGGGGAACTCAGACCCGCGAACTTTGGCTAGGACTGCCCACAACCAAGCACGCCAAAAGAGGCTTCGCAGGAACCGTTTGGAAAAAAGCGACTACCAGCCAGTGGGATTTCACCATGTCATGTTAGCTTGACTTCCCTAGAGGGACCCCTTTAATTATCTCCCACGCGGTTTAATCCTTGCGACTTCCTTGGCCTCCATCTTACCTCGGGGCCAGGGAACCTCGCCGGGTGGGATGTGCGCTCTATACTCAATAAAGCCTTTTATTATTCCACACTTTGCGGCTCCGAGCCCCATTCCTTCCTTCTCGGCGGGGAAAAATACCTTACAGTACTCACAACACATTGAAGCGGGAAAACACGTTCTCTGTGTGAGTCACACACAGAAGGCGGCTCTCCCAACAACACTGCCTGGTAAAAATACCTCCCATGCGTTCTGGCCCTCTGAAAACTGCTCCTCTAACATCAAACACTAGCTCATCACACAGAGTGGCTTACATTATTGACTACATTATTTCAATCTCAGAATAAGATCTACACTACCAATTTTCTCCTTATATTAATGAAGTCCCTTAACAGGGTGGAGTTCTTCAGTCCTACCTGAGTCCTCAGAAATCATTCCTCCACAGATGCCACCAACAGTCGGACATTTCTGCCCAATCTTCAGTGCCTACGATAACTTAGGTGAGTCTTAGCCATCCGGCCAAACCTCAGACTCCTCTCCAGCACCCTGTTCTCACCGCGCTGCACCTACTGCGCCCTCTGCCTTAGTGTGGGCACTGTAAGCAAGACAACGTGACCAAGTTGTCTACTCCACTGTGTGCATTCCAACACAACTCCTGATTCCTGTCCATCAGTAGGTACTCACTGAATTCTTATGAAATAGATGGTTCACTTTAGATAAGCCGTGTCTAAACCTCTCTGACAATCAGTAGGAAGTTTTAAAAATGCTGATTTTTATTTCAGGCCCATCACTAAAGATTCTAAGTCAGTCTGAGGTTGGACCCAACAAATCAGTCCCTAAAAAATCCCCAGGGGCCCTTGGTGCCAAGCACTGAGGACATGCCCTAGGTGCTGGGGGGCACGAAAGAAGATTCAGCACAGCTAAGATGCTCATATACCTTAAGAAGGAGGACTAAGACCAAGATACAATGAGCGTGGGATGGCAATTATGTTCTTCTGTATCAGCAGAAATCCAAAGAAAGGAAACATCACATTATTAATCAAAAGAATTAAAAACTTTTAGCATCAAGAATAGATAGGCTGAGCACAACTCAGGTGGGTTAAGAGTACATTCTACCACAGAGCAAAAGAACAGGGCTGGGAAGACTCACATAGGCCTCGGCGCAGAGAGGTGAGGAAGGAGGTGAGGAAGAAAATCCACTCACCGAGAATAGACAGATGAGGAAGAGTAAAAGAAAAGCTGTACAGTTAAGAAAAGCCTAAAATATAATAAGCTTTCAGAATATAAAGAAGAGTTTGGATTTTGTGTTGCAAATAAGTGGTTCTTAGCTATTGCAAACTAGGCTTTCTTAAATAGAGCAAAAGGCACTATGGCTCATGCACTCTCAGAGTTAAACAATAGGGTTATGAACAAATACATAAAAATTGCAGTAACTTAATATTCTGAGAATTCAGACAACCTTCATCCAGAAGCCTTGGTTAGGTGGCCCTCCATGAATTCAGCGACCAAACTTTTTCCTAAAACTCGGCCCTTCTCAAAGATCTCCAATCAGGTAGTACAGGGTTCAGCAAGCTATTTCTGTTAAAAAAAAGAAATATTTTTGGCTTCACAGGCCACATAGTCTCTACTACTCAACTAGCAAAAAAGTAGCCATAAACAAACAGGCGGGCTGAGCTCCTGACGGGAACGGGCAGAAGCCCCAGGGTAGGGCATGCGGGAGGAATGCCGACAGGGAGGGGTGTGTGCGGGTGTGCGTGGACCAGATCGGGAAACGGTAGGTCTCTCTTCCACGAGCTCTTCAGTAACCCAAAGCTTGTTCACATGTTCCTACTTAATGGGGTCTAACTCTGTCAGTCTGGAATGCTGTTTGGTGAGCACACACACACCTACCTACTTTTCAGTGGGAAAACAGCCAGTGTCAAAGAACTGGCTGTGAACACATTATTGAAAATGGTATAACAAACATCTAGGTTTATTTATTTTTAGAAAACTATATACTGCTGATACAAAAAAGCATGACTCTACAAATTGTGGAGTTAACCATACTACAGATGAGTTGATACTGCTGCTATTAAACTACCTGTCATTTGTAATTAAGAACAGTAGAAGCAATTTTAAAATACAAACTCAATACAGTACTTGTAATAAACCGATAACTCCCACACACTCTCACATACCTGTGGGTGTAGTGGGAGTTTCCCAGCATGCCAAGCGTGAGCTCCCAGACTGCACAGCACTGGCATCGACACTAAACTCAGGACTGTGGACTCGTCACACCCGATTTGGTTCCTCAGTCACAGCTAACCCCTATTCCTGAACAGGCTGCACTGAGGTTGGGGCAGGACTCAGCTCTGGCCAATGGGCACACGGGAAGCAGTGCACACCACTGCCAGGCCTGGCACATCAAGCTGTCCCGCATGTGACCCCTACTCTCTATCTCTGCTGCCTGACCTTGGAGGCCGTGCATTAAATGGAAGGATCACCAGAAGGAAGGAGCCTCGCTCCTGAATTCCTGGGCAGAGCCAAGCACCCACTCCTCTCATCCCCATCTCAGTGAATCAGGCTGTGACAATGAACAATAACGTCAGTCATGATAAGCCACTGACATCTGGGGGTGTTTATTACAGTTAATAACCTATCCTAACTAATACAGAGTTCTTAATAAACTCCAGATATGTGCTATTTAGAGCTTGAATATTAAATTTTAATAGTCCTTTAAAATGCACTTCAATTTTTAATAATGTATTGCTGTACATAAAAGCGCACACACTCACGTTTATGGGTCTGTGCTCAGTCTATCTGAGGATCTTTGCGGCCCATGCCGAGCTGGAAGCCGGAGACTGGGGAATGGAGGAGCCTCGCAGAAAATCGGTCTGCTCTACTGTCCTCACTGACTCAGAAATGCTTTTCCAGCACCTACTACCTCCCAAGCCCCATGCGGCAGGTTAAGGGCAGAAGGCTGAAAGGCAGGCGAGGCCCTCAAGGAGTTCAGTGCCAGGAAGGAACAGACCGACGGTAGGCCAGTCACTGGCCACCAGTGGACAATGGGATGCACGGACAGTGAGACGTGTAAGAACACGCTGCAGCAAGGACCACACCCCCACCCCCCGCAGTGGACAATGGGATGAACGGACAGTGAGACGTGTAAGAACACGCTGCGGCAAGGACCACCCCCCCCCCCCCGCAGTGGACAATGGGATGCACGGACAGTGAGACGTGTAAGAACATGCTGCAGCAAGGACCACCCCCCGCAGGAGGAGGGAGGGCTTCAAAGAGGGGTCTGGAAGGGGGCAGACTGAGAATCAGCAACCTCAGGGAACAGTGTTTCAAAGAGCCCTGTTCTCTGTTGAAATAACCTGACAAAAAGCCTAACTCATTTCCTTTATCAGTTTTATGCAAGACTATGGGATCTATTCCAGGAACAGAAGCAAAACACAGTACTTTTGTGATTTACAAGGTGATTTCTTCAGGTGGATTATACTGACACTGAGAAATAAAAAGTCTAACTTCTAAGAAAGTGTTCCTCAGTACTTTACAATTCCTGGCAGAAACTCTGGTTGTAATCATACACATGACTCACTCTGAGGGGAACAGCCCCGTTCCCGCGCACCTGCCACGGCAGGTGAGCCAGCCGATCCACAGAGAACAGAATCTGGTTCCACAGCTACATCTCACCCTTCACTTTGCTCAGCATTCTTGCAAATTTCGGGCACACAAGTCCCAGACGCTCTGCAAATAGATCAATGTAGCACGACTGGAAAAAACTCATTCACAGCACATGTCCCAGTGATGCGCGCCTACAACTTCAAGAGTGCGTTTGGTTTCAATGTTAATGTGGGAAACCTAAACGTCCCGTCTCTCTGAGGGACAGCACTGGGCGGACTCGCATATGATGACACAACCACCTCCACTACATTCGCCCAGATGCGCTCAAGATAGCCGTTTCCCAAAAACTTGAACTGCACTCTCTTCCTAGATTTATTTACATTCGATTTTATTAATTAGAGCCACTTTATTCCAAACACTTAAAATTTACCACTAAGATGGTTTATGACACAAAAGGTAAGACTAGCTTCCTAAGAATCTACAAATGTTTCTGTCTTCACTTCTGGCATTTCACAAAATAGGACAATAAAAAAAATAGAAAATAGAAAAAGTCTTAAGATTTTAAAATATATTGTTTCTTATATGCTTGCAATCATTTTACACATAAAACACAAAACCACTCTAATTTTGATAGAAAACACAGTAATGTTGGAGTAACCCAAAACAAGCCTAAGTCTGGCAAAATGCCACACTTACCTTTAAAGCCCGCAGCAGCCGTGTCAACAGTCCAAGTACGAGCAATTAGAGATCTGAGGCTACCTATTTTTCCATATGCTGCCATAATTTAAAAACATTATTTTCCTACCATTTCCCATTTTTTTGCTTTTATCTGACTCTAAAATAATATAATTTACCCAATCTCTAAGTCACTTCAGACAGTTGTTTTCAACAATCTTCTTCAAAACAGAGTTCAGTAAAGGCGGGTGGGGGGCAAATGGATTTCTATTTACCCCTGCAATTTAGGACTTACTGTAATATGCAAAGCACACTGTGTAAAATCCCAACATAAAATATTTGAGAATAGCATAGCAAGGCTACGGACTTAATAAAATATTAATGCCATAAAAATGCATTTCTTTGGAGTATAGTCTATAAAGGAAATTGAGCAATCTGTCCTAAAGCCACAGCGAATACTCATTTATGGCTATAAGAAAACAAAAGAAGTACACACTCCCCTCTGACAGGTTTAAATGCCTGTCTTAATGAGTCACTAGATTACAGCAGAGGTGGGAGAGCATAGCCTAAAGGGTGCCTGGTAAGACTGTACTGTATGTATATAGAGGGACAAAACAAAGCACTGTGTTTAAGTAAAAGATTACACGACAGTATATAAAACATAATAGCAGCCACCATTTATGGGTTCCCTACGTGGGGCCTGGCTTTGTACCTTGTACTTTTATCATTTATCGTCACCAATCCTACCAAGTAGGAATTATTTTCCATGTTTCAAAGGTGGAGACGCTGAGGTTCAGAGAGGGTATAGAGCTTCGAAGCCCGGCTGTCTCGCAGGTCTGGATACAATATTGCCTGGAGGAAAAACTTGGACGTTACACGGCAGACATTCTACCATGCACTTCCACAGCTGCTTAAGACCGCAATAAATTCCTCCTATCCTTTGTTTGAGGTTTCCTTAATTAGTTATTCCATTGTTCACTTCTGAAAAATCCATGATCTTAAATGTGTATAGTCTCAAATTGTACCACGGAATAAGAAAAGTACCATTGTATATATAACTGAGAGCTCAGATTTTGAAAATCTAATCTTTATTGTGAGAGTGATAATTTCTATGACTATAAATTATTATATATTCTTTGATGATTTATACTATCCACAAGGGTCCCTGAATCCCAATAAACATGCACAAATAAAATTACTTCTACATGGCCATTAGATAAGGATAGTTAACACCTATTAAGAAAACCATTAATTCTTAAGCTAGTATTTCTTAAAGACTAACCCATGGACTGCTATTGGGCTACGAATCCTCTCCAGATAGCCCATGAACTAAGTCTTGGAATATAATATATAGAAACATAGCATATCACCTACTGGTGATTCACTCTATGTCTCATCCAAAGCTTTGCCATTCTTAATAAGCTTTGGTAAGTTTCTGGCTCACATAAGTAGAAACAGACTACGGTAGGAATTAAGAATCTTTCATCCTTCTAAGATAAAAAATTCAAATCCAAAGATGTATATGCCACATTGTCAGATTCCATGATTAAATATAAAAATAAGATTTTTTTCAAGTAAAATAAAAGGAATTTAGAATATTCCAGTATTTGTAAAAGGGATATTTGATATTTTCAAGTACAATATTTCTCAAAATAGCACAACTTTGCCCTTGTTAAGCTTACCTTGAAGATGGCAATATATTTGAAGCCCTGAATTTTGTTGTAAACGGATTAGTTGACTCATAATCAAAATAGTCCTGACGATTTTCACTAAATGCATTAGGTGATTTCAAGTCACAAGGGCCGTCGGCAGCCCCATTGTTGAGTTTATCAGATCTTCTGCTCTCCTTCTTCCCAGTCACTCTTTCAAACAGGCTAACTTTCTCCCTTTTCTCTCTTTTATTTTCTTTCCTTACTTCAACTGATTTTGAAAATAAATTCATGCTACTGTCCCAGGATTCACTGCTTTCTTCGAATGGATTTTTCTTCCTTGGCAGTGTTGCAAATTTTTGGGGTAATGAGGCAGTCACATTTGTAAATGGGTCATTCTGTCTTCCGAAAGACGACTCGCCTTCATCCACGCCGCTGTCAGGTTGGTTCATTTTAGAAGTATCAAAGCTTAACGTTCTTCTGTGTGGAGACTTGAGACTTCCTGCAAACATTTGCCATTAGTACATAATCAGCGGCACATTATATCACACTATTTGACTCATTCTGTGGGCATACTGCTGCTTTTAGAATGAGAGCAATTAGCTATTTAAAGATTTAACCTTTAAAATAATCAGAGAAAACAACCCTAAAATGCTACGGTATAGCAGTTTGAAGTATTGAGGCTAATAATAATTAGTATATTGCTAAACAGTCAGTAATTTACCTAGCTCAGAAAGAAACCACATAAACAAAGTATAATGTCAAAACTAGAGGTGCTGTTTGACATGATAGTGCTATCAATTCTCAGACTATTTTTTTCATCATTAGCATTAAATTTACTTTCTGACTACCGAACATGGTTTTTGTGTGTGTGGGGGGTTTTCCTAGGAACTTTCTGACAAAATGGAATATTCACTTATGCTTCAGGCTTTCCAGACAGTGAAAAATGAAGCCAGGCCACAAAAAGTAACTGGGGCTCATTTTATTATCACCTAATAATACAATCACAATACTGAAAACAGAGGAATGAAATACTGTCTTTAACAAACTTAGCAATTTTGAGGATGGTAAGTACTCAAGAAATCTTTGATCAACTAAATTTAGAAAATAGTACCACGAAACTAATTTTTATCTTCTAATTTTAGAGGTTAAAACTGTAAAAAAGTAAAAAGGGTATTTTGGGCAACTGAGGATACAGATGGAAAGAATGGGCCACTTACCGCTTTCTGGAACCGCTCCGAAGGAATCTATCTGGCGTCCGAGAAGCTGTGTTTGACCACCGGGGCCAGACTTCAGTTTCTCAGAAGATACGTGGGCCCCAGTTAAATCAGACATTGAATGCGCTGAAGAGAGTCGCTGAGGACCCAAAAGGAAAGGCTTTTTTGGTTTGGATTTCATCTGTATTTCACCACTTAAAAATTCAGAACTGGCATCAGTCATGTGAGAACTTGGAATGATTGCAGAAGATGTATCAGAAAATGTCCCATCAGTTTTTCTACCTTTCATCTTATCTTTTAATTTTGCAAAAGGCGATCTTGTTTTGTCCTTCATTGATAAGTCAAACATACTTGCTGTCATATTGTTCCTCATAAATTGAATATTGACCTTTATCTCACCCCTGTTTTTGGCTCTTTTTCCTTGCTTGGATTCTAATCTAAACCACCTTAAAGAGAAGGAAAAACTGGGTTGTAGCATGTACTGAAAAGAGGATATCAAGCTCTGCTATATACAAATAGTGTCTTAGGTAAAGCTGTTGTACACGAAGGTAATCTATGCACTGGAGAATTGTTCAGCCAGAGTACTACCAGTTTTACTCATTGTTTAATCTTTAAAGACTTACCACCATCAGTGGGATACGGCATATACTGACGAAACAGGTTTTTAGTAAGTTTAAAAAGTTTTTCAGATAAACTTTTCTTTCACGATTTAAAGATCATTCACATCAAAAATTCTTACCAATAAGAGCTGTTATGTTTCCATCTGGGATAAGGGTTGCTAATGACCTGAAAACATTTTTTAGGGTTAAAAGACACTGAAGTACAGACTCGGAAAGAATTCATCAATATAAACTATTTTGGGATACTATATAAAAGGATATATGGTCACATTTTTAATAAAGTAATAAATAGGTATATTTATTAAGTAATAATAAATATTTAGCTCCATCTCAAAATTTCTTCCATAAAAACTATTAAAAGGATTTTCTTGACACTAGCAACCACTACATATAGTTTACTAATTACGAAATTTGAATGTGATGTAATTTAGATTAATATAAAATGGGTCAAAGCCTTTTCCTGAATAAAAGATTGCAAAACAAATAAAATGCAGGAAGTCACAAATAGCAATAAATCTTATAGTTTTGGAAGAAAAAAGAAAGCCTAAATGCTTCCTGTTAGAATCTTTGTTTCATTTACTATTGCTACTGTGACAATACTGAATAAGTTATTTTAATTGGAGCCAAATCTTATGTTTTTAGTCACTCTGCTGTATGACATTGGCCATTATTAAGTGATGTATAAGAAACAAAGTTTATTTTGCTTTTGTTCATAGTATTTTTATCCATGAGAAAATCTCCAGTTGTCAGTGTCACAAGGGTGCCCCCTTCTATATGGCAAACAGCCAAAAACAACTGCAAAAATCAAGCCTAGAAGACAGTTGCAAAAATGTTTTCACATTACTTAACAATGAAGCATAATATCCATTCCTGCAGATGCGTTCTTATTTAATATAACTCTAATCAAGTGTAACAAATTTTCTTAGCTACAAAGGAACTCTGATCCAAGTTTACATTAGTTCTTTCCCTCACTGTTACCAACAGGATATGTCAGAAGAAGGTATATTTCCTGTACATCACTTGGAAGACTGGTTCACAGGACTTTCCAGGCAAGAGAGAACTGGTACACAATACATATACCAGCTACATCTGACCAAGTAACATGCAAGAGAACTAGTTTCTTAATTAACTTGAAGCAATTCAATCAATTAAAATATAGCTATTTAACAAAGAATATTTTATAATAGAAAGCACTGACCTGATACCCTAACCTGAGAAAACCCCTTCTCTGAGGCAAATGGTCAAATCTGAAGGTGCGGAGACTGGACAGTAAACTCGGAAGAGAGAGCCTGAACACAAACTTGAGCACTCGAAAAGTCTGGAAATGAAACAAGGTTCCATATCCAGTTGTTACAGTTTGAGGAAATAGAACCATTTTCGATGGGGGAGAAATACTTCTGATAAACGGTACTAAAGAAATTCTCAGTACCATCTCAGACGTCACAGAAAAAAGGGAATACATTTTGTAAGAAATGTACTGAAAACACAACAAAAATACCCAAGCATGTGGGATTTCCACCCGCATAACAAATCAACACAAATCGAGAAAAAATAAATAAATAAACCAATAACCCAATAAATGCAAGGAGGAAGGGTGAAGGTAATCAAAATTCATAGAATTTTACAAATAAGACCAAATAAATCATCTACTTTAACATCCTTATTTTAGAGATGAGGAAAACCGAGGCACAGAAGATGTAAGTAATTTCCAACGTCAGGTTCAAGTCAATAAAGAAAATATCCAGAGTTGATGAATAACATCTGCATGAAAACAGTTCTCTCCTATTTGATGAACCACTTATGTTAATAAGAGTAAACGCAGAGCTGGTCATACATTACAGGACACTGTATTTCATCAGGAGACATGACAGCCCAAGAAGAAGGCAAGGTCGGATTTCTCCTGCTCGAGTGTCAGCTACATGAAGGTAGTTAGACTTGCACTAAGTAAATGTTAACTGAATTATTTCTAGAAATATATTCGTAAAACCACCAAACTATAATACAGTGTATGTACACGAGTTCTGTTTTGTGGTAGGGGACACAGAAGACTCCGATGAGCTTTAAAGAATAAAGCAAGTCAGTGCTTGAATACAATCTATGCATATTTCCTTATTCTCCTCCCATTAACCCCCCAATACTGCAAAAAACTTTAAATATAATAATTTAAAATATAGGCATGACAAATAACTTTAGCTGCTTTGTTTTGAAAGTGACATAACAGGGAAGTCTTAATGAGACCTTCAAAAATCGTCCAAAATAACACTTGTTTTCCCAGGCCTCAAAAAGATAAAATGAAGAGATAGCATTTGGGGCTTAGTGGATTAATGCTGATTTTTTCCCCACTTCTTAAGTGCTGGATTTAAACTGTATATGGCCTCTGTTCAATTTTTAGTGGGCACAGGTCCATGTTCAAAAACCACCACACATGTGGGAACTATTCCCAAGCAATTGGTGCTGTGTGGTCAGAAATGGGACGAGATTGGCAGTCAGGTGCCAGAGGCCAGGACGCAGGTGCACTGCAGAGGCACACACAAAAGTCCTAAAATCAGCGTGTTTGAGTCATACCAACTCTTGGGACCCTGACGGTTATTACTTTCATGAGCATTAAAAAAAGAAAAGAAAAATCAACATCGCTCACTTCTGTTGTAAAAAAAAAAAAAAAATCAATAGATATTACATAATAACATGAACAATTTTACCATTCTATTATTAAACATTGCATTATTTCCTTAAATCACGCAGCAGAACCAATCCAGACACCCATTAAACTGGGAGATACAGAAGTTCTATGTTCCACTCAGAATGTGTAAGCTCAGGCCCCTTCCCCCTCACCCCCTTAAAAGAAAGAAAAAAAAAAGAGGTATTTAATTTCAAGGTACAAAAATCAGTACAATAATAGTTTTAGCTGTCACACTTCTTTGCCTATCATGACACAACTGGAAGACAAGCTGTAAATACTTGTCTTCAGTGTCAAGAGTAAAAATTGTCACACCCCAGCAGTTTCATGGGACTTCTAACTCAGCTGGTAACCTTCATCACTCATACGGGTTTTCTAAAAAGCACTTGGGAATATGCTGACAAGGTTCAGCAATGTGCAGAACATTAAATATCTTTCTTGCAATACACCAGTGGCTCAAGTCTGTCCCTTACTGTACCGCATGTGCAGCTGTGCTGCAAAAGGAAACCATTAAATATATTAAAAAACTAGAAATATTACCAATAAAGCTACCTCATCAAATATGGGTCCCCATTTATCCACAAAGAGAGAAAATGTTAGGATTTAATAACATGAAAATCACTTTGAATGCAATAACATTGCAAGTCCTGTTGATAACATTTTAAAGCATCCCCCCCCCAAAAAAAAAGTTCTAACCAATTTTATATAGTAGCCAATAGAGAATTTCTAGAGGGAAACTACAATATTACTGTTTACAGCCAAATGTTTTACAATTGTGGTTGCCAAAAATGAGTAGAAGAAGAAGAAATTTTAAAAGCTTATTTCATCCTCAGAATCTCTGGGTTCACAACTGGGCCTACTTTCACTTGGAAAATTTACATTTCAAAGAAGGCCTGTAATACATCATTCATTAACATTAAAAGTACTGTCAATGCAGTAAGAAATCTGAAGTTACAATATACTGAAAAGTTTACATTCAAAACACTTTGAACATTACATTGTGTCATCCAAAATTGGTTATTTGAAAACATTACTGGATAATTATCCATTTTCAATTTAAATCTGATGAACTCTCCAGAGGAAACAGAATGCCACCTTGTAGGTAGCAAACATTTTTATTAAAATCACTGATACATATTCAACCTTAGACTTTTTTAAAAACTCTCTCTTCTTTTTCTAACAATATTTTCATCTTTTAACTAAATATTTACCATGGTTTGTGTTAAATTCCTACTATTTCTTATCTCTCTACCCTTTTACCTTACACATTAAATCTTAGTTAAAAGATCTGATGGAAAACTTTTTTCCTAATAAAAACTCCAATCAAGAGAAGCTTGTAGGAAGATATACATTAAAAAAAACAAGGGGTGGCTGTTTTAAAATTAACAAACTTCAAGGAAGTTATCATCATAAGAAGTTTCTAAAAGGGTAAAAAATCTCAGTTATGAGTGAAATAAACAACAAAGCTATGTTGCAAATTTCAATTCAATTTATAAATTCAATCTCTATTTCTCTCTCAATTCCAACAATTATAATGTCCTCTCAGACTAGAAAAATAATGTTTAAGGAAGGGGTTGAAAACATACTACTTTTCAATTAAAGACATAACATCCTAGTGTTAACTTGGATAGTGGTTTTTAAAGTTAGAAAGTATCTATCCTAAGCTCTAAAGTAATATTTTAAAAGCCGTGTTTTCATTGAAGATATCTTTAGATCATCTCATCACAAGAACTTAATCTTTGTCTCCAATCTGACAACACTGAGGATGGTCTAAACACACTGGTTTTGCAGAACTGATTCTGAATACAGCAGCTCAGTACATTGTAAGTTCAGAGGAAAGTGTCAGTGAGTTCAAAGTTAAGGACGTCTATACAGCTTCAGACTCCACCAAGCTGCACTTACCCTGAAAACTGATCGCACTCAAATAAAGGCCACTGTGGTATTAATGCTGAAATGACATGCTGAGTTCTAACTTTGATGATTTTTCTTTTAACGGCTTCAGAGTATATATAAATATATATATATATATATATATATATATATATATATGACATTATATTGGCAGATTTAGTTTTCTACTCTTTCATTTCCTTTAAAATTGTAATGTTTAATGTTTTACACATGTATTGTTGTTGTCATTGGTCAACACTGTGATCCAGTCTTCTTATAAGCAGTGAAGTAATGTTTATTTACTTAAAACCCAGTGCAAAATATTCAATTTAAGATGAATACCTCAAATGAGAAGGGACCATTAAAGATTCCATTTTAAAAATGTTTCTTCACAAGGGCTATTTTTATTTCAAATTCATGCAATTATGATGCTTAAAACTGGGTCAAATTTCAATCCAAAAACCAATGCCCCAGATATACAAATAATTTCCAAGAACAGATAATTCATATATAAGATACAGTTAAGCTCCCCCCAAATTCAAAGTAAATTACATAACTTACTCTGTTTTCCTTCTTTGTTTGTCCTCAAAGATGTCATTGAGATTGATTGCCACCTGCCCTAAAAACTTATCCAGCCCCACCAAGGACCTGTGCATAACTATGAGGAAAAGAATGTATTTCTCGGGGTTCCCCTGCATTAGCAAGCCAGGGAGCTCAAAGGAGGCCTCTTCCTTCCAGACTGGCTCAAGGGTTTTCTCAGCTACAGAGGTGGAGTACTTTTCTTTGCCCAGCTGAATTATAGTGTATGTGTCATTGGTGCCACTTTTGCCTTTTGGCTTAAGATCTTTGGCTTGGAGCACGGTGACCTGCACGTGGGTTGGAAACCACTTTTGGGCTTGCTCGGACAGCATCGTGCCGTCCTTCTTCTTGGCACCCAGCTCCCAAGCGCAGGCAGTGCCCCTCCGGGAGGGAGCGCCCAGTCCCTGATCAGCGCATCCTAAGGGCACTTCACGGAGACGGGCAGACTCCCGGCTGCCCAACTGCCCGAGGGCGGATGGCAAGGGGCTCACCGGGGCAGCCGCGGGCACGGCGGCGATGGGGGTCCCCTTTCCGCAGAGGCACAGGGGCCCACCATCCCCCGGCCGCGCCTGTCCGCCCCTTCCCCCAGCCCGGCCCCGGGGACAAGCCCTCGGCGGCGGCGGCGGGCGGCTCCCGGGCCTGCGGGCAGGTGAGGCCTGGCGGCGCGGGCCGGACGGAGGGCTGCGGAGGGGCGCCCCGCCCTGCAGACTGAAACCGCCGCCCCAGCCCGCGGCCCCGGCCCCCGCCCGCCTCCTCGCGGCCGGGCCGCCGCGGCCTGCTCCGCGCTCCCGCCCGCCCCGCGCTCGCCCGCGGGCCGGGCCGGCTCCTCCTCCCGACCCCGGTAATACGAACCGCCGGCGGCTCGCACGGCCTCGCTCCCTCTCGCAAACCTCTCCCTCCTCGGGCTCCTCCCCCTCGCTCGGCTCCTCCCCCCGGGCGGGGGCGGGACCCGGGGGCGGAGCGGGACCCGGGGCAGGGGGTGCGGCCGCCCCGGCGCCGGCAGGCCGCGGGCTGCGGGGCGGCGGGCGCGGGGCTCGGCCTGGCCGGGCCGGCGGCTCCTAGCACCGGGCGGGCGGCGGCACTTCCGGGTTGCCCTCCTCCATGTTGATCTCGGGAACGCGGCGGGGCGGGACCGGACGGGGCCGCCGGGTCAGGGGTCGGCGCCTCCCTGGTTGCCGTGGCGACTGAGGGCGTGCGATGGCAGCTCCCTTCCCAGGCTGTGTGCCTCCTATAGGGGTCCGCGCCCGCTGCCCTGGTCCGGCACAGCGCGGGGCTCTGGGGACCGCGCCCGGGAGGCGGGCCTGCCGATCTGGAGAGAGGCCCGAGTTCAGTCTTTGGGAGCTGTCCTTGCTGTGGTCTCCATGCCCGGCGCCTGGCACCGAGCGGGCGTTCGATAGACCGATGGAACGAACCCACCCCGTTCACTGCTCGGCTTTCTCAACCCCCTTCACTGACTGGCTTTCTCAACCCTTATCCCCTCTTCTCCTTTTGAAAAAAGAGAAGGCTGTTAATTGACTGGAATGACACCCTCTTTTCCCCCTCCTATACCCCCACCCCAAAACAGGGAGAGAAGGGAAACAGATAAGATTCCAAAAACAAAACAAACAAACAAAACCCCACAGGAATTCATCAAGATCTGGGGAGGCACTGGGCTGGAGCCATAAGACCTGTTTCCGACCCCAGGTCGGTCACCATCAATCTGTGTGACCTTGGTCAAGTCTTATTCCCTCCCCTAGTCTCAGTTTTTTCATGGGTAAGAAAGCTCATACCTAAGACTCCATGGCAACTCTATAAGACTCATTGTCAAAGGACCTCTTGGGACACTCACAGTCCGATAGACTATCCAGCTTGGAAGCCAAGTCCAGAGACCCTTCCGGTCCTATACCATCAACTAAGAAAAGCAAACAGCTTCCTGCGCCAAAGGCACAGACACTAGCTTCAACTGCTCCTGAGGGCAAGACCTGAGAGACCCCTGTGTTGTTGGAATAAAAGAGGCTTCCTTAAGAAAAGACAATAGAGATACATTACCTCTGTACTTTCTCTGCACTACTAGCCTGATCTAGTGGAAAAAGTATGGGTAATGGCTGATAAGTCAGGGGCCTTGCCTGGTGTCCTGGCTCTGCCCAGAAATTCAGTACATAGCTCCTGATGGGCACTTAGCTTCCTTAGGCAAGGAATTAAGATTCTGGGAGCTTCTATTCCCTTGTCCATAAATAGTAGATAAAATAGCTATTACAGGGTTGGGAGGAGTATTCTGAAATGATACGTATTTCCTAGCACAGTACTCTTTACCCCTCTATTTCTCAATTATAAGAGGCTTTTTTAATAATACCTATTTATTGCTTTTCTTTTCATTTGTGTCTTATTTTTTCCAAGGAAATTCTAAGTTCTTTAGACTGCCTTATGTATCGTGGATCATCACTTCACAGTGCCTGTACATGCAGTAGGCACTCGTTTTCGTCCTTTTTTGTTTGTTTGTTTGTTTGTTTGTTTAGGACTAATTTTGATAGTAAAACAATATGATAAATGTACATACTTTATTCCAACTTAAAATAGCCATAAACGTGTAAGGTATTGTACTTGTTATTTTCAGGCAAGGTTTAAAACTTTTCCATTTCAGGAAGATTGTGTGCGCCATGTTTTTGTAGTGTCGCCATGTTTTTGTAGTGTCGCCATGTTTACAGGTTACCAGCTGCAGCCATTGAAACTCTAAAAACCAGAAGTCTTTTCATTAACTACTTTTTGAATGGAAGTATGTGAGGGTCCAGTATACAGGGTGGGGCAAAAGTAGGTTTACAGTTATTCCTATGGAAAATAACACAATAATTAATAAACAATAATATAAAAATAAACTCTGTGTTCAGCGTACCCAGAACTGTAAACCTATTTTTGTAACCACATCCTGTATTTGTGACAAAAAAGCAACCATAGAGTTTAAAAACCTTGGGGAAGAGGGTGGATAACATCATACATTATTTAAATCTTATGGAAGGAACATACTTCCTTGACACTAAAGGACCATACCACAGGCCTCAAAGACCACCCACATTCCATCACATCCTTTCAGGGACCCACTGACACTTGCTAGTGTCTATAGATTTCCTTTCATTTATTGGAAACTCCAATATTTTGGTGCTGCTTACGCATAGTGGCTGGTGTGAGCTCTGCATGAAGGAGGAACTCTAAAGAGAGAAAATGAATTAATTTGTCACAAAGATCTTCAGGAAACAAAACGGCAGATGAATCTTGAATACCCAACCCTGACCTGGACATCATCTAAAATGAAAAAGACTGGTTTTAGGCCATTCTAATGACAGCTTACTATACAATGTACAAAAAGAGGCAGAATTTTTCATCTCTAAAAGGTGGTGTATGAAAAGGTCATGAACGGAAAACAGAAAAGAATCACTGTACTATGAATACAGCATCTGGATCCCAGAGTGGGCAGTTGTCAACTTTAATGAAAAATATTCTTTAGGCATTTTTAATTTTTAAAGAGTACATTGGAATTGTCATGGTGGAATTTCAACCAAGATCCCCAGAGAGAAATCACTTGATACCTGAAACTTACAAACAAAAAATAACAACAACAAAATAAGCATCATGAAAACAAATTTAGTTGACAATTGTTATAAATTGCATTTTACAAGTCACTATTAAAGGTTGTAATTAAATAAACAATAGGCAATTAGTTAAATAGTGGATGTGTGTTTCTAAAGAGCTCAAATTGTTTGGTAAGCTTTATTAATGATTATAAACGTGTTTACTCGTATCATTTCACTAGTCTCTGAAATATAGCCATCTCTAGGGTGAAGTTGGCAAGGGAGGTTCACAGTAACACAGTAACACACAGCAACACAATTTAGGGAATACTCTAAAGGCAAGGGCTCAACACTAGAATTATATCTCCTCCTATAACACCTACTTTTCTTTTGAGTTTTCCTAAAACCTGGCTAGAGCAAAAATTGTTAAGTTTTACTTTCTGACAAGAGCAAGAGTTATAACTTAATGTTTGTAAACCCAAAAAATAAAATAGTATATTTTTGCCCCAGGGAAGCAAATAAACAACAACTAAAAAAATGAGCTAAATAGAATTCAGGATTGTATTATAAAAGTGAAGTGATTTTCTAGAAGAAAGTGTTTTTTTCATTTTTGATTATTAGTATTAAGAGAGTAAAAGCAGGTCAGTTGAGTCAAACACATCACTGTCTCATAGTGAAAAATAATGGGAATTACGTAATATCTGAGATCAAAGTGGTTCTGCAAAAATGTTTATTGTATAGTGTTTTAAATTCTTCTTCCTAATTTTAAAAAGGAAGAAAGATTACATATATAAGGACAATATACCAGAATTGAAGACAGTCATTTTTTATTATTATTCTATGACTAATGCTACGTCCAGAAATGTTTGATGTAATTCTAAATTCAAGAGTTTGAGAAAATAACATATCTTAAAGGAGGTCCTGGCTGGGTTGCAGGATGATAAAGCATCGACCCAGGATGCCAGAGGTTGCAGATTCAATCCCCAGTCATGTACAAGAAGCAATCAATTGGTGCACAACTACAATGTGTCCGTAAAGTCATGGTGCACTTTTGACCGGTCACAGGAAAGCAACAGAAGATGATAGAAATGTGAAATCTGCACCAAATAAAAGGAAAGCCTTCCCAGTTTCTGTAGGATGATGTGGCAGCATGTGTGCATGCGCAGATGATAACACTGTGTATACAGCGGAGCAGCCCACGGCCATGCCAGTCGAGATGTGGACGGTACAGAGGAAAGTTCAGTGTGTTCTGTGGCTCGCTAAATTCGAATCCGTGACCAAAGTGCAATGTGAATATCGGCGCGTTTATAACGAAGCACCACCACATAGGGATAACATTACTCAGTGGGATAAGCAGTTGAAGGAAACTGGCAGTTTGGTGGAGAAACCCCGTTCTGGTAGGCCATCAGTCAGTGACGAGTCTGTAGAGGCTATACGGGATAGCTACCTAAGGAGCCCTAAAAAATCTGTGCGTGAGCCCACATTGAACTGCACTGAGTAGGTATGAGAGTAGGGAGAGTTATCCTTTTATTTGGTGCAGACTTCACATTTCTGTCATCTTTTGTTGCTTTCCTGTGACCAGTCAAAAGTGCACTATGAATAATCCTAAAGGAGAAAAATGCTGAGATTTATCATTTTAAACAGTTATAATGCCTGATGCAATGAACGAGAATAATTTGACCAGAAAGTAAAAATAACAATATTCTCCAATGGTGGAGGATTTCAAAAACAAAAATATTTACCAAGTGCTGCACCTTTCATTAAAGTCCCATAAGGAGATGTATTTCAAGCATTGTGAAGGAATTTTTCCTTTGGGCATCAGCATCTCTAAAATCACCACTTGGAAATCTATTTTAGGACAATTATAAAGCTTTTAGTGTTTAAATAGCCCACTGGGACAAGAGTATTAATGCTCCCATATATGATATTAATTATTTTCCAGTTGGAAGTTCAGAGACATAAAGGCAACAAGCAGCTTTTCCCAAAGTATCGTTATAATCTTTAAACCTTAGGTACACACACACACCACACATACACACACACACTTCAAATGCAACTCACATATAAAATTTATACAATAAACATATGGCAAAACTTCAGAGTTATGTTGAAGATACATATTAATCCTTGCACAACCAGTTAAAAAGTAAAAAAAAAAAAAAAAGCATTTGGCAAATTGGTTTGAAATTATAATTGCAACAACTAGTCTTGGAGGGTTTGGTCATTGTCTTGTTTTCATCACTGGGATAATTGATGTGTCTTGTGGGACTGGGCAGTGTATGGACACAGGCTGTCAGGCATGGCTGTGTGATACGGATGCAATGAAGAGCTCCATCCAGTAAGCAGCCTAGGACTTAATCCCACGCCTGCCTGTTGCTAGCCACATATCTTTAGGGAAGCAATTTTCCTTCTTTGGACCTCTGTTTCTTCATCTGTAAAATAAGAGTCTATAATAGGAACCACTAAAGCATTCTCTACACTTAGTAATTCTAAGTGGTCTATCCACAACACAAAGAAGCAAATTGCATTATAATTACCTAATTGGATTTGGTCAATATACTAAAGCAGATTCCTTTTTTATGTAACTTATTAATGAAGGATTCTCTAATTCAGAAAAAAAAAAATTCTTAAGACATCCTGTGAGCTCTTTCTCTCAAATGAAAATGATCATCGTGGTAAGGAAGTAAATATATCTTTTCTTAATTGGCTCTGCATGAGGAAACTGACACTAACCGCTCATAATTGGGTAGAAATTATGCATAAGTGCAAGTGGTTTTGAAAGCCTTAAACTTTCCACTTGTAGTAAGAAATATAACTTCTACTCATTATTTGTAGCTTTTTCAAACTATGAAGGAATGTTGAGGAGGGTAAGAATTTATGGAGAAGAAGACATTTTTGCATGTAAGAATGTTTTGTGTAGATGTCTTTTACTTTCCTCTATGGTATCATAACATGATGTTGCGCAATTCTTATTTAAATTCTCAACAAAATCAATGCTTGTCAATGCATAGAATGTGAACTGATTGACTCTCACTGTTATGAATGAGACTCATTTGATCTTTTTTCCTTCCAAAGTGTGTTTCCACTTTCCACTCTAATAAAGAATGCTGTGGCAATAGCCATGTATGTCTCCTATGCGTGTATACAGATAATTTCTTTTGTAATTATGCCTCTTTTAACAACTGATAATGAAATTATTGGGAGTTTGTGAATGATAGTGTGGAAAACCCATGGGCCTGAGCATCAGAAGGCTTGATTGCTAATCCTGACAAGCCTCCATCTTGTTGTGTCTCTCAGGCCCCTTCAATCTCCAGAATCCTCAAAGTTGCATATAGTATAATGAGATAAATTTTACATATATAGTCTAGTGTATAATATATAAGGTATGATATTTCTGTAATATATATTAGTATATACAGATATGATTTATTTCTATATAAAATACAGTAAGTTTATATGTATAATTACTGAAAAGCAGAAATTATTGTTATTGGAAAAAGGTTTTGTGAATACTTAGGTATTTATCTTCAAGTTTCAATTGCCTCATCCTGAGTCTTTCTGAAATCCTGAACATCGTTACGTGTATGGATGTATGTGGAGGCTAACAAGGACTGGATAATTTTGATTATTGCTGAAAGAAATATTTATCAGAGTCCATAAACTTATCATTCTTGTGCTTTGTAAGCATCAGTTAATATTTATATTTTTCATACTCAATTAAAATCCAAGATGGGGAACGTTCTAAACAAATAATAAAGGTTTAGAATTACAATATTTTTGGAACTGATGTATATATGATTATTAAACTGGTGAGCAGCTGGCAAAACCATTTGGGGATGGTGTGTTTTCCCCTACGTGAGCTCTAGTATTCTCTCTCTTTCTGTATTTCTCTTTACCATATTTCATCTATGCTAAGCAAAGTAAGGACTTTCAAAGTATGTGTTCTATTTTGTGTTTGATTCAAAGCCTGGGGGCAGGGGTGATGGCATTTTTGAGGAGTAGATCCAACTCTTTTTGTTCCAAGGTCAGATTTGAAACCATTTCTGCTAAGCAGTTTCAACTAGCCTGAACAATGTTTTAGTCTATCTGAATATTTGATAATCAAAATGTCTTTGGCTTAGAATTGGAAGCTTATCTTTTACACGGTCTGGGCTAGATCACCTTCAGAGCACGTGGAGGTCATGATACAGGGAATGACTATTGTGAATCTGTGTTATAATCATTTTCTAGTTATTGAAATAACCACTAATTATCTACATAGCCAAAATTAAGCATAGGACTTATCTTGGCGATGTAGATCTAAAAGAAATACCTGCTTCCAGGAAGTTAAGTTGTATAGTCAAAGGACCATTGAACTGAGAGAAGTCATCTAAAGGTCTGTGACCTTAAGCCAGTTTAATTCTTCCTTGGTAAAACAACGACATTTAAATTTCTCCTATCTCTAAACTTGGATGTCAGATTATCCAGGATATCTTCCCAACAGACTCCCACTGATGATCAACTGTGCTCTACTGTGATGGTTTCCCAGACTTGTTACGCAGGAGAAGAAGGTAAGATTGTGTAACCTGTCCCTGTAACTGGGCTCTTGTAACCCGATGTCTTAAGAAAAATCAAAGAAGTTTTTCAAAAACTTGTGCCCAAAGCATGAAGTGTCATTGTATAAATTTTTAAAGTTTTGCCTAAATCACCTTTGTCATTTCGATGGGTTTTGTTTTCCTGTTCTGTGCACACTTGTACATTGGAAAGGCATGGGACAAACTGTCACAGTGAAGTCTGGGGTATCCGGCATCCCAGGAATCAAGGGCTAGCAATGTTTTCTAACACAAGATTTCTCCAAAGTTCCTCAGATAGAGACATTCACTGGACTATCATTGAGAGCCGCCCTAGAATGGGTTTTATCCCTTGGGCACTAGCTACCCAAGTGACCTTGGGCAAATTATATAAACTCTCTAAATTTAGGTTGGTTTATCAGCAAAATGGATTGTCAGGAGGAAAAAACGCGGGGTCAGGGAAAGCGCAGGAGGACCCGGAACACAGGAAGTTGTGCTGTTGTGCTGATGGCACAATTCCACTTCTCTTTGCAGCTCCTTCCTCAGATCTGAAGGCAAAGGCCAGGCACCCCAGATGTTCCGGGCAGGCAGCTCTTCCCCAAGGAATTAAGGGTCCAGGCTGCAGTAGATGTCTCTTTAGCCCAGCCGGTGACAGCCAGCAAATTAAGACCCTGAATTATTTTTGGTTCAAGCCAAATCCAATCTGATTAGATGCTTTTTCTAAAAATTAAAATAACTCAATAATATCCCAAATCTTCCTTTAAAATTGAACAGTGACTTTTTAAAGGACCAAGTGAACAACTTTATGAGAATTAATCAGCTGCTTGAGTTGCAGAATAACAAGGAAGAAACTCCCTGAATTATAAACCTTCTATCTCTACAAGTAGAGGAGTTAGAAACTTCAGTAATAAATGCCAAATGGAATTCTAAAAAGAGAGATTTATGTAACAGATAACATACCAGATAATATTTTAATATACTAGATTTCCATTTCAAAGGGAAATAATGGTGAATTCTTTTTTTTTTTTTTTTTTTTTTGTATTTTTCTGAAGCTGGAAACGGGGAGAGACAGTCAGACAGACTCCCGCATGCGCCCGACCGGGATCCACCTGGCACGCCCACCAGGGGCGACGCTCTGCCCACCAGGGGGCGATGCTTTACCCCTCCAGGGCGTCGCTCTGCCGCGACCAGAGCCACTCTAGCGCCTGGGGCAGAGGCCAAGGAGCCATCCCCAGCGCCCGGGCCATCTTTGCTCCAATGGAGCCTTGGCTGCAGGAGGGGAAGAGAGAGACAGAGAGGAAGGAAGGGGGGGTGGAGAAGCAAATGGGCGCTTCTCCTATGTGCCCTGGCCGGGAATCGAACCCGGGTCCCCCGCACGCCAGGCCGATGCTCTACCGCTGAGCCAACCGGCCAGGGCCAATGGTGAATTCTTTTTTTTTTTTTTTTTTTTTAAATTTTATTTTTTAATGGGGCGACATCAATAAATCAGGATACATATATTCAAAGATAACACGTCCAGGTTATCTTGTCGTTCAATTATGTTGCATACCCATCACCCAAAGTCAGATTGTCCTCTGTCACCTTCTATCTCGTTTTCTTTGTGCCCGTCCCCCTCCCCCTTTCTCCCCTCTCTTCCCCCCCCCCAACCACCACACTCTTATCAATGTCTCTTAGTTTCACTTTTATGTCCCACCTACGAATGGAATAATGCAGTTCCTGGTTTTTTCTGATTTACTTATTTCGCTTCGTATCATGTTATCAAGATCCCACCATTTTGCTGTAAATGATCTGATGTCATCATTTCTTATGGCTGAGTAGTATTCCATAGTGTATATGTGCCACATCTTCTTTATCCAGTCATCTATTGACGGGCTTTTTGGTTGTTTCCATGTCCTGGCCACTGTGAACAATGCTGCAATGAACATGGGGCTGCATGTGTCTTTACGTATCAATGTTTCTGAGTTTTTGGGGTATATACCCAGTAGAGGGATTGCTGGGTCATAAGGTAGTTCTATTTTCAGTTTTTTGAGGAAACACCATACTTTCTTCCATAATGGTTGTACTACTTTACATTCCCACCAACAGTGGATGAGGGTTCCTTTTTCTCCACAGCCTCTCCAACATTTGCTATTACCTGTCTTGTTAATAATAGCTAATCGAACAGGTGTGAGGTGGTATCTCATTGCAGTTTTGATTTGCATTTCTCTAATAGCTAAAGAAGATGAGCATCTTTTCATATATCTGTTGGCCATTTGTATTTCTTCCTGGGAGAAGTGTCTGTTCATATCCTCTTCCCATTTTTTTATTGGATTGTTTATTTGTTTGTTGTTGAGTTTTATGAGTTCTTTGTATATTTTGGATATTAGGCCCTTATCTGAGCTGTTGTTTGAAAATATCATTTCCCATTTAGTTGGCTTTCTGTTTATTTTGTTATCAGTTTCTCTTGCTGAGCAAAAACTTCTTAGTCTGATGTAGTCCCATTCATTAATTTTTGCCTTCACTTCTCTTGCCTGTGGAATCAAATTCATAAAATGCTCTTTAAAACCCAGGTCCATGAGTTGAGTACCTATGTCTTCTTCTATGTACTTAATTGTTTCAGGTCTTATGTTTAGATCTTTGATCCATTTTGAGTTAATTTTAGTACAGGGGGACAAACTGTAGTCCAGTTTCATTCTTTTGCATGTGGCTTTCCAGTTTTCCCAGCACCCCAATGGTGAATTCTTAAAACAAAAAATGCATCACATCTTTGGTATGCCTCATGACAAACATTCAGTGACTAATCAGTGTTTTCTAACTCCCATGTACTGACTAATTTTAAGCAAGTTATCTCTCTTTTAAATATTATTAAATAATAGCCAACATTTGCTGACTGCTCACCTGATGCTAATTTCTTGAACATCATAATTTCATTCCATTTGAAAGTAATGAAGCTACAGTCAACACAAACATTCCCCATGTATTTTACCTGTCCCATCACAAAGAATAAAGGAAGGTTGTGTGGTGGGTTCTCCTCTCTAAGCATTGCTCACATTGGGATGAGGCAGGAAACCCAGAAACCAAATCTTTCATATCCTTTGAACAACTCTCCTATTTCAGTTGGCTTTAAGCATTATCATAGCATCCTTGACATGATCCCAGGGCCTTACACTGCTTTAGTGAAAGCAAGGAGACAAGCAAAAGATAATTGATCTGTTTTGAAACCCGTGACATGCTCCCAGAAGGAGCAGCCTGAACTGTGGCGTGGCACCCATCAACTACAGAAGGATTAAAATGTATTTGTGAACCCCATACATAGAAAAAAAGAAGTCACCTTTGACATCACTGGGTTCTGTGGAGTCTGTCTCTCATGGAAAAAGTTTAGATTCTCTTCAGGAGACCAAGGTTCACACCTACCTCAACCTACCAATTACATTGATTAGACATTTGTTGAGAAGTATAACAATATATGGAAAAGCATTTTGTTAAACAGTAAAGAATTTTACAAATACCAAATTTTATCATGGTTTTTAAGCTTGTATCTATTAAACATATATCTCTTAGCACTTACATTTTTTCTCTAGCATCAATGGTTGCTTAAAATGGTGAGCTGAACAGATTTAGAAGCAAGGAAGTTCTAGTTTGCCATCATTCAAACTATGTGTGCCAAATGCGATTAAACTTTATAAGATAATGAACACATAAAAGATAAATAAGAAATTGATAGCTAAGTAGATAAAATATGTGATGGGTCAAAATTGATTGACTATTGCAAGACAGAACATACTTATTAAGAGATGATTTTTCAGAGGGAAAGGGATGCAGAAAGAGGTTGAAGAGGGTAAAGGGTGATCAAATATATGATGATGGAGAGAGACTAGACTTTGGTGAGCCCACAATGCAATGTATAAATGATATATTATAGAATGGTACACTGAAGACTTATATAATAATATTAACCAATGTTTCCCTAATAAATTTTAATTTAAAAATAAAAGAGAAGAAGCCCTGGCCAGTTGGCTCAGCGGTAGAGCATCGGCCCCATGTGTGAAAGTCCTAGGTTCGATTCCGAGTCAGGACACACAGGAGAAGCACCCATCTGCTTCTCCACCCTTCCTCCTCTCCTTCCTCTCTCTCTCTTCCTCTCCCACAGCCAAGGCTCCATTGGAGCAAAGTTGGCCCAGGCGCTGAGGATGGCTCTGTGGCCTCCACCTCAGGAGCTAGAATGACTCCAGCAGCAACAGAGTAACACCCCAGAAGGGCAGAGCTTCGCCCCCTGGTGGACATGCCGGGTGGATCCCGGTCGGGCGCATACGGGAGTCTGACTGCCTTCCTGCTTCTAACTTCGAAAAAATACAAAAAAAAAAAAAAGAAAGAAAAGAAAGAAAACGATGATTTTAAAGTTTATTGTGGAATGAAAAATCCAGTGCCTTCTTGGAAAAACACATCTTTACAAGCTCTGTTGATAATAACTTATTGCTAGTATGCCCAGGATCCTATGACCTTCCTCCTCATTTCAAGCAGCAGCTAGGAGAGCCAGACTTACTGCCTGGGGTCCATTCTCAGCTGTGCCATTTCAAGATAGTAGGGGAAAAGGTAACAAGAACCAAAGTTTATGCAATATATAAAGAATTCTGGAAGAATGCAATTGATGAGAGCTGGACTTAAAGATCTTACTGGCCAGGGAGAAGGAGGGGAGGGAGATTGGTAAAGGTCCAGCTTGTTGGGTATGTTTGAGAGTCTTCAAGACCTTTCTTCTCTCTTCCCTTCTGTTGAGCATGGGAATTGGGCAAATGGTTCATGGAGCCTCCAGCTTGATTTGGGCATCCAAAAGCAGTTACCACTTGTATCTTGTTTCTCACCTTAACAGTGAGCAGGGTCTTAGAGCTCCCCAGTGGCATTCACCATACTGGTTTGGAGCGGCAACAGTAGCAGTAGCATAGCAGCAGATCAGGGGACTCTAGGCGAGAATGTCAGAGCCAACCCCTGAGCCTCTTGTCATCAGAGGCACCAGAAAAACCTCTGAGAATCTCATCTTCCCTTGAAAGGTGTGCAGATGACTAAGAAACCACTGGTAGACCTAAGTGATCTGCCATGTCAAGACTGGGAAGATTTATTGTACATGGATCAAGGACCAAAAACCAACCATAGCGTGGTTCAAATTTCAGGGTCAAGCTTGCTTCAGGAACAAAAATACATTCTACTTCCCAGTTTAAAAGAAATAAAGTGTTCAGCATCACTAAATGTAAGCTCTGTCGTATGATAGAAGCACATATTATTCCAAGTATTTATTTCTATATTCTATTAATGTTTGTCGGTGTTTTTCTCTCAGTTGTTAGACTAACAATGACTGCAGATTATAATTGCTAATATTCTCTAGAGGAGAAAGCTTTTAAATCACCTTCCAGCATTAATACCTATTAAAAAAAAACTGAGTTGCATTTGGAATTTCCTGGATTCTTCTATTTGTCATGCAAATATTCAGTTCTGCTCTTTTTATGATAATATGAAATAAAGTAGTTTCTCATAGTGACATTGTAAATCATTTGCTTTCTATTACATGCAGCTGGTTTTGTTACTGTAATGATTTTCTGTGAGTGCATATTGCAGAACACATAAGATGCAATGTGATATTCCTTTACTCAGAATTTATATGCAATTATTGTTTGCCCAGAAATAATGAGACAATTTGGAAATACACTTATTTATTGTAATGCATTTCTTTTTAATATGTATCTATGTTCAGAGGGGGGGGGGAAATATCTAAATTTCTAAAAATGACATGCCATCTCCTTTGGTTATATGGACTAGAGTTTCCATTGCACTGAGAATTCAGAATCAAAATCAGAAACAGCTGAGGTACTTACTCGGGTGCCTTCCTTCAGCTTATTCAAAAGAATATGGGATGAACTGTAAGAATTAAGTAAACCACAAATTATTTGGGAGTGTCTGGTTTATATTATAAATAAATTTTTTCATTGCTGGTTGTTTTTTTCAAAAATATTGCCTGTATTTTTTATTTTCATCCCTGTGATCTAATGTAAACTATGTCCTACCAGTTTAATTTACTGTTTATTCATAATTACATTTTTTATTACACTCATATGCTATAAATATTTCTCACTCTGCTCTTTTGGGTCCCCCCCCCCAATAGCAATAGTGTCTGAAACATGCCTGGGGAATGTTATTAATAGAACTATCACCACTTCGCACATAACTAATTTCACACCTTGAATGAAGCATCTAATTTTAAGACACCAAATTAAAGATTATTTATTAAGAAACAACAACAACAAAATAGTCAAGACAGAGTATCACTTATATCAAAATTTTCTTCCTTATTGGTCTGGACAAGAATTTTTAAAATCTCGATGGTAAATTTGCATTAATTAGTTTGTGGTTTGATGAAATCCAAGTAGGTTTTAAAGTGTGAATGTTTGTGAACCTTTTCTTACATACTTTAAAATGGTAAATTTATACAGTATTCTCATATTTAAATTTTATTTGTAAAGGTAGCATCACCAACACGATGCACTGCATATAATAGGGAAGAAAGATTACTAGTTACTGTCTATGGGCCACACAGCTTAGAAGTGTGTTTAATTCTCACTACTATGGTCTGTTTTATTCTCATTTTCCTCAATGGTTCCTGTGGCTCCGTATGAAGGGGCATAAAGTTTATAAGAGGGGGCAGAATGGGGCAACTCTGTGCCAGGAAAGGACTTTGAAGGCAGGAACTGATGAAGATGACTATCAACTTTGAGGGGGACATCAATAGGGGGACCAGTATGATGCCAACTATGTCATGGGCACCATCCAGACAGGGGTCACCATACTGGTGGACACAAGGACATATGACACCTGTGAAAGAAGCCAAATGAGAACCTCTCCAGATGCCAGCCAGGAACGAGAGTGTTAGGTCTTCAAAGGGAGTAGGGTCATTTCGATTCACACGTCCCCTCCCACCCCTGCCTCACTGTCATTTAGATAGAAGGCCAACCTACTTCCCAATCGCGAGTCCCTTGAACCCCACGTCTGGGGAGAGGTAAGGCTGGGTGGGGCTTAGAAGAAGATATAAACTGAACTTTGTAAGCCAGTACAGAAAGGTTTGTGTTTTAAGTCCAGAGTGGCCAGGATATTATGAAACATGCTGAATATATTCTTATGGGATGTGTCAACTATTTAGTCTTTAAAACCACCAGTAAAACCTTTTGGTCCAGCCAAGAGAAGTTTATTAGATCTACTGCAATAAGCGGGGTCACCACCTTGACAGTCTCAGTTGGGAAAGGATACTAGGGCCTGGGCTGGTGATGTTGAGGGGCTAACGAGGCAGGAGTAGGGATCAGTTGGGTGAGACTGAGCAATTTGTGACATAATAGCTTTAAATAAGTGCAAAGCAAGCCGAGCATCTTGGAGTGAATCTTGTTGAGCAAGTTGCTGGTCTTGACCAGTAAGCTATTTAGTCTTATCTTGCAGAACAACTGTTTGCTAGATCTAACAGCCAAGTTCTTTTGCATGATTTCAGCATTGTCTAACACGGGGACAGGAAATTATCTCTGGTTTCAATACTGTTTATGACTAGAATAAGAAATTATAAGGGTTCAGTTCTCACATACGAAAGGTAGACTTTTCCAAAACAGTGTTAAAAGCCGTGACTGGACAAAATTAAAACCATTTCATGTGTACACCACACTTCATTGAGATTTTAAAATAAATAACTTACACTACATTATCCTCATTTGAAATTGGAAGCTCAAAGAGGTTAAAAACATGTCTGAGATCACAAAACTAACAACTGCAGGAGTCAAGACTCAAGCCTAGCTCCATGAAAGGACCATCTGTCTAAGATATTCGGTCCCCACTGATGACCAGAAGTGGTACTGTCTGACTAAAATCTTTTGTTTTTTTCCACTGTGTTTTTTTCCACTATTTCCAAGGAAGATAGAGCTTAGCTATTTTTTCTCAGCTAAGCTTCCATTTATTTTTTCCTTTAGTGATGAAAACAAGACCATGTCCTCGATATGACACATGGTGGTACTTAATTCGATATTTCTTTTACAGTTTCTTTATTCCCGTCTGTTCTCTTTGACAACGCCGAAATAAGCCTAACCCGACTCTTGTATTTCTTTGTATCTTCCAGCACTCAGTGGGTGCTAAGCCCAGAGTAGGAACTCAATGGTACATTGCATTGCATTAAAATTTTTTACCGTTTCTCAGATATTAATATCTCTGCCTCAGAGCTTTAGCTATTTGAGACACAACTGTGTCTTCCAAAGACACAACTCTGCCAATTATTTGCTATGAAAATAAACACTCCCCAGAATGTTCCGGCAAGCCCATTACCCCTGCACACGGATTTCTCACCGGAGAGCTTGTCTCTTAGGTTCAAAATCTAAAAAACAAAAGAAAGAAAGAGAAAGAAAAATCATTGCGTCTCAAGTGTATCAGAAATAAAGATAAAACTACAGAAATATTTTTAAAACAAAGATCAACTAGCATTTCAGCTGCAAAACATTGGTGGGATTGTTTTCTCCATATGCTGACCAGAGGGTGGCCGCTTTAGCCCCACGCCTTGTGGGTCTAAGCAACTCATGGGATGGCAGACGGATTCCCCTATATACTAAAAACAAACAAACAAAAGTAAAACAAATCCCATCTCTTTTTTTTTTTTACAGGGAGTGGATTGGGAAAGGGAAAGGGGGCAAAATTTGTTTTTCTGGGGACATTCTATGAAAACTATAGCCTTCCCATACTTTCTTACCCCCCCCCCCCCACCACCACAGACCACCTTCACGCTGACCTTTTATTCTTCAGGGTTGCTGCTACAAGGATTTACGGTGTAATTTGCTTTTTCACCTGGATTAAAATGTTGGCAATTGGGGACCTTATACAATGGTATTTCCTGAGGGCCCCATCTTCATCTGGGGACAGCCAGAGGTACAACCATTTTAATGAAAATTACTTGCTTTCCATAAGATTTTGAAAGACGGAGGAAACAAGCAGGAGGTGACCGGCGGTCCCTGAGGGCTTCCAGTGGTTTATTTGGAAGCTGAGTAAAACAGACAGATTCTACTGTCAGCATTTTGATGGTGACTATGGACTGATTTTCCTTTGAGGAGACAGCAAAGTAGCTCATAGGGGCGGGCTCTTATCCATGAAAAATGGATGGGCTCATCTGCCCAGTTAAAAACTTCAGTACAAATAGGGGTGTGCATTTGAGGCTCTAAGAAACCATTTGTTCTTTTTCTAGTGAAAATCAGCTAGCAGAATGAAACGGAAAAACTGGGTGATTATTTTAGATATGAATGCTTTGATTTGCAATTACCCAGATAACATATGCATTACCTTTGTGTGTATTGTAAAATTGAAGCACTTCTTTGAATTAGTTAGCAAACAGCTTTAGTTATCCATTTTACTAAGTGAATGAACTCAATGTCAGATAGCCAAGGAATTCAGAAAATACCCAGTCTTACATGAGGATAACGTTCAAACCTTTGGTGCTGTAGCAGAATGGCTCATTTTAGGACAGGTGAAGCAGGCGCCCCTGCTGCTGAGATGAAATTCTTTAGCTTTCCCCTCTTGCTACCTCTTATTTCTTCTCTCTTCTTTGCTCTTTACTTTTCTCTACTTACCCTCTACATCTGATGCAAACTCATTGTTTTATTGTTTAGAGTTCAGAAGGCTTTGAGTTGGATAGACAAAACATTTCATTGCTTGATAAAGAAATTTCCATTTTTATGCAATTACATAGTCAAGTTACTGCCTACAGGTGTTATTATCATTTCTTCCTTATATATTACCTCCTTCAGAACTTCTCTTTCTAAACTAGGTCCTCAAAAAAGTAAACCAGTTGTTTGTTCTAGGTGAGCTTTGAGTAAGGGCTTTTTATTGTAACACCCTCCAGAGGGCCACCTGAATGTCACAACCCCATCTGCAGGTGAGATGGCTGAGCTTGTCTAAAGCTCTGCAGAGAAATTTTTCTCTAATTTCTTTCTAAGCATTTGCTGACTAAGTAGGAACAAATACCTCCCTGGATTCTCAAGAATGTCACCTACTCCTCAGCTTTAATCTCTGTTTGGTTTTCAGGGAGTTGGCCTCCAGTT
This sequence comes from Saccopteryx leptura, assembly GCF_036850995.1. NCBI lineage: Eukaryota > Metazoa > Chordata > Mammalia > Chiroptera > Emballonuridae > Saccopteryx > Saccopteryx leptura. Next base: position 11,518,072 of record NC_089515.1, on the reverse strand, counting down.
TGATAACAATTCTTGCCCTTGTTTTGTGACCTATCGTTCTGGTACCAGGTCCCTGGTTTGTGCCTTCTCAGTGCCCACTCTCTCCTCTTGTCTTCTTGTTTGACCTTGGTTTACTAACTTCATTAACTCCGGCCACCTGAACTCCTATGGAGGCCAGCTGTGCCCCCCCCCCCCACCGTGCCCCCAGGCACGGGGTTTCCTCCTCCTGATACCAACATGCTAGCCCAGGCCCGACTGATGGGGAACAGACACTTTCACCTGGTTAGCATCTTCCCTCGGGGAGCCAGCGTTAAGTTCAAGTAGGTTAAATCACTACATTTGTAAATTTGTAAAGGATCAAGTTGTGAAAAGCAGGGCAATCTTGTTCTTTGAGACTTTATTAGCCAGTAAATGCAATCTGATACATTTACAGAAGCAAAGACCCGGATTTTCTGAAGTTCACTGAGCCAGAAAGATGTGTTTATTTCATAGAGTTTATGGAATGGCTGTCGCATGGGTCCATTTTTACAAGGCACTGCATTGACTTGAGGTGATCATAAAGTGAAAATGGGCAGTGAGCACCTACAGGTCTAAGTATAATTTATATACATATTTACCCAATTACATGCAAAGAACCAAAGCCATGTGTTTTTTATTTTTGGTTTAATTTTTCAGCTCTTTAGTTGCTTTTTAAAAGAAGTTGAATTAACTTCCTAAAGCAAATGTTGCTCGCAAGCTGGTATCCCAATAGAATGCGCCGACAATGGCAACAAACGCTCAGATCAGCAAAAGTGGCACGAGGTCACATTCGAAAGCTCTTCACTGTGACAAAATAAATCAGAACGATATGGCCAGCCCCGTGCACTTGTTCTCATTTTGCTAAGCAAACAGAGCTACCGAACCTTTTGAATGTGAAAGCTGAACTCAGGCGAGGAAGGTTTTTCAGATGATACCAAAATTCTAACACTGTGTTTTCACACAGGCTGTTCTCTTAATCTTGTTATTTTTGTTATTTTCTTGTTCTTCTTCCATTTCATTGTGGTTATTTTATGGTTTTTTGAAAAATAAACCTTCTGAGGGGGAAAGTATGAATTTTAAGACTGGTGTAAAGAGCAGTATAAAAATAATGTAGAAAAGACAGTATAAGTAGCAGGAATAGAAAATTGTTAGGTAGATAGATGATAGATCGATTGATTGATTGATCAACAGAGAGGACGATAGATATTAGCACTTTCTTCTTAATTTTGAATCTTTCATTTACATTGATAACGTGCCAGAAAATAAGCTGACTCAGCAAGAAGCTTGCAAGGAAAACTGAATTAAAACTATTTAGTATTTTTGAATTTTTAAAATGGTTTTTGTTCTATTTAGAATGACAAAGAAAAAGGTGGTGCCACTTTGTTTATTTCTATTCTTAGTGCGCATGCTCAATGGACACGAGCCAAACAAATCGTTCCTCAGAACGAAGTGTGGCCACCTCTCCGGCACCTTCCTGCTCTTGCATCCCACTCAGAGGGGTGGGAAGTCAAGCATTGATTGTGCATTCTTTGAGTTGCTTTGCACACGGGCTCTTACCTATCTCTATGTTTCTGGTGCAATTTCTTCAGTTCTTTTTTCACCCACTGTGTCATGGAACTCTTTTTAGGTAAGTACACATAAGTCAACTTCTTTCTTTTTATGGGCTACCATAGAATTTTATAGCAGAATCTTTTATATCATAATTCAGTTCTCTATTATAGTACATTTTTTATTTCTAATGTTTTACTATTATAAAGTTCTACAATAAATATCTTTGTGAATTACTTGTTAAAAAGTGGGAGTATTTCTTTAGGATAGTTTCCCAGAAATGGACTTGCTGGATCATACAGTAAGCCTTTTAAAATTTTTATAGGTTTTGCTAAATTGTCTTCCGAAAGCTTATCTTTACACTAAATGTATGAATGCCCATTTTCTCACATCTTTGAAAGCCCTTGAGATTACAAATCATTTTTTATTTCATATTTCCAATTGTGTGAATAAACATTCATATTTTATTACTGTTTTGAGCATGCATTTACTTAATCAAAGGCTAATTTGGGCATTTATCTCTTTGTGAATTGCCTCTTCATATTTTGCCCATTTTTCTTTTTTTAAAAATGATTTGTTGAAACTTTTTATGTGTTTTAGATATTAAGTCTCTTGCTAAATGTGTTACAGATATTTTCTCCCAATCTGTTCCTTCCATTTTAGCTTTATTTGTTTCTGAATCCTGTTTTAGCACATAAAATTATTGGTAAGACTTAAACAATTCAAGAAATCACATAGCTAAACATATTTCTTCAGTTCCACATTAATTATTATTTAAGGAATTTTTAAATGCAAACTTGAATTTTATTTATTATATTCTAAAAGTTTCTTTAAAGTGCCCTATAAAGTTGTTTTTCTCTTTAACTGTTTTTTCTCTCTATTAAAACACTGTCCCACATTATCACTGTCACCTTTTAAGTTGCCTGCTTCTGACATGTAAAAAAAAAGATACTTGAAATAAGAAAAGTTTGTTTTAGCACCAGTGCATACAGAATCTAAGGTGACCCCAATGAGCTATGCTTTCTGGTATTCGTATCCTTGTATAACAGCCTCCCAATGAGTGTGGGTAAGACATGTGACTTGCTCCTGACCATTAAAATATGTCAACAGTGATGAGATGTCACTACCATGATGACATCGCATTATGCCTGTCTAGCTCCCCATGCTGCTTGGAAAGAATAAGCTGCCATGCTGCAAATCGCCTGTGGATAGGTCCATGTGGCAGGGAACTATGGGAAGCTCCTAAAAACTGATTGACTCACTCATAGAGCACCAAGAAACGAATTCTCCAAAGTCCTGAATGAGCATGGGAGCCTACTCTTCCTTGGAAGTCTCCAGATGAAAAGCAGCCAGCTGATACTTTGTTGCCTTAGTAGAATCTTAGCAGAAGACCCAAATAAGCTATGCCCAGACCCCTGAACCACAGAAACTTGAAGATGATAAACGTGAATTGTTTTCAGCTGCTACATTTGAGTCGTTTGTTACACAGTAATAGATAACATAGCACTCACATTTGAAATAAACAATTATGTGCCACAGGAAGATGTGTTGGTCAACAATGGGCTATATGTATCATATGATAGTGGTCTCATGAGCTTCTTACCAAGCTGAGAAGTTCCTCTAGCCTAGCGACATAATAGCCTTCATAACGTCGTAGTTCAAATGTTGCAAAAATCATCAAGACTGTGGTTGAGCTGACAAACAACTTTAACTTGGGTGTGGATGGAAATTACATTGAGGAGCCCCTGGAGGGGGGTCCCTGAGGAATTGACTGAGTTGTTGGAACTAGAGATTATTTCAGAAGGAAACTGCAGGAGGAAAAAAAAAGAATATCCAAGAAAAACAGTTTTTTCCCAAGAAAATTTATAGTGAAGTGTTTAGCAGAAGCTTTTGCAGACTTCAACAAGCTCCTTAAAATGTTTGAAGACATGAACCCCCAACACAGAGAGGTTCTCATTAATAGAAAGGAATGTTCATGCTGTATTACCTGCCTGCAAGCAAATCTATGATGAAACAAACCAAGAAAACCACCATGGACGTATTTTTGAAGAGTGAAACCTCCTCAAGAAAAATTTCAGCCCTGGTCAGTTGGCTCAGCAGCAGAGAATCCGCCTGGCGTGTGGAAGTCCCAGATTTGATTACTGGTCAGGCACACAGGAGAAGTAACTATCTGCTTTTCCACCCCTCCCCTTCCCCATTCTCTCTCTTTCTCTCTCTCTCTCTCTCTCTCTCTTTCTCTTCCCCTCCTGCAGCCATGGCTCAATTGGAGCGAGTTGGCTCTGGGTGCTGAGGATAGCACCATGACCTCACCTCAGGCTCTAAAATAGCTCCATTGCTGAGCAATGGAGCATCAGCCCCAGATGGGCAGAGCTTGCTGGGTGGATCCTGGTCGGGACACATGCAGAAGTCTGTCTCTCTGCCTCCCCACTTCTCACTTGAAAAGAAAAAAGAGAAGAGAAGAGAAGAGTGGAGAAGATAAAAAAGGAAAGAAAGAAAAGGAAAGGAAGGGAAAGGAAGGGAAGGGAAGGGAAGGGAAGGGAAGGGAAGGGAAGGGAAGGGAAGGGAAGGGAAGGGAAGGGAAGAGAAAGAAAAGAGAAATCTCAGGCAGGTCTTTCCAGAGGTTATTTCAGAAGAAGGCATTGCAATCACAGGAGATGTCAGCTCTAAGCATGTTATTGCCGTGAAGACCCTCCCGTGGGACAGGATGTGGGGGTGGAAGACCATGACACTGATGGCCCTGATCCTGTGCAGGCCCAGGCTAATGTGCATGTTTGTGTCTTAGCTTTTAACAAAAAACTTTAAAAAGTAAAAACAACTTTTTAATAGAGAAAAGCTTACAGAATATGGATATAGAGAAAGAAAATATTTTTGTACAGCTGGACAATGTATGTTTGAAGCTGTTTTTCCAAAAGAGTTGAAAAGTTTAAAAAAATTTAAAAGTTTATACAATAGAGTTAAAAATTTACAGTAAGCTAAGGTTAATCTGTTCTTGAAGAAAGAAAAATATTTTTTATAAATTTAGTTCAGCCTCAGTGTGCAGTATTTATGAAGTCTCCAGTAGCACACAGAAATGTCCTAGGCCCTCACAATCACACTCACTCAAACTTGTTCACTGACTGACTCACCCGGATCAGCTTCCGGTCCTGCAGGCTCCATTCATGGTAAGTGCCCTATACAGTTGTACTTATTTTTATCTTTCACAAAGATACACAAGTACTTACCATTGTGTTACAATTGCCTACAGTCTTCAGCACAGTAATGTGCTACACAGGCTTGTAGCCTAGGAGCAATAGGCTATCCCATACAGCCTAGGTATGCAGTAGACTAGACCATCCAGGTAAGACCATCCAGGTATGCTATAACATCTACACATATAAGTGCACTCTATGTGTGCACAACGATGAAATCACCTAGTGATACATTGCTCAGAATATCTCCCCATCATTTAGTAATGCATGACTATTCCTAGACACCTTTAGGGGAAAGTAGTAAGGACTAGAGCAGGGGTCCCCAAACTATGGTCCGCGGGCTGCATGCGGCCCCCTGAGGCCATTTATCCGGCCCCCGCCTCACTTCCGGAAGGGGCACCTCTTTCATTAGTGGTCAGTGAGAGGAGCATAGTTCCCATTGAAATACTGGTCAGTTTGTTGATTTAAATTTACTTGTTCTTTATTTTAAATATTGTATTTGTTCCCATTTTGGTTTTTTACTTTAAAATAAGATATGTGCAGTGTGTATAGGGATTTGTTCATAGTTTTTTTTTATAGTCCGGCCCTCCAACAGTCTGAGGGACAGTGAACTGGCCCCCTGTGTAAAAAGTTTGGGGACCCCTGGACTAGAGGATTGAATGATCATTTCTTTGGTACTATAAATCATCATTTAGAATGATATGCTAATGCTTAATGACAGAGGAAAGGGTTAGGTATTTCTAGTCCTGAAAGCAATGCTTCAAGATTATACTATCATATTATTTATATAATAGAGCAAGCTTTAGAAACTGGCAAAAACTGATAAACTAAGATATAAAACTCTTGGAAATATACTGAATAAAATGCTTAGCATAATTAACAATGAGTCTGATTATGTGCTGACATTAAAACAAATATAGCCACCAAACTGGAGCTTTCAAACTCATAGCCATTTATGTTTCATGAACAAAACTGTAAGTGACAGTGATAAGTGATATTATCTGGTAGTCTCTTAAGAAAGTGGTGAAACCTATGAAAAGGCTAACTTGGTTTCTATCCAAGACTTCACCTTAACTCTGGACCTGCAAGGAAAACAGGTGTCTTGACCCTTTTCTGGGACTCATAATCCATCTCACCTTACCTTCCTGCCTCTCAGTTCTCTTTCCCCACTCTTACTCTTTTTTTAAAAAAACTATTTTTTAAAATGTATTCATTATAGAGAGGGGAGAGAGAGAGAGAGAGAGAGAGAGAAGGGGGAGGAACAGGAAGCATCTACTCCCATAGTGCCTTGACCAGTCAAGCCCAGGGTTTTTTGAACCAGCAACCTCAGCGTTTCCAGGCTGACACTTTATCCACTGTGCCACCACAGGTCAGGCCTCTTATTCTTATAGACTGAGATGCCAGGGGTGCAAAGATACAAGACGAGGAGATCACAGGGTGCCATGATTTCTCATTTGGTAGCAAGACAAACACCTACACAATAACCATATGCACAGGAAGGGGTTCAATGACAGGGAAGCATTTAGAAAGAAGTGGGTGCTGACAGGACAATTGTTCCACTTGGGGCAGGGCACTTGGAGTGGCATCTGAAAGAAAAAAGGGGAAGAAGGAGAAAGGATGTTCAGGCGACAGAAACAAAGGATGTCAACACTGAGAGTCATGAGCAATTCACACCGGCATGGCTAGTGGCCCAACAGCCCAGAGCAGAAGGTTCCAGGAGGGAATGCGCCCTGAGAGAGGGGTGGGGACCCGGTTACAGGGGCACCTGCCTCCCTCAGGGGGTGGGCTAAGCAGTTGGAGCCGTCAAAGAAGTTTAGGCAGAGATGTGATATAATCACAATTTTCCCCCTAAAAGATATAAAGACCATTCCGGTGCTAGTGTGGAGAATGGATTAAAAGGGTATGAGATTGGAAAGTGGAAGCTCTCTTTAGAGGCCAACTTTTACAATAGCCTCTTCTCTCTAGGAAATAAACTCATCTACCTCCCAGTGGGGCTCAAATTAGGAATAAAGGGTGAGTTCTTTTTTTCTTATGAAAAACTAAAGATGAAAGTGGAGATGCCTCACCACTTGAGTGCTTTAATTGAAATTTCTTATGGAAGGGACAGTTCTAAAACCTGCAAGTAGCTTAAATTTGATTTTTTTTTTTACTAGGATAACTTTTCTGGGACCTCTTGTATTCAGTGGGCACTTGGTGGGGGCTGGGGGGTGTGGGCAATAAATACTGTAAGAGAACCTAATGAAATTAGTCTTTTAATTTTTAGTATACATAGCACTTCACTAAAGTGCTGAAAGAATGATTTTTTTTAAGCAGAAGAAAAAAATTAGAAGCAATTCTATAGTTTCCCCTAGAAAGCCTGATTTGTTTTTCTGTACTTGATGGCATTGAATTTTCTTGTGTTCATATGCGTCAGCCTCTCGGGTTGAGCTACATAAGAGGCACCCACCTCAGATATCTGGCACTAATGGCTTAATTTGACAATTTGTAGATGGTATTCTTATATTACCCTTTAGGACCTTAATAATTAGTTTTTCTTTAGTGCAGTATTAAAACATTAAAGGTTATAAATTCCACAGTCACCTGTATCCATTTATTGCTAATTTATTATGGAACATATCATAAAACTTTCCTTGACATACAGGCCTCTTCATAACTATAAATCTTTTTTCAACTGTTTAGATAACTTATGCTTAAGTTCAAGAAAAGACCTCTTGGAGCAAATATTTAAAACATCTATTTATTACACATTAAGGGTACAGGGTGGATAACATGTGAAGTCACTCTGAAGGGTTCATTAACATTCAGTATATTTATCACTTCAAACCTTTATAAAGATAAATTTGATTTCAAGAGGGAAAATATGTTAACTGTCAAGTAGCCGTTTTACAGAGTGCTTTAAAATGTCCAGTTGAATGAAGCTATCTCTCTAGTTAGTATCTTATGCAAAAAAAAAAAAAAGAAAAAGAAAAATGTTTCCAGTGAGATTAAATTTGTCACTAGTAAGCTCAGTTAAACTTAAAAAATTTTCCAACTCGAAGGGCTGTTTCCTCAGATGGCAAATGCACCACATCACGTGACTGAGGTTTTCCCTTCTGTTTCAACTACGGAGATGGTGCGCAGTAAAAACACCCCCAGTTAATGAATGCATTTACCTCCCTGCTTCAGTGTCTACGTGGATGCATATTTGTGGTACACACATTCAGAAAGGGAGAGGAGGAAATCAACTCGCTGGAAAACCAATTTGTCCAATGAGCAATTTGCTGAAAACCAGAGTTTCCATTAACTTTGTCTAATACTATCAGTAACCATGATGCATGAGATGGTTGGTTGCAACACTCTTGGGGATTTTTTAGTTCTTTCAACACTTTCATTTTGCTTTGGTTTTACTGCAGCTGCAGTGGTCAGCCCAACCCGAATATCACAGGCTTTAACCATACTCTGACTTCAAGAAATAAAAGTACCCTGTGTATTTCAAATTACGAACTTTTTTTTCTCTTTCTGAAGTTGGAGACGGGGAGGCAGTCAGACAGATTCCCACATGCGCCCGACCGGGATCCACCCCGCATGCCCACCAGGGGGCAATGTTCTGCCCATCTGGGGCGTTGCTCTGTTGCAACCAGAGCCATTCTAGCACCTGAGGCAGAGGCCATAGAGCCATCCTCAGTGCCTGGGCCATCTTTGCTCCAATGGAGCCTTGGCTGCGGGAGGGGAAGAGAGAGACAGAGAAGAAGGAGAGGGGGAGGGGTAGAGAAGCAGATGGGTGCTTCTCCTGTCTGCCCTGGCAGGGAATTGAACCTGGGACTCCTGCACGCCAGGCCGACGCTCTACAACTGAGCCAACCAGCCAGGGCCTAAATTACGAACTTAAGTAGATTGACTGTCTTATGACTTATAAACAACGGCATGGTTTTTCCTTTAACATATTTTTCAATCCAGCCTTCTGTGCTTTTCTGAATTTGCCTTTTAATCAGCCCAATAGAATATAAAAGTTTGGCACGTTTTTAGCTTTTGAGAAGTGTGCGATGTCTCAAATCTTAAACACACACGAACTTGAGATAACGGAACTACACTGACAAGTTCACTGCAAATGGCTGGGGTGAAAACCAAAATTAAAACTGAGTGAAAACCAAAACCTTGGATAAACTCTTGAACACTCGGCCACATGATTTGCTGAAATCCTTCTTTTTAATAGCAATCATGGGCTTTCTTTCTAACAGGAACATGTCCCCTGGACAGTGTACCTACGTGCAGAAGTGGAGTTGCTGAGAGCGGATTACTATACTTACTGGGAGGAGAACCTCAAATTCTAAATATATTAGCCATAAATAATGAATTAGGCAAGAATGAGTAACTGGTGACAAATCCTTAAAGATGAAAAGGTAAAAGCATAAAAATAACCAACATCACATTGCATATTAAGTTTCGGTCTCGAGTTGATAAACGGAACAAGTTGAAGTTGTTATGTGACTTGGGAAATTGGTGAAATAATCCTTAAAAAAAGCTAAAAGTTCTGTTGAAATAGAAAAAGGTATAAAAAATTTTTTTTTTCATATTGGCATTGTATTATTAGTCTGCTTGGACTGCCATATAGAATAACCTAGACCAGGTGGCTTAAACAACAGAAATTTATTTTCTCTAAGCTCATGGTGGCTGGAAGTCTAAGACAAAAGTGCTGGCAGGGAGAGTTTCTGGTGAGGACTGTTTTCCTAGCTTACAAATGACTGCCTTCTTGCTGGGTCCCCAAGTGGCGCTTCCTCTGTGTGCAAACATTCCTGATGTCTCTTCCTGTTCTTAGAAGGACACTAGGCCTGTTAGACTAGTGCCCCTTCCTTATGACCTTATTTAATTCTAATTACCTCCTTAGAGGCGCTCTCTCCATATTCAGCCACGCTGAGGTTTGGTTCTTCAACCTGTGACTTTGGTGGGGATATAATTCAGCCCATCCTAGTATGAACAAAGAGTAGATAAAATGTCTGTATGAATTAAAAGTCATAAATTCCACAGTCGTTCACATGCATTTATTGTTTTATTATGAGAAAGTTTTGGTTCCATTTCTGAATATTAAGTACATTCAAAAGAGCAAATCACCCTCTGACCTCTTGCTTTTGAGAAAGTTAACATTTTTGTTAAAGCTATTAGAGCAAATCACCCTGATGACCCCTTTTTTTCGACAAATTTAACATTTCTGTTAAAGCTATGGAAATCATTCGCTCCATCACTAATTTATGTAAACTTTATGATGAAAAAAAATCATCAAATTTTAAATAATTTGGCTAAATTTTATAAATTTGGCAAATTGGTGATTCAGAGAATTATTATTATTTGTATGTTTTCCTTTGGCCACAGTAAAGCGCAGTAGGAACATCCCATCAATGTCACAGTTGGCAGCAAACGGCTTTGTGTGTGGCGGTAGAAAGCCAGATGAGGTTTCTGAGTTCTTTGAAACCTTCACACACTGCTGGTGGGAAGGTAAAATGGTGCAGTCACTTTGGAAAATGGTCCAACGGTCCCTCAAATAATTAAACATAGACTTCCCATATGAAGATATATAAACAGAAACATCCAAAATTGAAAAGCAGAGACTAGAGGTTTGTGAGCTGAATTTAAAGTCCATTGCTGTACAGCAGACTAATTGATGATCTGGAAGACAAAAATCCCATTTCATTCTGTGTTGCCAAAACACAAGGTTATGTTCAAGGTTTGCCTTAAGTAGATTGAATTCCAATTGTTTAAACCAAAAATAAATTGGGAAACGGTCCTTTGGATACACTGAAGCTATTCTAAAGGACACCAAAAACTGACATCATCAACTCTAACCCAAGGTGTTTGAAAATATATCCATTTCAAATAGAGTTAGATTAGCCTGGTAACATGGGGTCCAACTGTCAAGTAAATTAATAGGACACACCAATTACTGTAAGTATGCACACATTTGGAATGAAAACACATCCTTTTTGAGATTGAGATCAATCCAAACTGCTTTTTTTTTTCTTCTTTTTTTTGGTGATTGTTTTGAGGAGACAGCTTACCTTAGTTGTTAAGAAATCAACATATACTAATATTTCAGCTAAAAAAAATGGATTGGACAATCACCTGCTAGTGAGGTGCTGCCTCTGATGTGGCAAAAGACCAGACCGGCTCGAGGCCCATCTTGATCATTTGTAAACATCACTACAGTTTAAGGTTTTCAAAATGCATACACTTTCACTTAACTGAAGAGGAAATATCCTCTTAAAACTCACAATGATTTTTTTTTTTGCTTTGTTTCTCTGACAAAAATGATCTTCCGAAAACTGGTTGATCCTGCAAGTTTTCTTAAAGTGGTAAGTTAAGCAGGAAGTCTAAGAAAATGCCATGTCTGGAAAACCATTGAGTGGCAGTCAGCAATATTTACAGGCACGTGAAGCCATAAAAGCACTTTGCAGGCTGTGACAGGCGTCAAACCAAGTCTCCAGCCCGTTATCCTATGTGGGAACAGCTGGTATAGAATACTTCTTGAGATACATGACCCGAGGACTAGGGACAGTTGCTTCCTAGCTCCTTCTCTGCTTTATACCCATCTCAACAGTATGTTCCATCCCAAGCATGACTCATGCTTATTGACCTGTTTAATTGTTTTTTAATTTTAATTTATTTTAGAGAAAGAAAGGGGGAGAAACAAAGAGAGAAACATCGATTTGTTATTCTATCTACTTATGCATTCATTGGCTGATTATTGTATGTGTCCTGACTGGGAATCAAACCCATAACCTTAGCATATCAGAACAATGCTCTAACCAACTGAGCTACTCGGCCAAGGGCATGGTTATTGGCTTATTTAGATTGCAAAGCAGAAGAAAGGCAGCATTGTGTCTTCCTTTGCAATCTGTGTGCACTTTTCCTATTGCAATGTTACAAAGGAGCTTTGCAAAACCCACAGCTGGCAACAAACTACCTCTCTCTTACCCCAGAGGAAACTGACAGTCTAGAAGACAAAAATCTCATTTTACTTTATATTGCCCAACCCAATTTCAAGTATTAAATACTTCTAGGAAAAACTGTAACTTTTTAAGAGGCGGCTTATTTTATTATAAGGGGTCTGCTATTACATAAAGACAACTGCTGTCTTCAAATTCACTTAGATAATTCAGACGTATCATGGCCAAGGGGAAAGGCTAAGTTAATAATATGAAGACATTTTTATCAACATGAGTCTGAAATGTCTTTGGAAACCCTACTTATTATGAAGGACAGATTTTTTTTTCCAAAAGGTTAATATTTATTTTTACAAAGAATGATTTCTCAAATTATAGTTTTTAAAAACACTAATAATTGCCAGTGGCTTCAAACTGGCTTCGTTTTATCGGAGAACTAGAATCTCTTGGTTCCCCAGATTTCCTTGATCTTGGTCTGTCTAAATTGTTTAGTTTTATTTGGTGCCACGGAGGCTCCTGCAAACTGATCAGAAGCCTCAGTTTAATACAGAAACAGAGAGGCTCAGACCATGTCAATATAATACTGGTAATGTTTTCCACGTTTATGATTCCAAGGTCAAAGTCAAACCTCTTATTGTATTAATAATAGCAAAGCAAAAATAGTCTTTGTAGTTGTGAATTCATGGTTTTAAAGAATAATTTCCCCACGTTTCTATTAATTCAAGCCATCCATTGAACCACTCAAGGATTCCATTATGTATTCCAATGATATATTTTGCATTGTACCTTTCATTTGGGAAGACTAAGAGAATGGATACGCGTGCGATTCTTTACAGTCATCAGTATGAGATATTTCCTTTGTTTAAAAGTTATATTGGCTATGACACTACAAGTGAGATGTGAACGTTAGTGCTTGGCAGTGAAATGCTGAAAAGTCAGTCTGCCTCCACTCAGTATTGAAAGCATGGTTTGCAGTATAGTTCACCCGCTGTGCATTAAAAGCACAGCCATATATTCTGGATTCGGACTTAGTCTGATTGTGGACCAGCAACAATCAGTACTCTAATAAAAAATCTCCAAGGAAAACTCAGCCTTGCCTCAGCAAACCCTTTCCTTTTGACAGCACATTGAATTCCTGTCTCATTCAGCAGTGGATAGTGGTGAAACTAATCCCAAGCTGTCAGTGCGTCACAGGAGGCCTTTGCTTGACCAAAACTTTCACTGGGGACTCAGCTGGCATGGATATCCATCTCAGGTGGCTGGGAGTGAAGATGCAGTTACTTGGCAGCTTCTTTGTCTACCTGAGGGCCTTGCTCTTCCATAATTCCTACTTGCCACCTTTCCCCACTTTAAACTTGATCTTGCCCTGTTCGGTGGCTCTGTGTATAGAAAGTCAGCCAGGTTTATGATGTCCCAGGTTCAATCCCTGGTTAGGGCACATAGGAGAAGCAACCATCTGCTTCTCTCCCCATCTCTCTCTCCCTTCTCACCCTTTTCCCCTTCCGCAGCCAGCGGCTTGATTGGTCTGAGTGCATCAGCCGCAGGTGCTAAAAATAGCTCTGTTCTTGAGCATTGGCCCTAGATGGGGTTGCTGGGTGGATCCTGGTCTAGGTGCATGTGGGAGTCTGTCTCATTATCTCCCCTGCTCTCACCAAAAATAAAAAATAAAAATAAACTTGATCTTCATGAATGGGAGTAGGAATTTGAAGTATAACCAAAGATGGCCAAGGGTCCCTGTTCTGAGCAGCAGACCTGGACTGTTTGCCTCTCAGAAGGGCAAGTTCATCTTCCTTATATAGTCCTAAGAAACACATCCTCATCTAGCCAAACCCACTTCTTCTTCTTAAGGTCCTAGGCAGGCATGTAAACCGAGCAGTGTTCTACCTTAGACTCTGCACAGAGGTTTGTTTAGGGCCTGCTGGTGGCTGTGAGAATGACCCTGGCAGCTGGCGTGGCTCATGGGTGCATGGCAAAGCCCAGGGTTCAGTTCCTTTGGAAAACTGAATGTTTCTTAGCACTTTTTTCCTTGCGAACTTCATATCATTTGTCACATTTTTTTGCTAGCAATGCACTTTTTGAATAGTTCTGTTTGGTTTGTATCTTGCAGATATCAAAGAAGTGAAGCTTCATTTTTGAGACAAAGAATATCTTCTTCCCTTTGGTTGATCGGCTAGTTATAAGGCATGAGGAGGATAAGAGTTCTAACTCACTTCATGTCAACTTCCTCCAGAAATTAGGAGATCACTAGTGATTATAACTCATTTTCCTATTGATTTGTAAGGAAGCAAAGAAATATTCTGCTTTTCTTGCCCAATTACGGTCTAGATGTAGTAATTAGTATGTCGTGGTTGAATCAGTTCAGGAGCACTGTGTTGCAAACACCTGGCGATGTTTCTTTGCCGAGTCTCAGGGCAGTAGACCAGAGGAGTTAGGAGTGGGGACTCCAGAGCTTCTGCCTGGTTGGACTCCTGATCCGCCAGTAATTAAGTGTCAAGCCATTTAATCTCTCTGTACCCGTTTCCTCATCTGCAAAATAGAGCCAGAAACGGGGCATATCTCTTAAAGTAGTTGTGAGAATGACTTGAGTTGATACAGGAGGCCCTCACAATAGAGACTGACACTAAATAAGCACCTTATACACATGGATTTATAGTGAAAATTAGTAATAATTATTATTTTAATTAATGTTTACAAAAGGAAGATAAACTAGTTGGCCTTTCCCAACCTTATTTATTCATCCATTTATTTTCTTCTGTCCAGTATAAACAGCTTTGACTGAGAGGGAGTTTGAGAGTTTACTGGTCAAGTCAATATCATCACAATAAGCTCAGTAAAATAAAAATATATTAATAAGAAAAAAGAATTGCATTCTCATTTATTTGGGCTATCATTTTATCACTACTTCCTAGCTTTACTGGATATTTGCTAATTCACATTTTGATGGTTTTAATGATAGGATATCCTTGAGGGATATCCGATAGAAGGACTCAAAACATTGCATTATCAGTTAATCCCTGAAGGTTTTCCCTAAAGTCCTTCCTGTCTCTCAACTTGACATTTTTTTTTTTTTTAATTTTTTACAGAGACAGAGAGTGAATTAGAGAGAGGGATAGACAGGGACAGACAGGAACGAAGAGAGATGAGAAGCATCAATCATTAGTTTTTCATTGTGCGTTGCAACACCTTAGTTGTTCATTGATTGCTTTCTCATATGTGCCTTGACCACGGGCCTTCAGCAGATCGAGTAACCCCTTGTTGGACCCAGTGACCTTGGGCTCAAGCTGGTGAGCTTTTGCTCAAACCAGATGAGCCCGTGCTCAAGCTGGCGACCTCGGGGTCTCGAACCTGGGTCCTCTGCATCCCAGTCCGACACTCTATCCACTGCGCCACCGCCTGGTCAGTCAACTTGACATTTTGAAAACACAAATATCCATTCCCTTTATTCATTCATTTATTTGCTAATTTTGATTGAGTGTCTGTGTGCCCAGGACTGTCCTAGGCACTGGGGCTACAGCTGTCAGGAAGATAGACAAACATCCCACCCAGCTCTTGCGGAACCAGGATTCTGGTGCTCACTGATATGCAGATTTACAGAAAGCAATAATAAAGCCACAATCAAGTAACTTACATTTCTCTGGGCTTCTGAATGCATAAAAACATTGAAGAAATGGCAAAATCAGTTTCACGTAAGGTTACATTTAACAACTGAGTACTTAAAACATAAAATAAATAGAATAACAGTATTTTACTCTTTTAGAAATAACCTCTAAAGTGAGAGTTTGAGGCCTCAGCTTGGGACATTGGGGATCCTACAGACTTCCTCGCCACCCACGTCATTTCACCTCAGATTTGTTCTAGGTCCCAGCCTTCATATGAACTCGATCAAAGTACCTGCTCTTTTAACCAAAATAATGAAATTCCCTCTGTCTCTCTCAGCCTTTGTTCAGGAAACCTTTTAGACTTACAGATTGTATTTTATCTAGACTAGACTTTTTTAAGCTTAAGGAACATATAAAATAGTATATTAACATCAAACCCTTATGTCAAAATACAACTGCAATTTTTAAACATTTTAAATTATGCAGCCACATGTGTCTCTGTCTCAGATTAGACTCAAGCTCTAAAATAAGACATGAAATGGCTACAATGTAACTAATTTTGTATTCACAGAATGCAATTTGGTACATGACAGCATTGAAAAGTTGTTTTATTTTTAATTACAAATTTTTAAATGACCATTAAGTGGACTGGTCACAAGACTCTGAGGTTATTATACGGTAAAAAATTGTGCATACTCAAATATTAATGTAAGGTCCACAAATTAATAAATTAAGTGGCACATAATTTTTTGAATATTTGAACTTGAGTTTGCTACTCTACTTTTTTTGATCAACACTAAGCTATACTATTTGATGTCTTTGAAAAATATAGGATCTCAGAATTGTAAAGTTTTAAAGCTGGAGGGGGTTGGTGATCCTTTAATTAGGCTCACTCTTTTTACAGATGGGGACACTAAGGACCAAAGGGGATAGAGTCAATTGTCTTTTGAATAGGACATTTTTAATAAACAGAATACTGTATTTAAACTGTATTTAAAACAGAATCCTTATATCCTACCAACACCTTCCATAAATGCATCAAATGCTCAAAGTGTCAGTGAGTTTGTTAAACAAAAAAATATATATAATAATTAAAAACACTTTTTACACTGCTTGTTTTTGACATACACTTTAGATCTAGTCCTCATTTTAAAAGCAAATCAGATCAGACCAAAAACATTCCTGTTTTGTTTCTTGGGTTTTTTTTTGTGCAACCATTCCCTAGATGAATTAAGAAAACTAAAGGTCTCTTTTGTTACCATGGTCTGAAAAAATGTTGCCTTCATTTATAATTTCAGTTGGTCTATTAAAAACAGTCGACTATAATTTAAATACATGATTTCACGTCCTCAACCTTTTGATGACCATGCATATTTAATGGTCAGGCCTCATGGAGGATGAGAGGTTGGGTAGGATCTGCAGGCCTTTTCCTCTCAGTGCAACAAGGTTGTTGTGTCACCGACTGCTTCCTGTCCTTTGAGAGTGACTGAGCCATGCCTCTTTATTGGTAAGCACGGATTGTGTGTAATCTCTGTGAGGTGTGTAAGGGAAGGGTGTAAGGACCGGAAAATGTGGCTGCTGAACGGGACACTGGAAAAAATCATGGCAGAGGGAACAGGAAAGAGAAGGGACTCATGAAGCATAAAAGGACAACATCTACTAGATGGCCCCACATGCGGGATTGCGTGGGCTCCTGTGTCTTAACCTCTTGCCTTTCTGTTTAAAACACATCTTGGGATACATTAGAATCATGTATTCCAAACTGAGATGTTTTTGGGTGGCAAACGTTTTTTTTTTCCTGAATATTTATATATGTAATATTTCAGAAAAACATATATTGCATGAAATATAACATGTAAATATATGACATAATATATACATATAATATATATATCTTGTGCTTACATAATATATGTATAATATATAAAATATGTGAAAACAAAAAATATATGTAAGCAGCACATGTACGGTAGTGAAAGAGATTTTCCCTTAGTAAAATAAATTTATTTGTAAGTTTTCTTTTTTAAAAAAGAGTCAAATTTGTTAACAAAGATGAAATAACTAAGAGGATAGCGATCCTTGAACATGTCAAAAATTCTGAAGGTCAAATGTGAATGACACATTCAGGAAATATATCTCCACAAAGAGCTTCTGCTATGTGTCCATCTTCCAGCCTTCTGAAGCTTAACGGTGGGGGAGGGGGGACTGTGAAGAGTACGGTGTGTAATCAGAACTGACATATTCAAAGTGCACACACTCTCCAGTCACCTGGCCTTCCCAAACACTCGGACAGGTCCCTGCTCCCTCCCCTAGTCCCTTTGCCAACAATGTGGAGGTGAAGGAATGAATGAATGAATTCTGTTTCATACAGGTCCAGAGAAGGGGGAAATACTAACCACAGCAAAGCATGTCTCCCTCAACACACACACACACACACACACACACATACAATCTATTATATTGTTAGTCATTCAATATAAAGTAGGACAAAGTATATTGAGACAAAACTGTCTATTTGGAAACACGTTTTGGATTAGTTGACATTCTGTAGTTTTACTTTTTTGGGCAGGGGACTTCAAGGTATATAGTTCATACTATATTTTAGCCTAATAACATTTTAAGACAGTAACAACCTTTCAAGAATTGTCTTTAGAATGAAGCAGGTTTATTTTTCAGGGGAACAAGACCCTCCGGGGCCTTCCAGAATGTTCCATTCAAGACTGAGATGAATCCAACCAGGACTGGACAGATGTGATTGTCACAGAATACGGGGACTGAATTCCTCTGAGTATGAGGACCGAATGCTAGCACAACATTTGCAAGCTCTCTCTTGCCATGCTATACGCTTCTTCAAATCTCCCAGGCATTTGTTTTCTAAAACCCTAAGTGGAGACACATTTGGTGCCATGATTTCAAACAAACCATCTCTTTTTGAACTCAGCAGCCTTGATGTATTAACACAATGGCAGATCAAGTCCACAAAATTTCAGATAAACCACTTTCCAGCTACAAAAACAGCCCCCTCAAAAGTCTTAATTTTCCCCACATCTCATTTCCTTTTCCCACACTTGAAGAAAGTCCAGCTTGGCGTGTCTTTGGTCAGAGGAGCTGCTGTAGATACACACACTGTTGTGGGCCATCCACAAACAGTTGTGTGTCCCGTCTTCTGAACCTACTTACGAGATAGTGTCAGTTCACTTCCTGGGCACCCTGAAACACAAGGTGAGGTCATCACGACCACATTCACCATTTTGTAGGTCAAGAATGAGTAGGCATTAACTGAACACTCTAACAAATAAATGATTGGGTTAAAATTAGGATGCATGATCTTTCTTACAAGAACCCTGTCTGATCAATCTATTTTTTTTGCAACTCTCTTCTGAGATGGAAAGAAAAAGAAATAAAGAAATGTTGTCCTGAGTTCTGCATTTTGCCTAAACTAATATGCTTAGAGTAGTTAAACACTATCACATTGCTTTTTAAAGTCAATATGAAATATTTCAGCTGGATGAAGCTGACCTATTAAAAATTCAAAATGATGATTTGGATAAATATAACTGCATTTATGTTGTTTAATTTACTTGTGAAAAATAGTGTCAGAATAAAATAACCTGAATAAATAAACTACCAGAAAATAGCCCAGAATAATTACAAAGAATAATGTGAGAATCCAGGGTAATTTCTCTTCAGTCCAATACCAAAATGTTTTATGATGATACAAATGCTTTGTAACTATATTACAGAAACTTAAAATTAAAGGAAAAAAAAAGAAACAAGAATATAGACATCCTTGAGGGCAAAAAGGTGCACATCTCAATGAGAGAGAGGAGAAAAAATGATTTATTCTGTTTTTCTAGCGCGGCTTGTTTCCAGGTGTTCACCTTTTGATCTGGCTGCAGGCAACGGCTCTCTGAAGTGGTTTCTGATGGTGTCTGACATCATTTATAGTACTCTTGAACAATCTTGTAATGTGCTAAACTACACCAAATTAAGTGTGTTCGTGGCCAAAAAGGAGCCCAATAGGCCCACGAGTATCGTGAGTGTTTTGCTACCATTTGCTGCCTCTTGTCTTTGCTGCTCCGAGGGAAGATGTGAAGTTTTCTGATTCTCTGAGACCTCAAGTGGAGGATTTGGTAAGAGCTGTAACAGATCTAGGATAAGTGTGAAAGGATTCAACAGTCTGAAGCAGGTGGAAATTTACAAGTTGCCCGATTCTTATCCTGTTTGAGTCAGTCATGTATTGATTGATTGATTCATTTATTCAATGACCAAGTCTCCATTGAAGTACCACTCTCGGTGATGTCTGACCCAATATGTCATGTAGGAAATAGAGAGGAGAGATATCTGATCCTGATACTTCGGAGTTCACCGTCAATACGAGAGGAGTCATCCAATGAATTCACTCAAATGTAGACTTAAAAAGTGGTGTTATGTATGTGTTCAGGAGAGGGAGAAATTTCTTCAAGTTGGGATAATCAAGAAAATATTCAGTCATTGATACATCTATTGATTTAACATGTATATTTAGTTGAAGAGTCTTATGAGGAAGATATAGGTATAGAAGCAATTAAAATTCATTTATCTGATCATTCAACAAATACATATTAAAGGCCTACCGCATGCCAAGCATTGCTTTAGACTCTGGGGGTTGTCTGGTGAGCAGGCAAAGCCCTTTTCCTTGTGGGGCATAGTTTCTAGTATAGGAGATAGTCAATAAACAAGTTAAGCGTATATATCAGTGGTAGTCAACCTGGTCCCTACTGCCCACTAGTGGGTGTTCCAACTTTCATGGTGGGTGGTAGCAGAGCAACCACAGTATAAATAAAAAGATAGATTTAACTATAGGAAGTTGTTTTATAAAGATTTCTTCTGCCAAACTTAGCAAAAATTCGACATAAAGTACTTGGTAAGTAATTATTATTATATGCTGTAACTCTGCTTTATCAATTTTATAAAGTAAAGTTACTTTCCTACTTTATAAATCACCATTACTGTGGAACCGGTGGGTGGTTAGAAAATGTTACTACTAACAGAGATACAGAAGTGGGCGGTAGGTATAAAAAGGCTGACTCCCCCTGGTATATATGATAATAAGTACTGTGCAGAAAGAAAATGATTAGCAGAGAAGATAACAAAGAGATGTAAATGGTCACTTCGACGGGATGTCCAGGGAAGGCTCTGGAGGAGAGAGGCCCAAATGATGAGAGAAGCAGAAGCTCTGGGAAGAGCATTCCAAGCAGAGGAAGGGGCGAGCGCAGGCCCTGGGAATTGTCAGGTTATGCTTACGGAGCAATGAGTGGTGGTTTCATTTAGAATAATGTGATTTGCAGAACTACTTTTTATACAGAAGTTTTGGTAAACTTCATTGGGTAGCAGCTTATCATCAGAATGTGTTTTCAAATTAAAATGTTAGAATAAAGCTTATGGAAATTACAGCTTGGCGCATACCAAACTCTTGTCCACCTGCAAACAGGAAAGGCTTCCAAAATAACTCTTATTACCATTTTGACTCAAAGTATGATGTATTTGATGGCTAGATTTGGACAAAATATGCTACTATTAAGGGAAACATATCCTTTGCCTGTATCACCTAGATTGTCTAATGTCATTCCTCCAAACAGGCTAATTATTCATTTCTCTATATTGCATGTGCTAACAATTCCTTAGGGTACTAATTATCAAACTTTGATAGACATGATAAGCTATATCAAATTCTTTCATGACAGTGTCTCTCCAACGTCCTACTGCTTGGGAACAAACCGGTCTTGTGTTTATTTCCACCAGGGACTATCTCAACCTCAGTATCACTTCTTCAATGGTAAGAAGCAGCTCCCATCATTTAAAAGGCATTGAGCAGAAATCATGGCGGAGGCAGCATATCTGAGTATTGGTACCACACACATTCTTATGTGCCTCTCCACAGGAAAAGTCACTGCCCTTTGTTGTGCTTATTAGCTGGTACAGTTCGCTTTACTTTCTCTAAGGCCCCTGAGAACAAAGGGCCTTCCCTTTGCAGCGAGGCACCAGGTCTGCGGATGACTCGGTCTGAAATACCAATGGGAGGAACTCAAGTATCCAACAGCTCTGTTCTTCCTGACGCTGTGCCTGGGGAAGACCTCCATTCTCCATGTGATTTCTCTCTTCTGTACATTTCCACTTGGTGATACAAACTACTTCACAGGTATCAAAGTCATTTCTCAAGGCAAACTGCCCTGTTTCAAAGGGCCATCTTGCTTTCTGCTGCCGGGACTCACTGAACAGATAACTCCAAGATCTCTGTCATTGCTGTCAGTCTGATTTTGTTTATGGGTTTGGTTTGACTGAGCGATGGATGCTTAATTTTTTCTGCTGTTCCATTTCTATCCTTCAGAGTCTGGAGGCATTTTTTCCAAACAATAAATATCTGCGTAGAGTTTTGTTTGTCATTCAATTGGACTAATTTAAAAAATGTTATTTGTTACTCTTCTCCTTATTGTTAGCTGGCTTTATTGCTAGTCATAGAGAAAGGGTCTTATTTGGACTTTTTGTAAAGAAGAAAATGAGAAAGAGTATGAGATATATATATATATATATATATATATATATATATATATATATATATATCCATTTTAAAGCCTTAATACCACAGGTGACTTTAAGGATTATTTAGTCCAACCCATTAATATTGCAAATGGGGAAATTGAACCCTATAGAATTTAAATTATTTTTCCATTGTTATAGGACTAATTGGTCATGAAGTCAGCATTAGGACTCAAGTCTCTCGACTCTGTTCCAGAAATGGTTTTCTCCCTGCTACACGGTCTCTAATCTATGGGCAGTGGAAATGGAAACTGTGACCTCAGATGACTTCATTTCCTAATTAGCCTTCTTATGTCATGAAGTAACTGACTAGATTGATAAAAATATAGGCATTCATTCCCATGATTGCCCCTTTCCATTCATTCCTGCTTTTGTATGTATCTAAGTAAACGTCCTTTGCCTCCATCAAATTGTGCCTTTGGTTTCATAGGTAATAGTGATAATAATATACAAGGTTTAGAATTTAAGATATCTGAAGTCTGGAAAGACTTCTCTTATAAGAGTTTCTCTTTATAAGAAAAGACTTTTTGATCTCTTATAATAACAATTAACATGGCTCAGCTGTCAAACATGATGACATCCTAGTATAATTTCTACCTAACCATATCATCCAAGTATTCAATTTTTCAGAAACAGGGCACCTTTACATTCATTTTAGCCATATCAAAAACACTAATAATTCTGAATGGAACCATGCTCAGTTTTCCCGAATCGGACAACGATTGGCAAGTTATTTAAAGCTGGTGAGTCATAGAGGAAGGAAAGGGAGGGAGGCCATGCTCAAGGCTCAGATGTAAACTAGATGGAGAGACAGAAGGAATTTAGGATGGGCACCAAGAAGCACAAGGAGAGTGACCAGGTACACTCAGCTATTGTTGTCCATGGACAAACATCAGGTTGGATTGACGGATCAAAGTGGAAGAGAAGGGCCCTTTTAATTCAAGGAATAGTCTACCATTAGAAACATCCCTCAAGTCATAGAATATATGGTGCCTATGAATTTAAAGCTATGTTCTCCGGCCGTGTTTGTTTTGTTCATACTGGGCTATCTTTGTGATTGCTGGGGACTTTCCAGAAAATGTAGTATTTAGAAATTTTAGTAGGTCTTATCTGTACTCTCATGAAAGAGCAGATTATGGTTCTTTCTTTAGGCATGTATGTTGCAGCTTTCTAAAAATAAACTGGTGGATTTCCTGTTATGTAAAACATGTATATTAAAAAGGGAGGAAAATCCTGTCTCTTGCTAATATTTTTCCATTCATACTTCTTGTATTTTCTTTCCTAGGCATTCATTTCTTTCCTTATATACTAATTAATTCTCCCAAAGGAAATTTATTATAAAACCATGCTCTTCTTTAAAAATAATTAAATCTGTATTTTATGAAAAACATTACTTGTGTAATCAAGCAAAAATATATATCTCAAACCCAAAATAAAACTAAGATAGAATTAGATTTTGGAACCAGTCTTAAAGATAGTGATCAGAAAAACTACTATTCAGTTGGCCCTGGCTGGTTGGCTCAGTGGATTGGGCATTGGCCCAGCGTATGGATGTCCCAGGTTCTATTCCCAGTTAGGGCACAGAGGAGAGGTGACCATCTGCTTCTACCTGCCTCCCTCTCCCCCTTCTCTCCCTCTTCCTCTCCCATAGCTAGTGGCTCAATTGGTTCAAGCATGGCCCCAGGCACTGAGGATAGCTCCATTGGAACATGTCAGCCTCAGGGGCTAAAAATAGCTTGGTACTTGAGCATCAGCCCAAGATGGGGTTTCTAGGTGGACCCTGGTCTGGGCGCATGTGGGAGTCTGCCTCACTGTTTCCCCTCCTCTCAACTAAAAAACAAAACAAAAAACTACAGTTCATTTCAGCGCAAGACTCCTTTTCTAATCTTATGAACAGAGGCACTTCAGATATCAGTAATTTTTCTGGAAGTTCTCTTTTTCTGTACCTTCCCACTGGTTCCCACAGGGCAAAGATGCTAACTCATTTGCAATGTGGGCCCAGAAACCTGCATTTCTAGATGAGATTTAGACATTTCTGGTCAAAGAGGCCTGATCCAAGGGCAATATTACCTTAACTCTTTCTCAACAGAACAGTAAGGTAAAAATAAAAATTTGCAATGCCACTGAGTTCTAAATACTTTTTCTCCTAAAAGGAAAGAAAAAGACTATATTCAAGTACAAGAAGTAGGTCTCCACAGTAAGGAACTCTGCCAATCCAGGTACAAATAACTAGTTGAAATCAACACTTCAGAACTTTTGTCTACATAGAGCCAAAATGTCATATAGATAGATAGATGGATAGATAGACAGACAGACAGACAGATAGATAGATTTGATTTATTCATTTTTTTGCTGATGTCTCCAATGACTTGATATTTCCCTACAATGTTTATTGAATTAAGAATATAGACACAAATTCATGGTGTGAAGACTGCTGGATTGGGTACCTTTAGATTAGAGATGTGGTCCCCTGGTGAACCAAGAGGTACACTTTATCTGGAGAGGTCCCTTGAATTGGTCCTCTGA
This sequence comes from Saccopteryx leptura, assembly GCF_036850995.1. Classification (NCBI taxonomy): domain Eukaryota; kingdom Metazoa; phylum Chordata; class Mammalia; order Chiroptera; family Emballonuridae; genus Saccopteryx; species Saccopteryx leptura. The sequence continues at coordinate 11,493,722 of NC_089515.1, read as the reverse complement.
GAGGCTGAGCTGTCATTTACAACTCCAAAGAGCATTATCTAAACATCAAATTTGACGTTGCCTGGCATTTTGGAGAATTGCTCTAAAACATTTTCAGTATTTGTTATTTTGTAATATTTCTCGAGAGCACGCTGTGAAGTCCTTCGGAAGGAGAGAACGTGACAAGATAGGTCTGCTCCCAGGGTTTTGCCCTTCGGTGTTCAGGGTCCCACTCCCAGACTGCAGCCTCCAGACCCCGACACCAAGCGGTGCTGGTCCATGGTGGTGGGAGAGAAAGCGTCTTCTGACTGCCCTTTCCAGTACACTTTCCCACACTCCTGGGACTCTGAGTGTGTCCCTTGTAGTCCTGTCCCTTTGGGACTTGGTAACCTAGTCTCATCCATTCCACCTCCAACTTGTAAATCCAGAGAATGTGGGTGCTGTCATTCACTTTCAAACTTCTTTGTCCATACCCTTAGGGTATGTATGTAGCCTGTCCCCAGAGAGGCTAGCCAGACAGAATAGACTAGTAACATAAATAGTGGTGACAGCAGTGATGAGAAGATGGTGGCAGCGGCAACAACAACAGGAGAAGAGGAAATAACTTACAGCATCCTTACCCTGTGTTGGACACTAACCGCCTATAGGTGTCAACTCATTCAATTCTTACAACAATCAGATAAGGCAGATCTTCTTATTATTCTCATTTTACGGGTAATGCAAATAAAGCACCGGCAGATTACGACACTTGCCAAAGATTGAATAAGTAGTGAGAAGCAGTGCTAGGGTGTGAACCAGAGAGTCCATGCCGTTGTCCACTTCTCTACGCTGCCATCGTCTAATATTAAATTGAGTAGCCATGAAGAGCCTATAAGCATTAATTTATATGACCTTTACAAGAACTATAAAATAGCTATGATTATCACATTTTTTTAAATGATACAATAACACCACCTGAGGCTGAAATTATTTTTTGCAACCCTATAACTATTTACTTATATTGATACATTCTTCCTACATCTGAGAACATTTTCATAATCCAGCCCTGGATGTTACTAGAGACCAACATTCTTCCATTTTTCTCCTTGATTTTGTTTGACTATAGCTTTAAGATTAGTTTTTAAAGCCCTCTAAGGTAACCCAGTAAGAAGAGTCAAGCTATTCACACAGAAACACTGAATGCCAGTCGGTTCCTTCAAAGAAATTTGGGACAGATGTGTTTTTTCTTTTTCTTCAGCGAATCCAGAAGACGAAAAATGTATTTTATTTCTTGTGAAATGCATTTTCCTGTTGATCTCAGTATGTGGGACTGTCAAAGTTTGGAAGTTTGGCAGTGTTCTAACATGGCCATTCTGTTCCCCTTTAGAAACTTATTAAATCTATATTTTTTTTATGAAAAACAGAATGTGGAACTTTTTTTTTCATCTTTTGACATTTACTTGTTGGTTAGTGTTTTCAAGTCATGCTAGATCTCAAACCAGAATGACAAAACATCCAAGATTTAAGTGTTTCCAAAGCTTCTTTGAAGAGCAGGAGGCCCCGTGAATGACAATGCCAGGCACTTTACGGACAATGTTTTATCTGGGACCAACAATGATTTGAGAGCCTTTAATTTACTCCTTGAGGTTGGTGTAGGTTTTCTGGAGGGAAAACCAATAAACTGCCTTTTCCCTCCAATGTTTCCTGTAGAACAACGCTATTATATTGCCATGTAAGGTCCATGGGATTTTTTGAAGCTTGGGTGTGGTCTGGCTTGGAAGCAGGTGGGCCAACTGGATGGCATTTCCGGTTTCCCTAGGGTCCTAGGAGGTTTTCCCAAGTCATTTCCTGGAACTCAGGAAGCTCTAGTGGGCTGCCGACAGCCCCGCCCCTGAGACCAGGAGGGCTCCTCCCCAGAGCCCCAATCTCCTGTTTCCTCAGGCCCTTTCAAGCTCTAGTTTTAATATCCCAGTTTTGGCTGATACACTAGATGATTTAAAGAGCTTCAGCATTGATATTAGAGGCGTCCTAGTGCTTTGGACAAGGTATTCTATTATCTTTAAACTATGGTATTGGTTGCCCACGATTGACAACCTCTAAAAGGGTTTGTAGAGGTTTCATGCTCATCCCCCTCTGATCTATCCTTAATGGTTATTTCTGGATTTGCTAGGAAGCTTTCTGCAGGAGGGAAAATGACTCATCAAACAATTTCTATCTTTGGCTCATCTTACCTCTCTTTTTGTTAAATATTCACCCTTAAATACTGTGATTTAAGAATCATAATTCTTTTTCTAACATACACTAATCAAGTCGTTGCATGAGTGGTCAATGAGATTTCATCTGCATCGCACGTCATAACATGAAGTTCAGCATTAGTTAAGGCTCCCACATTGTAGTTAACCTCCAAAACCTTCTCATCTGACAGGGCACAATCTTGGGGGAAGCAGAGAAAGAGAAAGAATTCTCCATAGATGTGCACGAACATTCAAATAATGGGGGGGGGGGAGAGTTCAATAAGCATTTTTTCTATACTCCCTACACTTTTACAGGCTGAATTTTCTCGTGCCCCATTATTTTCCTGTTGGGTGCGGAAGAAAATAACTATTCTACAGACAGCTCACAATAGAGTGGCCAGCAACTACAGTTACAGAGAATGCTTTTGCACAAATTTTCCCAGAACCCATAACTTGAATAAAAAGCTCTTTTTTTCCCCCCTTGCTCCACTGTGATGAGAATAGTTTGTTTGACTTATACCAAGCCAAATCAAGCATTTCTGTGGGCACAAAGAGGAATGTGGAGCAAAAGAAGATTTTCTTCCTTAAAAAGAATATGTGCATGAAAAACAAAATTGCTTCAAATTTCACAACATCCTTCCCATTAAACATTGAAGGCAGATTCAGGTCAGTCCAATTTCCTTTGCAGATATTTGACTTTAAAAATCACATATTCGACTTTTAAAAGCGGATTTGTGTGAAATTATATATATATGTATTTTATATATATATATATATTTTTATATATATATAAATTCCATGGTCTACAAGTCATGATGAGTTTCAACGTATGTTTAACCTCTGCTTCTTCATCTTTAAGAGATGCAAATTGCCTTTGGGCAGTAGAGGAACAGTCTTGTCCTAGTTTCTTCCAGTCGGCCCCTAAAGACGTTTACACTAGAAACTCAGAGTGGCACTGCAAGAAATGAGTTTCCTCAAAAGGCTAGCCGCCCCCATGCAAGAAATTAAAAGTCATTGAGAGAAACCTATTTAGAGCAATAACAGATAAGAACATAGTTCTTGGTTTCTCAGCCCAGCCCCACCAGTCCATTTTAGATTCTCGAATGACTGACTCGGATAACTGCGTGGCTAAATTTAAGAGGGACAGCAAAACGTTTTCTAAGTGATCCGAGTGTCATACTCTTTCAGTTTTGTAAGATCACAGATCTGTAACTGTACATTCTCAAGGAATGCCACGCATTGGCTTTTCTCTTCGAGAATGTAATATTACAAATGCATTTGAGATGCGATTGGAGGCAAAATTCAATCATTCTTGGTGTGCATTTGAGAACTACAGATTCTGGCATTGGAGTCAGAAGGGATTCTCTGTTTGCTTATTCTTAGAACAGGAGCACATCTTTCCCACCTTCTCACAGCCTGCTGTGTGCACCGAGATTGTGGAAAAGTCAGATAACTAAGGTGTAGATTGAGTTGTCTGGGTCCCACTGCCCCATTCAACCTTGCAACAACCCTTGTGATGTAAGGACTGGTCTTCTCGATTATTCCTGATTTATAGACAAGGAAGCCAACACTTAGCAAGGAGAAACAATTTGTCCAAGATCAGAGTTTGTATGTACAAGAATCAAGATGGCAGCTCAATGCTTTTGACTCTAGCCTCAACAGTCTTTCAACAAGATGCCCTGAAATTCCTTTATAAACTGAAAAGTGACTTTCAAATGTGAGGGGTTATATTATCAGATCCCTTCAATTTCCCTTATAACCTTCTAAGGCCAAAGCAAAGGCAGTGGAAATATTGGAAAGCTATACCATGGGACTTTTCATAGAATAGCACAGGAAAGAGGCCAAGCAGAAGCAGAAGCAATACACCCAATATTCAAAGCAAAAACTCAGCATGAGAGAAAGATTAGTTCTCAGTCGAGAAAAGAAATAGAGTCTGCAGTCAGAAGACCAAGATCACAAGAAGGAAAGGTGGCTGAAGCTCTCTGACTTCTCAGGAGTGTGAGTGAGTACATATCCCACTCTGGTTCCCGTGGGGACTGGGGTCCAGTAACTCGCCATTGTAACTTGCTTGACATGTTCCTTTTTTTGGTTGAATTATCTCCCTGTATCTTTCCCTCCCACTTCCCTTTCTTTATCTCCCAAATAAAATACTTGCATTTGGATTCTTTTTTTAGTGTTGGCTTCTGGAGGAATCCAAAAAAAGACACATCTTTCTGAGGAAGATCATTGCCATCTTGGGTAATAGCAGCAGCCTATATAGGACCAAAACAAAAACCAATGGAGCTAAGAAAAGGACCAGGAATATGAGAAGAGTTTAGACCCAGGACATCTCATTGTATCTAAGAAATTCACTGGAAACAGTAGGTCAGAGTCTGCTGATCAGGGCCCAGAAGATACTGACAACAGGATTCCTTCTCTAGACAAAGAGTCAGGAGCCACCGGCAAGGCAAGACAAGGGAAAAAGAGGCATCAGCCTCTGATAGGAAGAAACTGAAGCTCTGAGGTGGATGGGTACAGTACTCAGGGACTGCTTATACCTTCTTAATAGAATCAGTTCCCAAGGACGGGTGGCTTGAGGTCCACAGGAAAATGTTGCTGGCCACACTGGCTGATGCTAGAAGTACTGAGGAAGAGAGACATTTAGTGCTGATGAGATCTGATCATAATCTTGGGCAGGATTTAATCCAAACTCTTATTCTGCAAATGACAGGAACTGAGAAACAGAGAGGATGAATGTCATACTCCAGTTCAGTGATTTTCAACCTTTTTCATCTCATGGCACACATAAACTAATTACTAAAATTCTGTGGCACACCAAAATATATACATTTTGTCTCTCTGACAAAAAAAAAATAGGTATAATTTTGATTCATTTACACCAAATAACTATTGTTGTGTTGGTTATTGTCATTTTTTTTTCCTTTGGACAATCTAAAGGAAAAGAGGTTAGTGCCCCTGGCTAAGTAGTCAGGTATTGCAAGTTTTAAAATTTTTTGTGGCACACCGGTTGAAAATCTCTGCTCTAGGTCAATCACATCACACTTCGTTAAAGAAGCAGGACTGGAATCACCCACCAGTATTTTTCCACCACTCCTGCTATATTGGCAAGTGATCAAGTCAGAATTTTGATTCTCAGATTTGACGGGTTTTTTCTAAAAGAATCCCCCAGTTCTTTAGAATGGAAAAATTAGAATCACCTCAATTTCCTCCTGAGTGTTGACACCCACATAGATGGACAGATTACGTGGTCTAAAGCCTATCTATTTTACAAAGTATGTACTGTATAATAACCCTCTGTTACCTAGTGAGAATGCTGCTGTGAGTTTTAATTACTATTCATTAAGGGCACAGATGTGGTCTGTTAAATAAAATGTTCTAAATGAATTTTATAATAGCTTTACCAGGTTATAAAGAACGAAGAAAGTCTCAAGAACCCAACTATTATGGTCAATGCTCATGCTATATTATTATTAACAGCATTATACTATATATCATATCACATTAAATGTGATAATATTATATATAGCATGTAATATATGTTATAACAATATCAATATATAGTATTAATAAATATAATTATGCTGTGTTGTATTTCTGGCTTCTAAGTCCACGTTTAAAAATAGTTACTGTGCAAGGTAAAAAGTATACTGGTATCTTTCTAAATAAGTTCTAATGTTGCTGTCAAGCATAAAGGCTGCACAGAATTTTCTTCTCGGAGATAATTATCTCTAGAGGTAAAGATGAGTAGTCTTATCAGTTTCCTCCCTTCTCATAAATGGTATCCAATATTTAGAGAAATATTTTACCTCTGAGATACTTCACTCAACATCCCCATTGTATGATCTTCTCAAGTGGCTTACAAAGGCTAGCTCTAGAGCAACAATAACAGTCTGGGTAGAGTGAGCTTAGGGTGACTGCCTGGGGGTGATATGTACATGCACACACATACCTGTGCACACACGCATGCGCGCGCGCACACACACACACACACACACACACACACACACAGAGCCTGATACAATTCTTTGGAGATTTTAGTATGCTCTTTAATAATATTTTACATGCTTCTCTCTCTAATAGAACACCTAGTCATAAATAGGATAATAAAAAAAAAACACTAGATTACCAGAAAGCACCAGGCTGATTTATTTCAAAACATCAAATGTTGAAGATGGAAAGGACTGGGGAGATCATTTTGCTCTGTGACTAAGGAGACTCAGGCCAGAAGGAAAGGACTTGACCAAGGTCACCCAGCTCTTCTGTGGAAGCCAGATCTTCTGAATCCCAGTCCAGAGCCCTGTCCCAAGACCAGCAGGATGGCTCCCTTGTCCTCAGGGAAGACAGGACACACTGGCTGCTCATTGGTCACTCTTCCTTGGTTCCTCTCCCAGACTAAACAAAACAAAATGCCACTTACATGAAAGTCCTCTTGGGAAAAGCATGTGTTTTGAGAAGAGGTGCACGTTCCCCTATTCTTGTTGATACTACTCTGTGGAGATCACCAGGATCGAAAAGAAACGTCGCCACATGGAACACTGACACATTTGTAAGGTTATCCTGATAAAATGCAAATGAAAGCATTTTGCAAATTGTCCTTGACCTTTGTCACGAGCTCCACTGAGTCATCTCTGAATGTCATGTTGTGTTTTTTCAACCGAGGGATGGGCTGATTTCATGCCAAGTGGCAGCTCACCGATTTTATCTCCTCATTCTCAGCAAATTTTCTAGGTGCAAAAAGACAAAAAATAATAAGCACTGTGGCTAGTTAGGGCTGTTCAGCAACATGATGTGATGGATAGACACCTTTCTCCTTCAGCAGGCGTATCTGACAGTCAGGGTGACCTTCAGCACATAGACAGAAGAGGCAGCTCCCAGAAAGGCATGATGCCAGGGCTCTGGGGAGACCCTCTCCTACACTCCTGTATCTCGGCTTGCTCCTAACAGAACACTATTCATACATCTTTCTACAAATGCTAGTTTTAGATCGCTGTTAATGTATAAGTACCCTGGTTAAGAATCACCCTTATCAGTCATTTTCTTCCTTAAGCTAAATAAAATCTTAGAGCATGAGTTTTGATAGGGAAGGAAAAAGAACACATAGCAGAGAAGCCTGGGTGCTTTCAGCAGAGAAGGGGGAGGGAGCACCACTCAGAAAGGGGTAATGAGGGGTGAGAGGCAGTGCTGAGGTCGACTAATGAAAGCTGTACCCTAGGAGTCTTTATATCGCGCCCAGATCTGTTCTTGGTGTTCTCCAAGCTCAATTCACTCAATCCGCCATCTTTTAAAGTCGATAGTATTATAATCAACCCTGTCAGAGATGAGGACACAGAAACAGGGAGATGAAGCAACTTGCCCAAGGTTATGTTGCTGATAACTAGCAACATTCACATCTAGGCAGTCTGGTTCCAGAGTCTCAGCCTGGACATGATGGTGACCACCCATCTATGTTACAAATCTGTTGTTGTAATGGCTGGGTTGATTCACCTTGTTTTTCTCCAGTTATAGTCTCTTTCCTGCCCCCATCTGGTTGACCTGCTGAACTTGGTACTTAAAAGACGCAAAGCTGCCCTGTCTTGACGACTCCTGCCATCCACAGTTTGTCCCAGATGCTCCCTTGGGAACCTTCATGAAAGAAGCACTGAGGTCTTAGCAGCCCCTTTGCAAATGGACTTCTCAACGCAGAGCTGAGAGGAGGGGAAAGACAGTCGGGGTGCTGGGCAGAAATGGCAGGCTATCTATTTTAATAGATGCTGGGGAAGGCTGGACCATTTGGGCTGATGTGTACTCAGTTTTGGAATCAGCATGAGGATTCGGTCTCTGTGGATGAGTAAGCACCACCCGGGTTCTGAGGCTGGATGAGGGGGACGAGGTGCTGGCGTTTGGGTTGGAAGCACATTAATAATAGAACCTCCAGGACGGGCAAAGCCACTGCGGCGTCCTTCTCCACATACAAATAGAATGCCGGGCCTTCTGGGCCATCCAAGGTAGCACTTTTCACAAATATCAAACATAAATAATTGAAGAGGCAATGTTTAAAAATGGGAAGACAGACTCCCAGGTGAATTCGCTGCTTACCTCTCTCTGCACGTGCCTCTGGCCCCCTGCCATCTCCACGGATACTTCGCGGGCAGTGCGGGGCCTTCCAAACAAGGCCATTCCGCCACCTCGCTTAAATTCTTTTACATACTTGTGTTTTCCTTGGTCACTGTTTTGAAGAGGGTCACCAAATAGGAAAAACGTATTTGAAAAGGTTTTTTCTTAAATAACCTACCTTTTTGAAAAAAAAGAAAACCGAAATGACCATGAATCTAAGAAGAAAATATACCATATGCTGGGTTGTCTAGAATTTACTTAAAGCCCCCATTGGAGTCTGACCAAAATAGAGAAAAGTCTAATACGACATGGAGCAGAATTGATTGTCACACGAATCGCTTATTTTTATAGCGGTCATGTTTATTAGGCCTCTTGAATATAGCCTCACACACAGAAACTCCACCTTCAGATGGAATATATAAAATGGAAGGTCCCTTCAATTTTTCTAACAATCTTAATTTTGAAGTCAGTGATAACCTTCGTTAGCTCCAGTCACAGCTGGGACATGCGGTTAGTTCTTAAAGTTACAAATATGAGTCTGGCTTCACATTTGTTAGTTCGTTATGTTAGATACGCCCAAGAGCTGTGACGGTTAGGCATGTCACGGTTACATGGTGAACCACTTAAGCCCAACACGTTACACACGTGTTTATACAATTAATTGGTTATTCAATGTTTAAAGTAAGAAGGCCAAAGATGTCTAAATTACACCACGCCTGCTGAATTACTTCGTGTAACAGAGGCTTTCCTGCACGGAACGCTATGCACAACAAAGTCACGTTTCATTAAGACCAATGGAGCAGGAAAATATACAATATTAGCGAGGCCAAAACACTGTGTCAGATTCGATTTACCAAAACAAACAGAGGAAAGTCTCTGGTCCTATTCCCTCCAACGTAATTGAGAAACAGGATCTGCCCAGAGCCTGAAACGATGAGATGATAAAGGAAATTCGCGTCACGAAATTGATCAGACGCGTCCCTTGGCCAAGTAAATAGAAAACGCAAAAAGAACAGCAGCGCCCAACAGCAGGAAAAGACGGGAAAGACAAGATGGCAGAGATTCTTCGTTGTTGTTGTTTTTTAAACGCCACGATGTCAAGGGAGGACAAGCTGTGGACTGTCAAAGCAAAATCTGACACAGCTGAGCCCTGCGCTTGGCAGGCACGGTGGCCGGCGCGCTGTTATGGTTGGGCCGCGGTGGGTTAGATTAGAACTTTGAAGGGCAACCTCTCGGTAGGTCATGGATCGGTCAGCTGCTCATCTCTCCTGTTGTCCTATGTGGCCTACCCCGGCCACGGTGGGAAGAAGGGAATGATTTCTTTGAGGAATTGGGCTATTTATAAAATAAATATGAAGTCTAATATCTATTATGTGCCAACGGCGGTGCGGGAGCGCTCGGCGGCTGTCTATTTGCTGAACACCAGCCTCCTGCGCTATAAACTGCCCCGCACTGGGGAGAAACACAATACAGTTCACCGGAGATGGGGCTGCAAGGTGGAGCAGCTTGTCTGTGGGCAAGTAATGACTTGCGTTTTCAGCTGCTTCTTGGTAAGAGCTTTAGTAATTGGAATCAGTTATTCAAAACATCGCTAAATGTGATTTAAATGGCAAGGATTTAATAACAGAGAAAGAAGCCATTAAAGGGGTTCAAGCAGGGGAGAAAGGAATTCCGTTTTTTAGAGCAGAGGGAGAAAAATAAAGCAATTACTTGATGTAAAGGCCAGAAACAGGACTCCTGCTGTCAGGGAGAAATCAAATCTGTCAGCAATTAGTGGGATCTTAGGAAGTAAAGAACTCTCCAGTGCTGAGCAGTGAATAAGGGGTTAGCAATTATATGAACTGATAAAAGTGTTCTGGTTTCCAAACAGCAGGTTAACAAGCCTTACTTTTTTCATAACTTGATGCAGATGTGATGAATCCTACTTCATGATATTTTCAGGGGTCCGCCGGCCACGTTCCCTAATCAGCCTGTGCATTGTGAGGCCTCTTGCTGTCACAAACGGGGTTCCTGTCACCCAGCTCTCAACAGTGTGCAGGACAGCGTTTTGATAGCGAGGTTCTTCTTTAAGTAAAAAAGGGGGAATCATAATTCCATTATTATTCTCAATTTTTAAAAGATCGAATCAGAAACCCACAGCCCGGTGTCTGCGGTTCCCATGAGGTTGCTAGTTACGAAAAGAACATTATGCGATATAAAACAGAAAAACTTTTCATCAAATACAGAAGTTGGTTTCAACGTGATTTGCTTGCTCATTATTCATTAATCTTGGAATTAAAAAGTCCACTGCATGTATTTATATACAAAGGTGGCCCACAAATGACTCCTAGCTGAGGTCTTTGAAAATCCTCGCTGAGGTATCGATGTCTGTGGGTTGTGAGACTCAGTATGATACGTGAAGTCATATCAGAAAGAAAAATCAATTATTCTGCCCTAAAAACAGTTACAGCTTTTCAATTTATGGAGCTACTTTCTTGGCTGAGACAATACTCAGATGTCAATAAAGATGGGTATTTGAAGGAAGGTCATGTGAAAAGCTCCCCGAGAACCCTCTGACCAGCTCTGATAGCGCCCCTCCATGTTTCCTCTGACTCATATTGTTCCAAAGACATAAGCAATTACACCTGAGCAACAGGACTGCAGAGAAATCTATCATTCAACATGTGCTACTGATCTGTCAATTGACAAGACACATCAAAACAAGGATTTTTTCTCTTCCTTTTTTTCCCCCTAAGGAAATTTGGTCTTCACATCATAGGGCATCGGGTAGCCCCTGCTTCCACTTTAAGCACTGTATAAGCTCATCGTTAAATAATTTGAAACTGTCCAACCACTGTGTTTCCAGGGGTTTTCCATTTTGAGCAAAACTCCTGAGACCAAGAAAATCTTACCCCTCCCTTCTGGCCAATCATCATCATGGTTCTAAAGGGCTCCCGTTGTAGAAATAACCAGATGCTCTTAAAAGCCAGTGATCCTGAAACAACTGTGAAACCCAGAGTGATGCAGGAATATAGGCTTTCCAGGGTGTAGCTTTAAGGGCAGCTTTTAATCCAACTCTAAACAGCATCAGGTTTGTTATTTTTCTCTTTTGCAACACAGTGATCAGTTTTATATTCTTTTTTTTTTTTTGGTATTTTTCCAAAGCTGGAAACGGGGAGAGACAGACAGACTCCCGCATGCATCCGACCGGGATCCACCCGGCACGCCCACCAGGGGCGATGCTCTGCCTCTCCGGGTCGTCACTCTGTTGCAACCAGAGCCACTCTAGAGCCTGGGGCAGAGGCCAAGGAGCCATCCCCAGCGCCCGGGCCATCTTTGCTCCAATGGAGCCTCGCTGCGGGAGGGGAAGAGAGAGACAGAGAGAAAAGAGAGGGGGAGGGGTGGAGAAGCAGGTGGGCGCGTCTCCTGTGTGCCCTGGCCGGGAATCGAACCCGGGACCCCTTGCACGCCAGGCCGAAGCTCTACCACTGAGCCAACTGGCCAGGGCCAGTTTTATATTCTTACATATTCAATGTAATAGTGTATATTACTATATGTTTTCTTAAATATATTGCTCAGTTTTCTTAAACAGTATATGGTTTATGCATATTTACCAACAGCATCTAGCAGACGTCGTTGGATAGGTGTGGGGGGGGCGTGGTGTGAAATTGGGAGTGAGGGGCCATCAGCTCTGCAGAGAAGCAGAGCCACCCCTTTGCGTCGCTGTCAAATGCACGCGCCGTAGAGCTCACAAAACGCCCTCAGCCCGGATGCACCTGAATGTGCCAGACACCGTGCCGAGCGTACTCACTGGTGCTGTGTATTCCTTTGTGCTTACGTTCTCATTGCTAATAAGCTATGAAGAATTTTTAAGAGACAAAAAAGTGGCACCGCATCAGTGACTTATTAATACACATATACATATACACACATGCCTATATTTATTTTTAATATAGAAGGCTGCAGCTTTTGGACTTCCTTAATTAATTCCTGGTTGTTATTTATTTATTTTACAGCTCCCCCCCCCTGTCTAACTAACAAAAGTCACTTAACTCCAAAAGACATTGAGAACAACTGAGTTCAGGCAGTGTTAACAGTGACAACAACTACCAGAGAAGAAAAAATATCCAGTGCAGAGATGTTCCCGTGGAAGAGTCTGCATTGTGTGACCGTGGTTTTCTCTGATGATTGCACTGAAATTCTTATCATGCAATCCAACCCTCCCTTTGGGGCCCCGCTGACAGGCTGCCGAGCTCTGGCCTCAGCACAGTGAGGAGGGACTCACGTTTAACCAGGTGTCATGAGCGACCGGCCGGACGTTCACGTGACCTTACCAGCTCTGCCACCTCCGGCTGTGCTTCCATTAATGGAAAGGTCCAGGGTTCATCTTCTGACGGCAATAACATAGTACCTTTTAACAGGACATCCTTTTCTACATTGCCTGGAAATTATAAAATCCTAAGACAGCCTTGCCTAAGAGAGGCACCTGGAATAGATGACCTCTTAAAGATAGCAAAAATCAGTCGGTAATTCCTCAGAGGTTTTGCTTAGTTGAGGTTTAGCGTCAGCTCTGGTTTCTCATTCTGAACACCTGCAAAGGGACAGGAGCCAGTAGAAGGCCGTTGTGAGACACAAACAGTCTTTTAAACACATGCTGCCTGTGACGTGACCGAGAAAGGTAAGGCTCTTTAAACAAGGCAGACAAAGGACTCACTATTGTTCAGAGCAGTGCATAGAAAGCCCAGGTAACTATTTATTGCATATGATTCGTCAAGTCAAGTTCGGAGTTGTTGCGATAACACCTCCACCAGAGCCATGAAAGACTCCTCACTGGCCAGAGAGAGAATCATGCCGAGGAAACTTCCGAATCCAGCTCCCCTCCTTTGAAAGCTGCTTGGGAACCAAGCAGTTGCCTGAATTGCTTCACTATATTCTGGCCTGAAGATGCAGCTTCTAGAGTGTAAGGCAGAGAGACCTGTGCCAGAGCAGTGGCCACCACGTGGGTGACAGTGACACACTGTGGCTGAGGACCTCAGACCCAGGATCAGACATCAGAGCCGTGTTGGTGACTACACAGTGTGGCTGTTCATGTGGTCGCCCTGATGGGAGACCTCATGAATATTGTCACTCTTCACTTTCACCCAGCTGGGTACCTTTGGGAGGACAGTCCTGCTTCCGTGAGGTGGCCTTGCTGAGTGTCAGGTAGGACCGGAGACCACCGCCAAATTATAAATCTGAGTGTGTCCACTGGGATGTGTGTGTGAATTCTGATATGTCTAGCTGACAATTCTTAAGAAAGTAAATCCTAGCATGCAGTCTCACTTGGCAGCAGGAGGGAAAACTTCACAAACTGCAATTTTGGGGGGAGGATCGGGGTTGTTGTTTTATGACTGCTGGCTGAATCGCTTCCACCAGGTTAGTGGAGGGGTGGCCTCTCCTCCTTTCACACTTCTTTCATTCCCTGTGCTGGGCACTGTCGCAATTAGGACGCTCCTTCTCTTGAGGGATGTGATTGAGTTCTGCCTTACTTTTGTGATTTTGACCTACTTAAATTACTGATGAATCGGCCCTCGAAGAGACACCTTGCTCAGGGGTAAATATTAAAGAAAGCTGGCATTGCTAGGCTGGCTGCCACTGTTCCTGATCACCTGGTTGTGACTGAGAGCTGGGAAAGCAAGAGGAAGAACCTGGGCCACCTCCTTGCCCAAGGAGCCACGTCTTAGCCTCTCGGGAGCCATGTTGTTCCCTCAACGCAATCCTAACTTTCACGAGCTGGCGAGGGTGGACTGAGGCCTGATAACGTGTATTGAAGGTGGCTACAGTCTCTGTGAGGAGTGCTCTTTCTCTGTACTGTCCAACCCCCAGGGGCAACCCAGAGATGGGTATTTGAAAACCATCTGGATGGTGAACTTTCCCCTATTTTAAGGAAGACAGGAGATGTTCAGTGTAGGAGCTTGGGTCATAGTATCCACAGATCTTATGAATAAAAACATCTTCCCGTGGACGTTTTAACTACAACATTAAACAGTCATGTGTAATTTTGATGTTTTGCTTATTTTCGCCTAAAACAAATGTTGATGTGTATCTGTGGAAAATGGCAAAATCTGTGAGATTAAACAAAGAGAATTAAAGGTCATTGGTTTCAGCTATTTCATTAACATGCAATTGAGATTCTTAAAGTTTGTCTTCTTTCCTTTAGGTTGACTCCCTTTTAGCATGGTCTTTATTATGTGTTTTTAATAGTAATATACTGCTCATAAAAATTAGGGGGTATTTCAAAATAAATATGAAGCGATAAAATATCCCCTAATTTCTGTGAGCAGTATATCTCATTTGGGGTCACCAATTTTAGACAGTTTGTTACTGACATAATAGCTTGCAAAGTAGCTTGTACACCCCCTCCCCTTATCTAAGAGATGACTTCCAGTAAAGAGAATCATCAGAGCTACTAGGTTTTGTCTGGAACCTCTGTAATAAGTGAGAACACTATTGCAAAGCATTATTCATTTAATATAGTTACAAAATCTTGCTGATACAATATCAAGTAGTAGTCAAGGATCTAACTTAGGAGTCACGACTGCAGACACTGATCTGCTCACTGTCTCTGACTAGTTCTGTGATCCAGGAAGAGGTAAAACATTTGAAAATGAGCTTTCAAGGTTCTATACATTATGTTGCTCTTTTGACCCATCATTGGGGTTTTCTTCCAGAATTGAGATATTTTGTAATTCCATAAAATTCTCCTCTCCAGAGCATATCCCTGTTTTGGCTCTCTCTCTCTCTTTCTGGTAGCCTTCCATCATACAAACCTGGGCAGATAAAAATGCATGTTGCTCTGAACTATGTCCATGATGAAGGCACCACAAAACAAAACCCAACCAAACCAAACTCACATGATGGAAGTTGGGCAGGGTTTGTTAATAGCCTTTCAAAAGGCTATTATGATATGATGATATGATCAGGAACATAACACCTTGTATTAGGAGAAGTAAAAATAGAAATGCTTCTTATCTTTCATTGGCTAATTTCTGAAACATTTCTATGTGGTAAGCAAGTTTATTAAAGGGCATTTTCAAAAAGGGGGGAATGCAAATTAGAGGCATTGGTCATTAGAGAGAAGATAAAGGAATGTCAAAGAAAGATCTAGTGGAATGCCTATGGCACTGTGGACAAGACAGCGCGGGAGCCTCACGAAACTGTCATCTGTGGAATGGGGTCATGGGTCCTAGAAATTATTGAAGCGTTTATAAGGAGAAAATTCTAAGCTGGCTTAAATGAAAACCAAGGCAATTCTACCTTATCTGAATCCCATCCTTTGGGTTGTGATAGTGCAAAGTACCAGGGCGATTGTGGTTTGGAGAATGTGGTTAAATGTCAAAGTCTGGGTGGCAGCAGGAGGTAGTGACTACACTATTGATGTGGAATTCTGTTTTCCTGTATGGCCAGAAAATTTTATGATTAGTTATATTCTTGCAACTTTATGATGAGGTAATGTCTTCATGAAAATTCAGCATTGACTTATAAGTAATTCAAAATTATTTTGATTTTTTTTTCTTTTCCGCATTTGTGCTAAGAAACCTCTGCTGGTCTATCTGTTCTCTTGCCTTATGTCAAATACTTTCGGCCCACATATATTTACATTTGTGAAGTAGTGAATGAAGTCCGTTAAGCATGTAGTGTGTGGCCACAAAAATAGAACAAGACATATTGTGGCTTTTTACCGTTCAGCTTATGGTTATTATTGTCTTCTTTTTATTTTAATTTTTAATTTATTGTGTATTGTCTTTGACATATTAGTATCATGCTCTAACCAGTTGACCCAATGATACCGAAACTACACTTAGAGACTTTTAGAGTCATTTATATAATTTCTGACCCGTGCTAAATCTGTGAGGGCATAGTGACTCAGAAAATAGAACTCAGGCCTGACCAGGTGGTGGTGCAGTGGATAGAGCGTCGGACTAGGATCTGGAAGACCCAAGTTCGAGACCCTGAGGTCGCCAGCTTGAGCGAGGGCTCGTCTGGTTTGAGCAAAAACTCACCAGCTTGGACCCAAGGTTGCTGGCTCAAGCAAGGGGTTACTCTGTCTGCTGAAGGCCCACAGTCAAGGCACGTATGAGAAAGCAATCAATGAACAACTAAGGTGTTGCAATGCGCAACGAAAAACTAATGATTGATGCTTCTCATCTCTCCGTTCCTGTCTGTCTGTCTCTGTAAAAAAAAGAAAAGAAAATAGAACTCGGGAGACACCGGCGCTAACAGCGCTACCCGATCCACATGACGCAGTCAGTTTTCTATGCTACATACAGCTTCCTATTTGCAGAATAAGTAAAATAAGTCCTGCCATATGTACTGTACAGGTCTGCCATAATGCACAGTAATTGAGATCATAGGCATTCTTAATCTAAATAAATTAGGACAGAATGTTTTTCATATAACTAATAAATTAGTCAGCACAATGATAATCTCCTGTCTAATAAGAAAGTATTCTCCTTTTATGTGATATTAATGTAAAGTACCTAGTGTTCTTGCATTCAAAAAGCCTCCCCACAGTGACATGAACTTACGCAGTGACCATCCATCCGCCCCTGATTTTTCTCCCCTACATTTAGCCTATACCCAATTTTAACAATTAGTGCACACAAAGTGCTTTTGGAGTCTGTCGCCCCTGCACATCTGGCCCGTCTCCATCATCCGTGAGCACTGTGCTGAAGTGGTGGTCTTTGTGTCTTTTTCTCATTGTTATTCTCGGGTGCCACAGTCACTTGAATGCTTGAACAGGGGGAGCAACGGTCCCCGGCGTCAAGTCAGTTTCAGCTCTTGAGATCTGAAAGGCAGCCACTTGCAGCTCATTACACATTTCTACTCAACACTCCTGCCTTAACATTGTATTGCACAAGAATTCTAAATTCATTTTGGCTGCGTTACAAGGCCTGTTTTCTGCCTGGATGCCCAGGTCTCTCTTTCTTTCCATTGTCTCTGGTTGGTGTCCAGGAATAAAGGATACTTAACATTTAAAAAGGCAGAATCGTTTGCAATGAAAATAACTCCCTGCTAACTGGCACCCTCTGGGATCTTTAAAGACTCCAATGAGGATGGTCACTTCCTTTGGAAGCATATTTATTTTTATACCTCTTTTCTAAAATAAATAAATAAAATAAAAGGTCAATTTTTTGTGTGTATCTTGCTCTTCATAATTTTTGTTCACAGTCTGTGAGAAGTCTACAAAAATGAAAATTGCTTAATGCAAAAGAATTTTTAGTGAATAGGAGCTTTAATGCTCATCATATACCTAGCCAAATCTCTTTTTTACCCCCAAATAAAACCCTTTTTCTCAAGTTTCTTGTGACCCACTAGGTCTTCACATTGAAACATGACTTACACCATGCTGAAATAGAAACATTTTTCAGTATGTCTTGGCATATTTTGTTAATAACAGTAATTGACTAGGAACTCATTCACTTCTATTCTGTTTATTGCACACAGTACGCTTAATAGGTTTAACACACCTTGAATGCCTTAACTTTTCTGTGTTTAAGTGCAACATACCCAAAGCTGCGTAGCTACGCTGTAATTTGGAGACCTACGTCTGTTGGCATCAGGGGAAAGAAGCCATTTAACTGTGTGCTTTGAGAGGCTGAACGGCAGCAGTGAGTTAGGGAGGTGGGAGGGAAGGGGGCCAGCCCACACTTTTGAGCGTGCAGGTGTGTGCACAAGCACGCGCATGTGTGTTGTGTGCGTATGTTGTTTTCCACAGGGAGAAACTAATCTCTTGGCTTAGATCCACCTTAGTATTAGCCTCAGCGCTTTCTCTCCCTCCTTTACTCTAAATCATTATTAAGTTTATTACTTCTTTTTGCTTTTGCTAGAGAAGATTAATGGCATTCCCTGGGCAGAGGGAAGTCTACGGAGCTCAGTGGCTCTATAAATAGCACCTGCTGCTAATTCTCCGGTGCCCGCTATCTCTCCAACACATCTTGGTCTTTAAACAATTTGTTCAGAAGAAGAAAGCTAAGGGTCACTGTGCACTTTGGTGTTGTTCAAAATGTGTTTTATGGATTGTGGGTTTTTCTCCAGGAAGTTTGGCCTGGTGGGTCCTTTAGAGAAACTGGCCATTCTAGCATGTCCCGAGGGAGGCATGCCTCACTAACCAAGCTTGTCCAGCTATCACAGAACCTGTTGGACCTGTGCGGCGGGTGCCATACTAATAGCTTTTGCTATTCGCTCTCTCCCTCCACCCCTTCTTATAATTTCTTCTTTCTCAGTGGGTTTCAGGCTCAGCTGAATGGTTCCAATAGCCCGAGGGTAGATGTGACTTCATGGAGTTATAAAACACAGAAAGGGAAACTGCTGGGAAAATTGCAATGCTAAGGTTCAGTAACTTGTGGTTCTGGAAAATGCAATTATTCCGGACAGTACAGATTGCATGAAGGGCCAGTGGCCATCACTGGAGAACCACCATCATCTTGAAGGTGGTGGTAGGGACAGCCACAACAAATGAGCACCAAACCTCTATGGCACAGAACAGGCCTTGGATGAATCTTTGTTCAGTGAATAGATGGAGGAGAGAAGTGATATTTCTTAATATCAGAAACTTTTTCATCATAAGGATAGTTGTATGACTTAAGCACGTCATGCAACCTCTTCCTGCACGTCAATAGCTTCTCCTGGGTAGACCAGATCACCAAACAACACAAAATGGCCAGTTGTGTTGCACCTCTGGCATTCTGCTAGATACTTGATGAAACCGCTGAGGTGTATATCTTGTATGTTAAATGCAGAGTTCTCTTACAATTATCCTCCATTGCTATTTCATATTTATAAGTAAGTTTGAAAGCAGTAAATTCTCTCTCATTTGTATAGTCAGTGAGACCAATGAAAGAACCAAGGATGCTTCTCAGACCTTAATCTCAGAAGCCTTAACCCTTTGTAAGCCAAATTACTACGTGGATTCAAAGTTTCTGTTCTCGTCGTATAGATGCCCATGACAACCCCAACTAACCTTTAGAGTAACAATTTTATTTACCCTTGGTATATGTGTAATTTAAGCACATTCTATGCCAGTTTATTTCATCAGTATTATCATATAATTACATAATAGTCTCTTACAACTAAGAGCTACCCCAGAGATAATTCAGAATAATCAATGTGATTTTTGCAGATGAAGAAACTGAGGCCTGGGGGAAGAAGTTTCTTGCCCAAGATCACTCAGCTTGTTAAGAGAAGAGCTGAACTAGAATGTGGACTTCCTGTCAACCTGTGTACTATTCCTCCCATTGTACCATGCTGTCCTTAAAAACTCAAGTCTGTGCTATTTCTTGGTTTCTACTGTGGCAATGTGAACTCCTTAAACCAGTGATTTTTAAGCTTTAAAAAAATTGTCAAAGTGGGCAGAGGTGGGGATAGGATGAACTGAAGCCATTCATATTAATACCCCAATCCCATCTTCTGTCCCTACCCTGGGCAGTCTCTCAGGCAAACTCAAGGAACCTGTACTTCAGGAAATCATTCTGAAAATCTCTACTTGTGCACAAGTCTTTAAAGACTCTGCCATCCCTGTCACTAGGGATGTTCCATTGACCATCTTCCTCCCCAGGATCTGCTTAATAGGCGACATGTGGCCAAGACCTGCTCCCTCTCTTTCCAGACCAGAGAAACCATGCTTCCAAAGCTCCCTTCCTATCAACTGCTGAGAAACGCCTCCCAGTTGTGATGGTGGTTCTTTTGAACCTTATTATCTAACGTAATTTTAGCCTTTTGTACCAACCACTTGTAATTATCAAAGAAAGCCTATCAGAGTGGTTTTCTATGCAAAAGATTCCACGCCCTTAGCAAGGCCAAACATTAACAGAAGCTTTGCAATTTTATTTTTCTCTTTAATTTGCTCCAATTCATATTCTTGGGCAGTGTGCTTGGCCAGTCCATCCACCTTTGAGCTAGAATGAGGGCAGTTAGCAATTTATTTCTTCCTTATCCAGAGCAAAGGCCCTGGGGTAACTTGAAAAAAATTAATTACATTATTACCCAAGTGTGCTCATTACGCTCTTTAGCTCTGCCCCCAAGTATAAACAAGTCACTGATTTTTATTAGTGCCAATTATGAAAAGGGAAGGGATGAAGCTGTACCTCAAGTCCACTGGGTTTTTCCTTTTGAATATACTTTAGCATAAGTTTTCCTAAAAGGAGTAGTTATAATGAACAGGTCAAAAACGAGCTCTGTTGATGTATCCATTCTATCTCTGTCCAAGGACAATGGGCAAGTATGGGTCCGCTTACACTGGGGATATAAGATCTCTCAGAAAAATCACTGAAGCTATTGTAAACACTTAGGCTGTCTCCATAAAATTCAAACTATGAAAAGGAAAGAACATGTTTTCCTCTAAAAAAACAATCTGAACTTCTTGCCAGGGTTTTACAATGAACAATGCAAGTGGATTCCTTCTGAGTGCAAAGTGGAAGGAGGTCAGAAGGGGAGAGCTCTACCCAGACACTTCAGACCTGATGTTTAGATGAGTATGGTATGCAGTGAAGAGCTAAGAGGAAACTCTACTGTGAGATGTGCAACAGTCAGAGTGAGTGTATACTTCTGTGTGTTTATGAAATGAATATATGAATGAAACAAATGCACAGTGAAACAAACCCATCTAGTCACCAAGATACATTGCCTAATACAAAGAAAATAGAAGCACAAATGACAAGGATAGATGTTTTTCTTTATTTAGACACAAATAATAGTCTGATGCCTCTTTTAATGAAATCAACTGTGCTACTAATTCTTTTCATAGGTGGGCATCATTTATTGAGCACTTACTATGTACCAGAGACTCACTACGCTTCATCCTCATCACTGTTTGATCTTCACAGCAATCCAGGGAAGCAGTCATTCTCATCCCCATTTTACTGATGAGGAAACTGAGGCTCAGGAAAGAGAATTAACTTGTCCTCAGTCTTATCAGTGAAGGACAGAGTCAGAACTCAACCCTAGCTGTGTCTGACTTCAAAGCTGTATTCTTTGCTACTTCACATTGCCTCTTTTGAAATAAATTCAATTATTTTGAATTTTGTTCTGTTTTGATATTTATACCTTATTTTGAAAACCATACTGTATTTTTTACTATGTTAAGTTACACAGTGGTCTTTAGTCTAAGATTCTTATCTGATCCTGTGACTATTTTATTAAATATAGTCATTCTTGCTTTATACAATTTTAGACAAAAGCAGACATGATGACTTTTGTAGAAGTCATGTGCTCCACAATTTCGTTAAAGCTGTTCTATCCTTAAATGTCTAGGTACATTTAGAATCCTCACTTATTTGGTCAAATAGTTCTTTGCTTTTGATATAATTTTAAAACTGGCACTTGTAAATCTCAATACAATTCTTTGCATATGCTAAGTGTTCAATGAAGTTTTGTTGACATAAGTAAACATATTACATCTTTTTAATGCAATCACAAGGACTGGGAGCTTCAGGTCAAGTGTAGAGGTTGTTCACAGCTAAGAAGGGTGCCAACTTTTACAGAAGGGCTCCTAAAATCCAACCCTTTAGCTGTTGCTTAAATTTCCTTACATCATAGCTATGTTATTTACCCTACCTCTAAAAATGTCTCTAACATCGCTCATTCATTCACCTACCCACTCAATGTTTGAGTGCCTTTTATACACCAGGCCACAATAATGGATAAGATTAGGAGTTGACAGTCTTTTGTAATAAGACATAATAAGAGGAACGTTCATTATTGCGGAGAAGAACAAGGCCCTGGGCAGTGGGGCTGGAATGATGGCCTCTGCCTGGAGGACTCAGGGCTGGCCTCCTAAGAAATGACATTCGAGCTGCATTGTAGAAGCGAATAGCACTTGCCCTGAGGCAACTCATTTCCTCATCTAAAAGTCCTTCCTTACATGGACCCAGAGTGTGTGCTTCATTAATTTTTACCTATACAGTACTCTGAATGGTCATTATAGCCCAAGCCAATGACTCTTGAGGACTTTGATCTCAATGGATGAGAAGACACCAGGAATGTATGAAGTTTGCTTTGAGTAAGTTTCTACCTTACGGGGAGGGTCTTTTGAAAGGAAAGTACAGAATATTCTCATTTCTTGGACAATAAATTCTTGAGTAAGAATTTTTATAGATCACCAGAGGAAACTCTTTGGATAGTTAACATTACAGCAAGTAGGAGTTCTTAACCCAATGGCCTATCTCCCGCTCCACACCTTCGAGTCGATCTTTCCTACGCACAACAGGAAGGGGGGAAGCGAATGCCGTGAGATGTGTGAATGGTGGAAATCCAACTGCTTAAGCCAGGAGCCTGGGAGACAGCAGGGACCTCTCTCCTACGTGATCTGTCATCACTTCCTATTGATTCGCAGGGACCTCTCTCCTACGTGATCTGTCATCACTTCCTATTGATTCTTGCCTTGCCTGAACTCCATCCATTCCTCCCTGTCCCCTCTGCCTCAACATCTCTCCCCAGAATGACCACAACACCCTCCAGCCTGGTCTCCATTCATTAGCTAGTGATGCTCAAAAATGCAAATTTGATCCAGTCATCCCAGCCTAATGCCCTCGGGTACCTTCCCATGACCTGTGAATCAAGTTGTGCAAGCCTGCCTTGTGGCTTACAAGGCCTGTAGTTACTCACCAGCCTGTTTAGTTGCTTTCAAACCCTTCTCCTCCTTTCCCCCTGTGATACCAGAACACTCGCCTTTCCTTGGTTCCTGAAAAGCACTAGATGCTGCTTCACGCCCAGGCTTTGCACTGACTTCCTCCATGTTTTGGTTTAAATGGCACATCCTTCAGGAAGCCCGTTACACCAAACTTCCTTGGCTCCTGCCCACCATAAGCTTGCCCAGTGTCCTTATGTTCCCCCTTGCAAACACCCCGCACTCTCTAACGCCTTAGTTAACGCTCATACTCCCAGCTACTCTGGAGGCCCTCCCAGAGCAGAGACTGGTTCTCTCTTGTTTGGTTTTGTGTTTCTAGTGTTGCGGATGGTATCCAACACATAGTAGGTCCTCAGAAAATATTAGTTGAGTAAATAAGTGACTCTAATGATTGACATAAAGTTAGGAATTAGTTGGGGGAAAACACTCAGGTAAATTCAGGAGGTGATTATAATATTCCACAAAGGAAAGAAGAAATTCTTCCTCTTTCGAGAAATTGGCTCTGGGCAAACAGACGGTTGGAAGTTGGAGAAGAACCTGCGACGAAAGGCTTCAGAAGCCAGGAAGGGCCCCCCAGTGAAGGGGTTATCATAACTGCTGTACAGAGGAGCTTTCTTGCTCTCCTCCCGGTATATGGAGACAGAGTGGTCTCTAGAGGGGATGAGTGAGTGAAGGACCTGAGGCCCGAAAGGCAGCCTTTCACCCCAATTCTGCTCCAGAACCTCTGAAGGCTTCTTGATTCCTCAGTCCCCGAGCTTTGCTCTAAGAGTCCCCTAGAACCTGGGACCCCTCTTCCTCTCTGGCCTTTCCTTATCCTTTGCATTACTTTCCACCAAACACCCTTTGCTTCAGTGAGTTAGACCTCCCCA
The DNA here is from genome assembly GCF_036850995.1 of Saccopteryx leptura. Classification (NCBI taxonomy): domain Eukaryota; kingdom Metazoa; phylum Chordata; class Mammalia; order Chiroptera; family Emballonuridae; genus Saccopteryx; species Saccopteryx leptura. The sequence continues at coordinate 11,469,924 of NC_089515.1, read as the reverse complement.
GATGATAATCCACCAGGCACAGTTCTGTGTAAGACACCCTCTAGCAGTGCTTAACAATACAAGGAGGAACCACTGCACAAGTGAGATTCCAGGGGCCCTGGGGTCTGACGGTCCGAACTGAGGTCCCTGCTCTGAGTTTTTCTAATTATATGACCAGAGGGGGTTGCCTAATCCTTCTGAACCCATTTTATGTTTCTCCCGAGACTTGTTGTCAAGATGAGACGAGATACCACATGCAAAGTGCTCAGCTAGATCCCTGGGCATCATCACTGCCATCATCGCTGGCGTCATCATGCACCACCCCTCCCCTCAGCTGGAGAGTCAGGTCACAGACACAGAAAAAATAGCAAACAGCACAGAGAGTCTGTACTAAGCCCCAAGGGTCATGTTGTTTCCTCATTCCACCCTTTCACTTTCCTCTCCTCCCATCCCTTTCTCCCCCTCCTTTCTACAAAGCCAGGAACACTTGGCTTCTTTTCTAGAAAGATTTCCAGACCTTTGCACCCAGAGGACACTCACTCTCTCTCCTCTGATTGGGTCGTTGATCATATACTGCCTTTTCTAGCTCCCATAAACTTTGTCTTCCCAATATTAACTCTGTGATGGTAGCTGAGTCTTGGTTTTGTCTGTGCCCTCCATGGGTCAAAAGCCAATAATTCTAGGGCATCTGGTGTGTGTAAGAGAGGATCGTGTGGGCTCTGAGCACACCGAGTGCCAGGGCAGAGCACACCTGGACAGATGCTCATTGAGTTTTTGGTAATAGATTGATCAAGTATTGTTTTATAAGAGGGTATAAAGCTCACCACTGCCTTTGCTGGGAATTAAATTATTTAAAGTCCAACACTGTATGTAGCTTACAATGACCAGTCAATTAGGCTACTTTAATTGATTTTTGGTAGCAGCTAATGGGAGCCTCAAGTCTTTTGTCTTTAAAAAGCTAATCTAAAACAACACAATTAAATGATTAAGCATTTCTTAAAACAATATTATTCACAGACTTTAAATTTAGGGTTTAATTAAATGAGTTGTTAATCTTTATATAGAAATTAATTTCAAGTTCATTCAGAAAAGGAAAAAGAAACCATGCATACCTCAGAGTTCTCAGAATAGTCATCATTCAGGCCACCAACTCTTGTGATATTTGGAGGCAGGGTAGAGAGTGTCTTTTGGTCCTTCTGAAAGAGATTTCAGATTTAGCCTTCTTAGTCACAGTATCATTTTCAGATATTTGAACATTTCAGAGGTAAATAAAACCCGGTCTCTTTCTCACGATGCTGAGTGAATCAAAAGTTTGTAAATGAGAACACAATTAAAACATACAAGCAACCAAGTGCCCATCAACAAATGAATGGATGAGCGAAATATGCTTTATACATACAATGAAATACTATTCAACCTTAATAAAGAAGAAAATTCTGATGCACGTCCAACAAGGATAATCTTGAGGATGTTATTATTCTAAGTGAAATAAGCCAGTCACAAGAAGACAAATACTGTAGGATTCCATGTATGCGAAATGCTTAAGGCTAGTCAAAACAATAGGGACCAAAAGTAGGCTGGTGGCTGCCAGAGCTGGGGAGGAGAGGGATGGGGAGTGATTGTTTAATGGTACATAGTTTCAGTTTTACAAGATAAGAAGAGTTTGGAGATGGATGGTAGTGATGGTTGAACAGCATTGATAAATGGATTTAACACCACTAAACTGTACACTTAAAATGGTTAAAATGGTAAATTTTATGGTATGTGTATTTTACCACCACAAAAATGTTAAACAGATGTATAAATTAAAATCCTTATAAAATCTTGGAATTAAAAGTTTGAGACCCAAGAACTCAAAACTTGATTTTAGTAATATATTTTAAAAATGATCCAATGTAATTTATCCCAGAAATACAAAAAGTTTTAATATTGGGAAATGTAATGATATAATGCAAAACATCAGCTGATCAAAGGGTTAAAATCACGTGGTCATCTCAATAGATGCAAGGGGGGAAAAAAGCATTTAGTAAAATTCAATGGTTATACTGAATAACTGTTTCCAAAATAGCCAACATTATATTTAATGGTGTCATAGTAGAGGCACTTCCGTTGAAATAAGAAAGGAAGCAATGATAGTCACTGGATGTTTTAGCTAATGCAATAAAACAAAATAAGGTAATGAGAAGATAGTGTGGGAAGGAGAAAGGAGGTGACACCGTTTTCACTAGTTATAAATAATATAATGAAAAATTCTAAAATCCCAATGAAATGTTCTGAAAGATCTGTTGCAATGAATAGTTTGGTAAGAGATATGGTTGTGAAACAAGTGTGAAACCTAGCTTTACTTTATTAAGCAATTAAGGATAACAAAAACAATTCATATTTTATATATTTATATGTGAATTGATATTTACCTGTGCAAGATTTATTTGATGAGAAAAATGAGCACATGCTGGAGGAAGCTGAAAACAGGCCAGAATAAGCGAAGAGCGGGCCATGTTCCTGGGCAAGATGGTACAGTACTGTGCGGACAAGGGTGCTCCCTGAATTCATCAACAAATGAAGTGGAATCCCAATGAAATCCCAGCATGTGTCTGGGACTTAACATCTTCATTTTAAATCCATTAGGAGAATTAAAGGCACAAGAATAAACAAAACTATCAAAAGAAAAAGAGAGAGAAGTTAATCAGCCAGCTATTAAAATATACTGTGAAAGTTACAATAACAAAAAGTGTGATACCAAAATAGACAAGACAGATGAGGGACCTGAACAGCTGACTCAGAAACAGATGGTATATGCAATAGTGTATATGAAAAATTCCTCATTTTAAAAGTTAGTATTTAAAATGAATGATGTTAGCCTGACCAGGTGGTGGCGCAGTGGATAGAGCATCAGCCTGGGACACAGAAGACCCAGGTGCAAAACCCCAAGGTCGCGGGCCTGAGCTCGGGCTCATCCAGCTTGAGGGCAGGCTAACCAGCTTGAGCGTGGGGTCATAAACATGACCCCATGGTCACTCGCTTGAGCCCAAAGTTACCTGGTTTGAAGCCCAAGGTTGCTGGCTTGAGCAAGGGGTCACTCGCTCTGCCATAGCCCCCATCCCACCCACTCCCCACCCCCGGTCAAGGCACATATGAGAAAGCAATCAATGAACAACTAAGGTGCTGCAGTGAAGAATTGATGCTTCTCATCTCTCTTCTTCCTTCTGTCTGTCCCTATCTGTCTCTTTCTCTCTCTCTCTCCCTCTCTCTGCCTTTGTCTCCAATAAAATAATTTTTAAAATAAAAAAATTAAGTGAATAATGCTGAATTTTCTGGTGGTTGATAAAGAAGTTAGATTCTTATATGACATGTATCAAACTAAATTCTATTGAGATTTCCATTCAGTAATACATATTTATGGGTACTTATCATGCTCCAGATATTTAAATTTCAAAATAAAGCCATAAAGCCTGACCAGGCGGTGGCGCAGTGGATAGAGCGTCGAACTGGGATGCAGAGGACCCAGGTTCGAGACCCCAAGGTCACCAGCTTGAGCGTGGGCTCATTTGGTTTGAGCAAAAGCTCACCAGCTTGGACCCAGGGTCGCTGGCTTGAGCAAGGGGTTACTTGGTCTGCTGAAGGCCCGCGGTCAAGGCACATATGAGAGAGCAATCAATGAACAACTGAGGTGTCGCAACAAAAAACTGATGATTGATGCTTCTCATCTCTCTCCATTCCTGTCTGTCTGTGCCTGTCTATCCCTCTCTCTGCCTCTCTTTCTCTGTCCCTGTAAGGGGGAAAAATAAAGCCATAAAAACATTAGACGAAGATCTAGATGACTATTTATGCCTTCATGAAAGCAAGTAAAAGTCTGATAGAATTGACTACATGAACATTTAATATTTACAAAAGTCAGTAAATACCATGAATGAAATTAAGGACAAATAATAAACTGAAAACATAAGATTATTTTCTATCTATATTATAGCAAAAGGATTGCCACATCTAAAGTGGGAAAAGTACTTATAATCAACAAGTTTAAAAAACAACAGAAAAGAGACTGAGGCTATTCCGAAGCAGTTCTATCTGAAGTAGAAATGGCTGGTGGCATATTTACAAACATTTTAACTTCCCTAAGACTCAAAGAACATTCCATTTTCTTATCTTAATTGTAAAATTTAAGAAAAATAGAAATGTAAGGAACATAATGTAAAAAAATGCTTGTGTGCTCATCACTCAGAATTAATATCTTCTCATTTTTATTTCCTCATGAGTGTGAGGGTGTGTGTGTGAGAAGTAACAATACAAATAAAACTGAAAATCTCCCCGTTCTCTTTCCTGCGCCTTGCTGCTCAGACACAGCCAGTAAAAAGAAGTTGGTGTGTACACTTGGATTCCATAGTTTGAGACTTTCACTAGATATCTGCTACAAATAATGTGGAGGACAGCAGCTTTACGGTTTTCAAAACTTTGAAATAAATGTTGTCATACTACGCATAACGTTTCCCAAGCTTGTCTTTTTTCCACTCGCCCATTTGTTTTTGAGATGAATTCACAATGGAGCATTCAGGTTGAGTTCATGTAAGTTTGGCTGCGGTTTTATCTAAGTATATAGACCACAATTTATTTCTCCATTTCTCTACTTGTGGATAGTGAAATCCTCTTAGAGTTTTTATATATAAGCATGATGCAGTGAACATTCCTTATGTGCATATGCAAAGGTGCTCTAGAAATCGGATTCCTAGTTCTTAATCACACACTAGTCTCTAAAGTGATTTTTCTCAATTTACCTCCTCATCAGCAATATATCTCTAAATCTTTGCCAGTACTTAGTTTTGTTAATTTTTAACATTCTGCCAAGCTCAAAATTATTCTTTTAATTTGCATTCCCACAATTAGTAGTGAGTTAAGGGACATTTGCATTCCCACAATTAGTAGTGAGTTAAGGGACATTTGCATTCCCACAATTAGTAGTGAGTTAAGGGACATTTTCTGTGCTTATCAGCCATTTAACTTTCCTCTTCTATGAATTGCCTGCTCACCTGATCAAACCATTGTTCTATTTGGGTGTTTGGTTTTGTCTTGTTGATTGGTAGAAATGTATATATTTTGAGTGCTGAAGATTTTATTGTCATATGTATGGGCAAATATCTGTCAGTTGAAAGCTTGTCTTTTAACTTGGATTAGGATGTTTTTAATCTTACCAAAAAATTTTTTTTTATTTGGCCAACTTTATAATTCTTTCTTTACTATATTATGCTTTGTGTCATCCTCAGTAAGAAATCCTTTCCTGCCCTGAGGTTATAAAATATTTGACTATATTTTATATTAGTGGTTTAAATAGTTTTATAATTTCATATTCAGTGTTTAGTTATCTGGATGGAGTAGATGAGGTTTTCTTCGTGTCAAATGAGGTATCTTAAAACCACTTTTATGTTATTAAATTGGTATAGATTTAAAAAAAATAAGATATAATTCTCCTTGTCATCAATTGTTCAGAGATTCACATACACCATTGATAGGAGCATAAATTGCAGTATAACTTGATAATTTATATCAGAAGCCTTAGAAAAATATAATACCCTTTGTACAGTCAATTCTACCCTGGTAATTCATCCTAAATAAATAATTAAGGATGTGGGCAAAAATGTAGCTACCATCACTGTAATATTGTTAGGAGTGGTAATTTGCACTACTAGAAACGTGTTTAAGTTAACCATGTATAAGATTTTAAACAATTAAAATATTTTTAAGATATGCTGTCTTCCCAACCAAAACATATTTTTCTGTCTCCTGGTTGTTAAAAATCATAATTTGGGGTCATTTTCATATATTGTTTTACTATTAATGCAAGGAAAGCCTTGGTGTTTCCATATTACAGGTTTTAGGCCCCATCAATGTGGAATTATCAAGAAATTAAAAATATATTTTTCATCTAATAAATCTCTTTGTTACCCATCCATCTTCTTCAAGGACTGAAATAGCTATCCCTTTTCTTCCATGTCCTCTTGTTGCTATTTTAATTCAGGACATGTAACAAATCTTTACTTAGGCCATTATAGTATCGTCATAACTAGTCCTTGTCTCCAATGAATTTGTCTTCTAATCCATCTATCACACCGTTGGGCAGTTATCATGCCAAAGTTGCAAATCTGATCACATCATGTTTACGCCTAAAACCTTTAATGCCCATTCTCCTTCATTATCTAAAATAAACTTCAAACTCCTTAATATACTGTTCGGGTCTCTTCACAGTCTGACCCAAAGTTATTTCAAACTCCACTACAGCTGTCTCAGATCTACTTCCAAGATCCAACCACAACAGCCTTCTTGTGATTCTTTGTACATGCCGTAGTTTCCTGTCTTTCTCAGTGTAGTCCTTTTTGCTGATTCCCATCTTTCATAATGGAATGTGCATCCCCTACCCTCCACCCTTCCAACACTGGCTCAGATAACTTCTCAACTCCCCCTTCTACAGTTAATATTAATCTTTTCTTGAGTTACACTCCTATTTTTCTTCATGCCTGATCAAGGGACTTAATACCTATTGCCATTAGTAGATAAATTATTTACATCTTTTTTTACTTTAGTAAACTATAAGCTCCCTGGTGACTTAACTGAGTCTTATTCACACTCTGCCATAGTAACTAGAATAGTCCTTGTACCCAGAGGGTGCTTGTGCAATGTTGATTACATGATACTGCCTTTCATTGAAGGGCTTGGATCTAGAAAAGTAAATCAAACACTCCAAGAGGCACAAAGGAAGGAAAAGTAACTTTGTGAAAATCTGAACTGGTCACTTTGATTATCCAAGAAGAGAATGGTTTTCTGGACATGAAGAATGATCCATCCTGAGAACCCAGCCCTGCAACTCTAGGAATGATGCGGTTTGTAGGACAGAGTTGTCAATTTGTATTTTTTTTAATGATTTATACATTCAATGTATTGAGACTTTTGCAAATTCTCAAACTCAGAGAATGGTCAAGCTAAAATGATGCTGAGTAAAAAAAAAAATCTAAACATTGTACAGAAAGTATTTTAACTAGTGAAATAAAAAACAGATGTCTTAAATTAAAACACATAAATTATTTGGGTTTAAAAATTTCATATATCTTTGTGATGAAAATCTATCACTCAAGACTTAATAAGATAGATTTTGAAAACTTACATATTTGTATGTTTAGTTAACTGTTGACATTCAATAAAATGTTTGTTTAAAAAGCTGCTTAAAATTATACACAATAATAATTATGTTATTACATTATTTCCACTTTAGTATTACTTACTTAATTTTATTATTAATACTTATTTAATTTTGGAAAATTTAGAAGATATAAAATAGTGCAGAGAAGAAAATGATAATCAGTTATATTTCCAGTACCTAGAATTAATCATTATTAATTTACTTTCTGCTCACTTGCCAAGAACAATTACTACATTTTACAAAAGTGATACATATTTATTATAAAGAATTTGCATCATTTAGAAATGTGCAAAATCAAGAATTTTTTTCTTAAAATATCAATTACTTTATAAATTCATACATTGTCCTTAGCGAGAGCCAAGTGACGCTTTCAGGTATAAATTTCAGAGAAGTTTTTGAACTCCTTATAGAATGTTCGTGTTACTCTTCAGGGCAATATCGATTTCTGTTTTAAACTTCATAGTTACTATGAAGTAGATTTTGCAAAACTTTGACCAGTTTCATTTTGAAAGAACTATGTCTTTTTTTCATACGTGGAAATTGAATAAAAAGATTCAATTTTTTAATAAGAATTGAACAAGTTTTTGACGAAGGCCACCAGCTTGAACCTTCCACAATGAATATTCTAACTGGGGAAGATCGGTATTGGGGTAGTTGCAGCTGCTTCAGAAATCCTTGCGAGTCTTTGGAACTTTGACCTATTTGTTTACTATTTCTAAACATATTTTTCTAAGAGCAGAAATTTCCATGAAGCATTTGCAGTAACCTACACCCTTCCCTTCCCCAGGGTCTGCCGCTCTGCCCGGAGTGGCCTAGCAGTAGGTCATTTCCTAGAAGGACAACCCTTGTCATGCTCGACTCTTCCTCCAGATGGACGGTACATGAAGACACTGTACACCAACACCCAAATCTTTGGTACCCAAGGTGTTTTTCTCTTAAGTGTCACCTGAGGGGGAGAAATGCAGTGACGGTAAAGAAAGCATTTCCCATTTCCCCTTCCATGTGTGGGGAGGCGGGCAAGAGCACCTGTCTCTGCCTGACTCCAGGTCGCAGGCTTTTAATGAAGTACACTTTGTCTTTATTACCAGCGTACTTCATACCCTGACGTTACGTGTTTGCACGTCACAGATGGGAAGCAGAGCCACACTCCAGTAAACATGTCCGTGCAGTCGGATGAAAGAGGATGCCCGAGTGGGAACGCTGGATGGGAAAACGCATCAGGCTGGAGTTGCATCTGCAGCTGGGCGTATCTGCCTAGGTGAACCCAGCACTGGGGTTTCCTTCAGTGACAAATGCCAAAGAAGCAGGTATAAGAGACGTGGGCTGTGCAAGTCCACGATGAGCAAAGAACTCCACACTCAATTCAAGCACTACCTGGAGAACATCACTTTCTTTCTGGCTTAATAAAGAATCCTTTCTAACTTGCTGATTGACTCTTCTTTCATTTATTTATTTATTTATTTATTTATTTATTTATTTATTTATTTATTTATTTATTTATTTAAATGAGAGTAGGAGAGGCAAAGCGATAGATTCCCGCATGCGCCCTGATTGGGATCCACCCAGCAAGCCCCCTACCAGGCGATGCTCTGCCCATCTGGGGCTGCTGCTCCATTACTCAGCAACTGAGCCATTTTATTGCCTGAGGTGAGGCCATGGAGCCATCCTCAGCTCCTGGGGCCAACTTGCTTGAACCAATCAAGCCATGGCTGTGGGAGGAGAAGTGGGAAGGGGAACAGGGAGAAGTGGAGAAGCAGACGGTCACTTCTCCTGTGTGCCCTAACCAGATATCAAACTCGGGACATCCACATGCTGGGCCAACGCCCTACCACTAAACCAACTGGCCAGGGCCGAGTCTTATTTTATAGTTCTCAAAAACTAGTTTGATCCATCTTCTATATGAAATAGGTCTATCTTCCATATATAGTAGAGCTAGCTTCTGTGCCAGACTGCCTTCCTAGCGAGGCACCCTGGCAATGCCATTGATGAAAAACAAATGAGAAATAAAAATGATTCTTCACTGTGTAAGAGCCACACCTTGTTTGTGTCGAGCTGGCATTACTTCATCTCACAGATGAAGGTTAGTGGCTGGTCCCAGGTCACATGGCTTAGAAGTGACAAGGGTAAGACTTGAACCCTTTCTCCTTTTCAGCATTTTGCCCTTGACACCACCAGACCTGGTCAATTTCAAGAAGACATTACTGTTCACATGACAGAAAGAGACGGAAGTCTGGTAATGTTGTAAACATTCATTTTAATGAGAAATCCGTAGGAGAACCTTTTGAAGAAAAAATTTCATCAACCACATTGTGAAGCTTCAGTTCTGGCAACTTAGTGATCTGATCCGATGAGAAACCCTCCTGCTCCGATCCCCTAGAAATTCAAGATGAAAAGCAAAGAAAAAACCCCAGCTAACACACAAACAAAAATGCACAACGGAGCTTGAAAAGGAAAACATTCACTTGCAAGAGCCCATGCAAACCTAGGCAGAAAGCTTGCCCGCCGTCGAGGGGCTGCTGCAGGGTCCGAAGCGAGAACCTGAGACCCTTAGCAGGACATTTTGAAGGAAAAGACCCAGATCTTAGAAAAGAAGCGACAAGGAGGCGTGTCCCTGCCTAGCGCTCTGCCCGGAAGTTGGAAGGAAGTCCCCTATAAGAAATCCAAACGAAGTCAGACGCGGACGCAGACGCTGAGGCTGGATTTACGCTGCTCACATGGTGAAGACATGCCACACCAGGAGATGGCTATAAAAACCAGTCCGCAACCTACAAGGTTTAGCAGATGCAAGACACTGTCTGCCTTGTTGCTGAACACACTTTTTTTTCCCTCTCTTTAATATAGTATTTGGACTGGTGGTCACTGCAAAAATGTCATTAATAAATTACTTCCTCGGGAACCCAATCCCAAGCCAAGTCACTAACATTTTGGGGGTGGAGAGGGTGGTCTTTTTCCCTACTGTGAACACTGCAGATTTGTCCATTCAATTCCAGCCCTCAGTATTAATTTGTTCTATTATTAATTTATAATTTTGAATTTAAAAGAAAAATAAAGACTCTAACCAAATCAAAGAAAATGTATCAAATTTACTCAAATCTATAACAAGATAATTTTTAACATCAATCCAAAAAAACCAGTAAAAGTTATTCGTAGTCATGACACGGAGTTGATTTTTAAGTTGCTCTGTAGGACTGATAGCCCAAGGGAGTATATATTTTCTCTCTAACTCTTTTATTATTCATTTCAGGGTAACCTTCTTCTAATTGGGGTAGCTTTGTAGTGGTCATCGTCTTCGTAGAAAACTTTCAATCTCGATTTGCTGAGGGTTGTGCTACCTTCGCGTTTCCGAGAGCTTCGAAAGGTTCCATGATTGTGCGAATAAATGGGAGCACACGTCCATATTTCTCCCCCTTTCTCGTCCATGTTTGGGGCAGTGGAGGGGGAGCCTGAAGCCATGAGGGCTGCTTGTTTACTTTCACTGTGGCCCCCACCCCATGCGATCCCACTGAACCTGCTGTGACCTCCTTTGACCAAGCCTCCTCCTCGGCAGGCAGCCAGAGAGCATCTTGTGGCCAGATGTGCGCCCCCAACCCGGCGGGCCGGGGCTCAAATTCATAAATCCCCTGCTCCCGCACTGACTGCTTGCTTGCCACTAACAAATGCCTCTTTAAGATCACTGCTCCCTGACCCAATTCCCAGGCAGGGAGGTGATTGGCCATTTTCTGAAATGACACAAGATCGATGAGGTGTCGTCATCCCCTCCCCAAGAAGATGACAGTTCGGCCTCATACCCAAATCCTCCTGTTCCTTCCCTGGCCAGCACCAGGCTGATGAAGTTATCCCATATCACCACTGGGTCCAAGAAGTTTCTTGATCCCAGCAGCATGGGACGTATTTTTGTATCCCATCCACATCCTTCAAAACACCATCCTGGATGTCTGGTCCCTGAGGTATCAGCCAGGACCTACATGTTTCTGTCTGCCTTTTATTATGTACCGATGCATTTAAAAAGAGTATTTTTATATTTATCTTATTACAGAGAAATCATTTACTTAATTCCCTGTGCGTTTTCTGCTTCCTCACTCTTTTCCCTTCCCTTCTGGCGCCATAGACAAGGTGACATTTGTAGAGCACTTAACTAAGGATTTCTACCTGGATTTTCTTATTTAATGCCCTCTGCAACCCTGGGAGATAGGTATCAGTGGTATATTCTAAAGATGAGAAAAGCAGGGCTCAGAGAGGTGGCTGTGACTTGCCACCTCTCATAACTCACAGATGATAGCGCTGGGGCACCAAACCCAGACCCTCCACGGCCTCATCCTGTGAACTTCCCTCTGTATCTTTACCAAGTCTTTGGAGGGCACCTGGTTCAGCCTTTTCTTGTTTGGATGTGTGAACTCGCCTCTAAGACTTCCTGACAGTTATCTGCACTGTTCACAAAAATGAGAGGATATTTCAAAGTGAATATGAAGCTATAAAGTATCCCCTCATTTTTGTGAGCAGAATATTTGCAAACAGATAATGGGGGAGTTGGGGTAGGTCAGGCCTTCCATGCTCTCCGTCCATACCTCCTCTACCCTCCCTCCTCTCCATTGTCCTCCCCTCCACTCCCTGTCCCACACACCCAGACAGCGTGTGTGCATGGCTCTCTGTCTCTCCCAGCATCCATCTTAGAGAAAACTGCTAAGCTCAGCCCGGGATGCTGGGTACCAAAACTTGGTGGCACTAAATCATCAACTGAACTTTCTCATCTCTCCCATTTAGCTCCGTTAGAGACTTCTCTCCTCTGACTCCCGATGCATTTGTAGCATAAACTAACAGATTCCAAACAACCAGTTTCTGAGATATAATAGATGTGGACACTGATCCGTGGACAAACAAAATGCTACTCAGGACAGTAATCTTTTCTCCCTTTTTTTACATCTTCTTATGAATCATGATCTCGACTTGCCTTCTATACGGTTCTGGGAAAATGAAAGCAGAACTGTGAGCTTACTATTATCTTTAAAGCAGGACCTGTCAATCATTCATCCCTCTGATCCCTTTGGCAACAAAAAAGACACTGAGGTGTCTTGAGGCCAGAAGGCCCCTCTCACGATTACCAATATTTCTTCACCATAATTCATAGGAAAATTGGTGTCCAACATTGCTAAAGAACAGTAGTACTCTCTCCTGTTTTCGTTGTTCTTTATAGTTGATAAAATGTTTGCACTTCAATTTTTTTGTAGTCTCATTTATAAATAGTAAAAGTGAGTTTCAGAAACCTCAGGGAATTCACCTAAGATTAAACAGCTAGCAAGTGACAAAGCCAGTGACTATAAAGTTCCCCATTCCCACTGCTGTGAATGATACAACATCAGTGGCACTTTACCCATTGTCGGGAGAAATCTCACCGGCTGTGATCAAAATCCTAAGTGTTATCGATCATGTAGGTTCTATCAAAAGCTTTGGAGGATACTGAAGAAGTGATTAGACGCAGTCTCTCAAGGAACTTTCAGTTTTGTCAAAGGGGATGCTTGTGTTAAGTTATTCAGGGCCATATCCTAGAATGACTCCAGGAAGCACCAGCTACCTAACATTTGGGGGGAAATGTGAGTTTTTCTTTAATATACTTTGTGTGAAATGTTCACAGTGATTTTTCTCAGACAACTAGAATCATAATTTTACAACTGAATAGAACCTCTCTCGGTCTTCTGTGACGCCAAAACTGGAACTGCCTACATCTGTCACCCATCTCCCTCCCAACATCTGCTTTCCAACATTCCTATCTAGTGGTCTGCCATCTTCTGGAACAAAGCCAGTAAGCTCATTCTGGGAGGTAGGAAGAAGCTCACCTCTTCACAAAACAGCTTACCGGATTTTGCCAGAAGTTTGTGTTATTAGAACGTTCTTCTACCAATGGAACAGTTCTAATTCCACTTATCAGCTTTCATTCTTGGCCAGTTAAGTGTCCTATGCAGGTCATGCCTCCTAACAGGGCAGAGAGAGCCAATAACACTCTCACCCAATGGTCTTTGTGACGCTAGTTCTCTAGACAATAGCAAGGGTTCAGGTGCTGTTGCTTGCCACCACCTGCCTTGTTCTCCTCTCTGTCCAGATTGGATCTGGGCAGGAGGACAAGACTATGTAGGTGGTACTCGGGTATTTCTGAGAGACCTCCACGGTGAACCGCACTTTCTCATGCTTTATAGTAATTGCTTGTTTAATTGTCTGTGAGCTGCACAAGGACAAGAACCCTGTCTGCCGAATGAACAGGCATCCCCAGGACCTGTCACTATGCGTAGTATATAAAAACTTACATTCTAAATAAATAAAAAATAAACCACAATTTCTGCTACTCACCCTCAGGGTCTCCATTTCGTAGTCGCATCCCATAGATTTGCCCAGCCTCCCATCAATGGGTCACACAAACTCGCCCCAAAGTGATAGGCTTCTTGTTTGAGAAATTAAAGCTTTCTGTGACCAATTTGGTCGATCCAGACACCAGAGGCGAAGGAGTCATATTCGTGCTTGAACTTTCCCTTTCTTGTTCCTGGGAGATCATTGTCAAATTTTTCAACTAGAAAAAGTCAAGAGGGGAATATGAAATGCAAATGGACCTTGGCAGGTTGAGTGATTGTCAGGCAGTGACAAGAACAAACTTTTGTGTCTACTCTCAAGGAGGTAAGGAGGCAAGGTTTCAGCTCTAAGTGGGAGATTTATTTTTTTAGGTCAGGTGTTTTTTGAAGTTTGCAGATGGCAATTTCATTTGCATTTAATGTCCTTCAGATTATTTCCTTTCTGTTGTGCTAAACACCTCTCTCAGTTGGGTCTAATTTGATGAGGTCATGCTGTGACCCTTGACCCTTTGGATCTTAAATGAAACCATCTGACCAGAAAGGAGAGAGCGCATTCTCAGCCTTGTTCGCGGACATTTGATATTTGCAGATGTGCAGGCAACGTTGCTAACTACCCCCTTGCCAGCTTAGTTCTTGATTAGAAGTGGAACTGGTAAATTCCCCGAGAGTCCAGCATTTGAAGACTAAATGGGTCCAATTAATCCTTTGTCACATTCTTGTCAAAATAAAACCACTCTGCCCAAGGAAGAAAAACAGCCACTTGTCCCTCCAGAGGGTAATTTGGGATATTAGTAAACAATTAATCTTGGAAAACACCTAAACATTGCAGTGTACAAACTATTTGCAGAAGGTTCTGCCAGTGAATTGAGGTTTACTATGTAAAGTAGACAAAGGCACTCTCCAATGTTATAGAAAATACTGCCTACTTGCAGAAGGTTCTGCCAGTGAATTGAGGTTTACTATGTAAAGTAGACAAAGGCACTCTCCAACGTTATAGAAAATACTGCCTACCCCACCAGGTCCCTGTTGTTACAGACTGGGGAAATGGGCTCCAACTCCTTAATTAAAACTCAAAATTAAAGAAAGCAGGTACCTAAGTAGAGGGTACAATTTTCCCAGAAGAGTAACATTGTTATGCTTGCTTAAATAGTCGAATTGCAGCCTTATAAACATTTTTGCAGGAATGCTTATTTTGCCCCCTGGAATTTTACCATGTATCCATCTCTTTAGATACAGAAGATGCCACAGTAATCTATCTTTGCTGATATGTTACATTAAATAACTTATAAAGTATCATTCTGAAAAAAAGATATTAATACCCCAACTTTCTACTCAGAAAAGTATCTGCTTCTGCAATAGTGATTAAATGATTGCACGGGCCATGGCTGAGCTCCGTTTTTTGGGAGCGGTACTTCTTGGAGCGGGGTCATTCGGATTGCGTCTCCCTCATAGGCTTTGGTCCAGGACTTCAATGGGCACTGTGTCGTGCATTTGCAGAAGTGTGTGTGGGAGAGTGTTTGCCCCCCTCCTGCATTCTCCACTGGCACCACTCCACTTGGGAGACTCTTTTGATCTGTTCTCCTGAGTCCTGGTGGCTTCACCCTGCTGAGCTTGCTCTTACAATGGGGATACCAGGCTGCACCCAACCGAAACCTTCCATGCACACCACCTGGGGGCACTGGAGCTGGAGACTCTGGCAGAGACTGAGTGGTAGGGCCCTGGAATAGGGACCGCATCCCCCCACTGAGTGCCTGACCACATTATCCCCAAGGAGGGAACCACTCGTCCTGTCCTCCCCACCCAGCTCACCCCACCTCCCAAGCTCAAGCCTTCTGGAAGGAGCTGTGGGTTGCAGCCAGCCTGGGCTCACCCCACAGCCCTTTTTTGGAAGGCTCTGTAGGAAGTCCAGCCAACCTCAGGATGGGGTGGAATAGCCGACAGGCAGAGGTGGATCTCAGGGAGCCCCCTGGACCTGTTAATGATCAGTCCCCAGCTCAGAGCTGGAGGAAACCAACATTTGTAAACAGTTTGTACCCGCCTCCTCATGCACATCCAAGCCCAGTAGATGCAGCCACAAATAGTAAATAGTGTGGTAGCTCCTGACAAGTAGCTCAAAGCCAGTGACACACAACATCTGAAATCAACCTGCATCAGAACCCTGCCCAAGTGGACCCAGAACCAACACAACTGGTAGTAGGCTTCAGACCACACCCGAGCTCAAACGAACTAGCCACACAAGCAGCATACCCAAAGGGGGGTTTTGGCAAGCACCAGACCCTGCTGGGAACAACTCTGCCTTGGGAGACAGCCCCGCACAACAACTCATACATGGTGATCAAGGTCGATTCTTATAATCAGCTAGCCTGAGAGTTAAGTCTACCCACGAATGGGCCAACAGCATTCAGGACTCAACTACAACAGAAGAATGCACATAACTCACACAAAAACTACTCCTGAAACACCTAGCCCACATGATCTAGAAGATTGTACGCCCAAGCTCCATAAGACAACTACATCCTAAAGCCATCATAACACATGCGGGAGTCACGGCACATCAACCCAACATACAGAGACAAACACAAAAAGGCAGAAAAATGGGGAGACAAAGAAATATGCTCCAAATGAAAGAACAAGAGAAATCCTCAGAAAAAAATGAAGTGAATTGGAAGCAAACAAGGTACCAAACTCAGACTTGAAAACAATAGTTATAAAGATGCTCAAGAACCTTAATGGAAGACCGGATGACCTCAGTGAGAACTTAAACAATGTAAATGTAAGCATTAAAAAGGATCTATAAACCATAAAAAAGGACCAGTCAGAAATGAAGACTACAATATCTGTAATGGAGAGTACACAGGAAGGAATCAACAGCAGGTTAGATGAAGCAGAGAATAAAATCAATGATTTAGAGGACAAGATAATGGAAAACACCCAAACAGAACAACAAAAAGAAAAAAGAATTTAATCCCTGGCTGGATAGCTCAATTGGTTAGAACATTGTCCTGAAGTGTGGAGGTTGCCAGTTCGATCCCCAGTCAGGGCACATACAGGAACAGTTCAATGTTCTTCTCTCTGTCTCTTCCCCCCCCCCCCCTTCCTCTCTCACTGAAATCAGCAAATAAAAATTTTTAAAAAGGAAAACAAATTTTAAAAAATGATTAAGTCTAAGGGACCTCTGGGACAACATCAAAGATAACAACATTCACATCATAGGGGTACCAGACGGAGAAGAGAGTAAGAAAGGGCTCAAGAACTTGTTTGAAGAAATAATGGCTGAAAACTCCTCTAACCCGGTGAAAGAAAAAGATGCACAAGTCCAGGAAGTGTAGAGAGTTCCAAACAAGGCCCACACCAATACACATTCATAATTAAAATGGCAAAGATTAAAGAGAAAGAGAAAATCTGAAGAGCAGTAAGAGAAGGACACTTAGTTACCTACAAGGGAACTCCCATAAAGCTGTCAGCTGATTCCTCAACAGCAATACTTCAGGCCAGAAGTGACTGGCATGAAATATTCAAAATGATAAAAAGCTAGGACCTACAATCAAGACTATTCTATCCAGCAAGGCTATCATTTAGAATTGAAGGCAAAATACAGAGCTTTCCAGAAAAAAAAGAAAGGAGTGTATTACCACCAAACCAGTATTGCAAGAGATGTGAAAAGGTCTTCTTTAAGAAGAAAAAATAATAAAAGAAATAGAGGAACAGAGGTATAAAGAATACAATGGCAATAAATAAATACCTATCAGTAATAACTTTAAATGTTAGAAATGCTCCAATCAAAAGACATAAGATAGCTAAATGGATAAGAAAATATGACCCATATACTGTGTATGGCATCTATAAGAGACTCACCCCAGAACAAAAGCTATACATAATCTGAAAGTGAAGGGATGAAAAAAGATATCCCATGGAAATAAATTTTTTTTAAAAGCTGTGGTGGTAATATTTACATCAGACAAAA